>NC_037669.1:184720594-185020594 GCF_003255815.1 Theropithecus gelada
CAAAAGAAACTACCATCAGAGTGAACAGGCAACCTACAGAATGGGAGAAAATTTTTGCAATCTACTCATCTGACAAAGGGCTAATATCCAGAACCTACAAAGAACTCAAACAAATTTACAGATATGTACTTTTCAAATGTAGGTGAGCATTTTACTTATAACTTGGAATGAAAAACCTTCTTAAACTACTTTATACTCTGAGAGTCCACCAACTAATTGAAATATAAAGGAATATATTAAGAGTAAGATGCTACAATATTTAATGATGACTGTGAAAGCTAAGAGTGTATGGGTTAAACAATTAAAAATTTTCAAATAGTTAAGTAGGGAAATTAGTTGGTAGGTAATATGAAAATTAGATTAATTAAATCTTAGTTAATGAATATTAGCTAATTGAGGTTATTAAATCTTAGTTATTACAGTTTGTTAGCTAGATAACTTTGGGCTGACCAACATATTTTTTTAGCTAACAAGCATTTATAAAAATATAAATTATAATCTAAGTATTGTTATAGAACTAGATTATACAATAATTATAATTGTTATAGGGTTGTTTGTTGAATGCATTTGTAACACCAAACAGAATGACCATTAAGCACCATTTTTAACTGTTATTTAATTACACTTAAGGTCATCACTCTTTCAAGAAAAAACCTATTTAAATTTTTTTTTTTCACATTTTCTGAAGATAAATTAAAAGTAGAGTGTCTACATTGTCTTCTCAACATTTCCTGATCAGGAAAACCTCCCAAATCACGTATAGCAACATCAATGATAAATGATTTTTAACACAGAGAAATTTCATGTCTATTCTTATATCACAAAAATTCAGATGATAGTAATGAGAGATTTCAGCCTCAGCTTTGGCTTACTATTGATTTTAACATTCATTCATTTGGCACTCGGCCTAAGTGGGTAATGGGTGCAAATCTATCAGTGGCTCTTCATACATTTGTGCAGGGAGGTACACATGCATATGTGTGGGTGTTTCAAAGTCAAACTGGAATAGGCCTCTCACATTTATCTCCTATTAATTTGCAGATTGTTTCCGTGGTTACCATCCAGAAATTTCCCAGTAATCCTTGAGGAAGTTAGGGAGTATGAGACCATTAGGGAGAGAGAATATGTGGCATAGAGAAGTGATGGGCATTAGTTGTCTGAGGTTATGAGGTCGTGGTGAAGCCTGGTCATGTGGCCCCATCTCCAGACTATGCCCAGTGCTCCAGATCCCATAGACCTGGATCTGAGTTCTGGCGCTAGAACTGTCCCTGGCACACATATAGTAAGACTTTAATTTCCATTTTCCCTGTCTTATGAAAAGAAGTGTTGCTAAGCTCATTAATTAGCATTGTGCTTATAGCTTTTTCCTGACTGCTAATGACTTCTTGAGGACGGGCATGCTTTGATGAGCTGTATGGTCCTGGGCAAGCCTTGGTGTCCTCTGTTACCTGCACAGTGAGGGTGACGGTCATGTTACCTCCTGAGGCCACCTGTCAGCTTTGCCATTCTGTCATTTGACAAAGACTGAATAGAGAAAAGACAAGATTTAACGACTGTTAAAGTCCAAGCCAGTTTGTATTTGCTGAAAGACACAACTGAGGGAAAGAAATTGACATGTAGTTTAAACAGACTGGTTTTTCATTGGCATGGGAAGTGTGAATAATACCTCTTCCTGGTTTTTGAGATATGAAATTGGTTGTCTGCCTTATCTGTTTCTCACTTTTATTCTCAGTTCATAGTTTGGTCATGGAATGCAATTTTGAAGACAGCTTCAAGTTGTTTTTTGCTCAGTAATCCTAGTAGTATTTACTGTTGTTCATTGGGCACCCAGTCTGTGTACACATGTCATTCCTAATCTTAGAAGAAAAACAACGTGCAAGACATATATTTTCTTTCCCATTTTGTAAATAAGGAACTGGGGCTCGAAGAGGTTAAAAGACTTACTTAAGTTCAATTAGAAAGTGGCAGAGCCAGGATTCAAATGTTGGTTTGCCTAATTGCAAAGCCTATATCCACCTTGCACCCTGTGCTGCCACAGCATTAAAGGCTGTAAATTGAATTCCACACACTCCTGCTTTCACCTGTACTATTACTGTGATAAGTAAAACCAGCTCTGAGCCCTACTTACGAGGTGTCCTTGATTTGTGTGCGGATGCTCATGACACTTCTGTGTGGCATCTGCTGACAGGCTCATGGGCCCCAGACATTCCCACTACAAAGAGCTCATCCTGGACTCTCCAACCAGGGAAAGAGACCTGAAGACGAACTGGTTTGTGATGAGGGATTATTGTGATGCTTGAAGTGAACAGTCAGTCAGTTCTTCCCATTTATTTGACTTCTTACTTCCCTTCCCTTTGAACATTTTAGTCAAACTTCTAGCAGTGACTTTCAACCCTGGCTGCGCATTAAAATCACTTGGGGAGGTTTTGTTTTGAGACAGCGTCTCCCTCTATCATCCAGGCTGGAATGCAGTGGCATGATTATGGTTCACTGTAGCTGCAACCTTCTGGGCTCAATCAACCCTCCTACCTCAGCCTTCTGAGTAGCTGGGACTACAGGGACATGCCACTATGCCCAACTGATTTGTATATTTTGTAGAGACAGGGTTTCACTATGTTGCCCAGGCTGGTCTCGAACTCCTGGGCACAAGTGATCTGCCCACCTTGGCCTCCGAAAGTGCTGGAATCATGGAGCATTTTATTTGTAACCATGTCAGCCCTCACCTTCCAGAGATCTTGATATGAATGGGCTAGGTTGGGGCTCTCGCTATTAGCGTTGAAAAAAAATACTGCAGGGATTCTAAGATTCATCTAGAGAAGATGACTACTGTATTAGGGGGCAGAACGTCCACTTTTCACTGTTCTGTTGGTACAGTATATTTTTTTTGTGACTTCTATGAACCCTCAATCTTGTGATGTTACCATTCCATTGACGGGTGGGATTTATTCACCAAGAGCATTTATATTTTTTTGAGATGTCTTAGGTTGCGGAGAGGGTGTTACAGGAATGGACACAGATGCTGAATTTAGTGGCCCCAGAGAAGGGGAATGGACCACTTTGGATTGGATTATTGGGAGCAACCAAAAGTCAGTGCTGTGGCTTTTGCTGTCTTCCCTTGTCATCTCTTCCCCTCACCAGATTTTCAACACGGAAGGGGTGTATTTTCTAGTTATGGGGTATTCACAATCACATCTAATAATTTTACTCCAGATCATGCTATGGCTTGTTTATACTAGCTTGAATATTTGTAGTTTCTTTGATTTTTGTTTGCTAATTTAATTTACTATTACATATAAAAGAATGGCTTCCATGGAGATAATCACCATGGCTCCTAAAGTGCATCCAGAGACATTTGCCTTGCTCCTGTGGAAATACGCCCAAACTCCCCAGCATGACATTCAGTGTTCACTCCACACCTGACACCAGTCTTTCTCACTCTAATTAAGGCCACTGTTTACCATTCTTGGGCACCAGCCAGATGAACTATACCCTGGCCTGGGATCTGCCCGATCTTGCTGAGACATTAACTCTGTCCTGAAGCTGTTTGTCATTCCAGCAGCTAGAAATAATCTTTCCTTTCCTAGAACGTCCACACTGCATTGAGCGGGAACACTTGTAGAACTTCTCACATCGTCCCTCAAGCTATTCTTATTTATGCATGTATATAACTTCTCCCCTTCTACTACTGTAAGCTTCTGCAGGGTGAGGCAGCCTCATCTTCATTTTTATATTTACTGCTGTGCCAAGAATATTGTAGGCATTTCCTTCAATTGTTTTCCCCCCAATGTATGTGTTACTTTGTTCAATTCTGCAGTTGTCCAAAGCTAATCTCCTGAGCTTTTGGTAGCTTTGGTGAACATTTGGAGAGGACTACCGTGATGGCGTAAAATCCGGTGACCTAGTTACAGAATATCCCCTGCAGGCTCACTGGTAAGGAAGGCTCATGTTTAAACTCAGTGAAAGGAGAGCCTGGCTTATTTATGGTGGTGGTTGTTTACATGTCTTTAAATGACCTCCTTTTTTTTTTTTTTTTTTTAACATAAAGGCAATATATTCTCATAGAAAATTCAGAAACTGTAAACAGGGTTAAAGAAGAAAATAACAATCAACTCTATCACTTTCACCTATTTATTATTCTTATTTTATTTATTTATTTATTTATTTATTTTTGAGGCAGAGTCTCTCTCTGTCACCCAGGCAGTGGCGTGATCTTGGCTGACTGCAACCTCTGCCTCCCAGGTTCAAGTGATTCTCCTGCCTCAGCCTCCCGAGTACCTAAGATTACAGGCATGCATCACCACCAAGCCCGGCTAATTTTTGTATTTTTAGTAGAGACAGGGTTTCGCCATGCCATGTTGGCCAGACTGGTCTTGAACTCTTGACCTCAAGTGATCCGCCTGCCTCGGCCTCACAAAGTGCTGGGATTAGAGGTGTGAGCCACTGTGCCTGGCCACTTCCACCTATTATTAATGAAACCTGTCCTATTTAACAAAAATGATAATGTGGGGTATCTTGTGCTTAGAGCTTGGAGAAAGGAATTTGCCTCTGTTTTTTTAATGACTGATGGCAAGGCCAGTATGACCAGTAAGTGGGTTATTTATTATTATTATTAATATTATTATAATTATTATTATTTATCACTACTGTCACTGAAGCCAAACCAAGATAGAAATTGTCACTATTGCTATAGCCCCAAGAAGGACCTCATGGCTGCATAATGATTAAGCACCTTATATTTACACAATGCTTGGTTGTCATTTTTTAAAGCAACTGTGACTCAACAACAGCTGTTTGAGAACAGCCTCATCCCAGATGAAATCAGAGGAACCGAAGTTTAAAAAGAAAGTGTTTCTGGACCCGGTGCGGTGGCTCACGCCTGTAATCCCAGCACTTTGGGAGGCTGAGGCGGCCAGATGGTTTGACGTCAGGAGTTTGAGAGCAGCCTGACCAACTTGGTGAAACCCCGTCTCCACTAAAAATACAAAAAAAATTAACCAGGCGTGGTGGCACATGCCTGTAGTCCCAGCTACTCAGGAAGCTGAGTCAGGAGAATCCTGTAGTCCCAGCTACTCAGGAGGCTGTCAGGAGAATCCCTTGAACCCGGGAGGCGGAGGTTGCGGTGAGCTGAGATTCTGCCACTGCACTCCAGCCTGGGCCACAGAGCGAGACTCCATGTTAAAAAAAAACAAAAACAAAAACAAAAAACGTTTCTGAGCACTAAAGACAATTTGAACAAGGCAGACAAGTACAAATAGGAAAATAATAATCTTACTAGATTGATTGTTTTTGAGACAACGTCTCCGTTTGTCGTCCAGGCTGGAATGCAGCAGCCCGATTATGGCTCACTGTAGCTGCGAACTTCTGGGCTCAATCAACCCTCCCAACTCAGCCTTCTAAGTAGCTGGGACTATTCTGTAGCAATAATCCTTGTTAAAGTTTTGGAAAATACCTTATTTTAAAGTCTCTCTCTTTCTACACAGAGACACACACAGACATGCACACACACACACGCACGCACGCAACTTTTACATGAATGACTGCATTTACAATTTACGTAAATTACTGCAGGCTCTGTGATTTATTTTTTTCACTCAGCAATATACTTTGAAAAAATTTTAAGTCAATATACTTACAGATATATGTCATCTTTTAAACAGCTATAGATTTTCGCTCAGACTCATAAAGTCTAATTTTTTTTTTAAAGTCTAATTTTTTTAAGAATTGACTGTTATATTTTAAATCACATATAGCTTCATGATGGAAAAAAAACCCAAAAACAATTCTTGGGACCAGACATGGTGACTCATGCCTGTAATTCCAGCAGTTTGGGAGACCAAGGTAGGAGAATTGCTTGAGGTCAAAGGTTTGAGACCAGCCTGGGCAACACAGTGAGACCCTGTCTCTACAAAAAAAAAAAAAAAAAAAAATCTCCAGATGTGGTGATACACATCTGTAGTCCTACCCACTCAGGAGGCTGAGGAGGTGGGAGGATCGCTTGAACCCAGGAGTTCAAGGCTGCAGTGAGCTAGAACGGTGCCATTGCACTTCCGCTTGGGTGACAGAGTGCAACCCTGTCTCTATAAAACAAAGACAAAAGCACCACAATTCTTTAGATATAATTGAATATCATCTTCATTTCCTACTGTAGTGGTTCTTAGAAAGGTCGTTTCTTAAGTTAGAAACTGTTGCCTAAGTATTTAGAACGTGGCAGGCACTGTGCTACTTGCTGGGGTTGACTGATGCATGGGATTCGGCTCTCTCCCAGGCTGGTGGGAAGAGGACACATCAAGAAGCCAGTGTATACCCTGAAGGGGTTTAAGGCAGCACAGAGTTGATGATGATGGTCTTCAGCCTGCCTTTCCTTTACAGAAATGAGGAGACTGCATCTCACGTTGCCAATGAGCTGCTTGACTCTACCGATATTCCCTACCAAGCATGATTATGGGTATTCTTAAAATTCTTAATAATAAAATGGATATTGAAAATAGTGTTTTTTTTTTTTTAACAGTGAAAGTAACATGTACTCATGTATAGGTTTTCAATATACAGGAAAGTATAGAGTGAAAAGGATTGCACCTGCAATCCCACTTACAGCTAACTACCGTGACATTTTATTTGTAGAAGTCCATTTTGCTATCAGACCCCAAGTTTTAAAATCTTAACTCACCCTCTGTAACCTAGTTCTCAGCTGTACTTTATATAACGTTTTTAAAGGATTCAAGATTTAAAATAATCTTATCTCACCCCAAATGCACTTGTATATTTTTGACACCTCCTCATCTCTCTCTCTTCTATCTCTCTCACTCTCTCTCAGTTCTCTTTCTCCCCTTCTCTCTCTCTCTCTGTCTCTCTCTCTCTCTCTCTCTCTGTCTCACACACACATACACACAGGGAAAATAAAATCAGTCTCTCATTTTACAGATAGGAAAACTGAAATCTAGAACTTGTCCAAAATCATGTTAAAAAAAAAAGTGGTAATCTGTGCTCGAACTCAGGTCTCCTGAATTTTTGTTCAGTGCTTTTTCGATTCTACAGTGATGCCTCCTTACTAGGTCATAGAAACAGTGGCAGAGGGAGAAAAGGAAAAATACGTCAGCTCTAAAGAGTGCAGTTTTTTTTTTCTGTGTCCTTTAGCTGAGCTATTTTTGTGACTATTCAGTACATGTACAATGCTGCCTCTTGGAGTGTTCCGGCTAGACTAAGAGGCCATTCACTGCTGACTGCAGCTATCCCGTCCCTCCATGGAATCCTCGGCCCGGAAATCAGATGGGAACAAACTATTCCAATATAAAAATCAAATTTCAGAGTCTGAGTGTACACAGAAAAATTACTGAATATCCTGTTGGACTATGTACATAACAATGACACAGTGATTTACGAGGGTGTGATGGGGCAGAGGGTAGGGGGTGATGTTGAGGTTGATTCATCACTTAGGCTCTAATCCATTCACTAGCTCCAATCAGGCTTCAGCACAAATGCCAAATTATTCATCCTCCCTAAATCCTACCCTATTATTTTCTCTCTCAAAACCTTCAGTTGCTTCCTTTTGCATATGGAAGAGAGCGTGGACTCCTCCATCTGGCATTTAAGGCTTTCTATGATCGGTCCTCCCAGACATTGGTAGGCTGTGGAGCTACAGTAAGGTAGTTGTTAGGATCCACACCTTGCAGCCAGGCTGCTCCAGCACCAAGCAACACTTTCCCCAGGAGGTCCCTGCACCTGCCTGCTCGTCACTTTCCTCATTTGTAGAATAGGAATAGGGTCCTTGTGAGAATTAAATAAGTTAGTATTTGTAAAGGGTTTAACAGTTACTAGCTGATAATCCGTCACGTAGAAAGTTTTTTTCTTAGCTCATTTAATAAATACCTTTCTAACCCATTACTGATAGCATTTTTCTTTTGCACCAGACTTCTAGTCATTGCTGGGAGTATCCTCTCATTTTCCTGCCTCCCTGTAGCTGTCACTCTCACTCCTAAACTATTGGCTCTCTCATTTTGGCTTGCCCCAAATCTTATGCATTCTACTAAGTCCATGTTCAAATGAATATTCATTCATTATGTTCTTCATTCATCCCCTTAACAGGCTTTTATGGAGGGTCTACTGTGTGCAAGCTGTATTATGTAGGAAGCCTTCCCCAACTCCCAGAGCTAGGTGAGCTCTGTCATGTAGGCCTGTCTTGTACATATCACCTTTGACATTGCTGAACAGTTTGTGTTGGACATGTTTGATCTCCTCTCCTAGAATATAAGCAGCTGGAGAGTAGGATGCTTATTAGTAGGTGCTTATTAAGCTTTCTTTAAAATGAGTAAGTGCATGTGCTACCTTTTATAGGTATTTGTTGCCGTCTAATGAAGGCAAGAACAATAGGAACAAACATTAGTTGTGTGTGTGTGTGTGTGTGTGTAAGAGAGAGAAAGACAGACAGAGAGAGAGAAAGAGAGAGAGATATTTTGAGTGGGAATAAGTATGAGACCATGTCTGAGGGCAAATAACCACTTCCAAGTTGAAGAAAAGCAAGAAGACAGGAATGAGAGGAGAGCTGTAGCAGTCAAAGGAAATGGGATGAGAATAGGTTATTCTCTGAATCATAAAGCATTTGCTCTGAGAAATGTTTTTCCTTAAGTGGTATAAAATGTAAAATGAATTGGGTCTTAGTTTTCCTTTTCCTCTTTAGGAGGTTGGAGCTGATTTTTAAAATGAGGTGGGGGAGGGAGCTGGGGTTTGGAGAAAGAAAGTGAAAATTGTTTTCTGAAACTCTCTTTGCCAAATAACTCTCTGGAGAGAAAGTTCAGAGGGTGAGGGCCTGCCAAAGCTGACCGGCAGCACACAGGCCAACTCATTCTTTCGTCATTGTCCTGGTCACCTCCCCACCCCTGTTCTCCACCCGCAAACACCCTTTTCTCTCCTCTTTCTCTCTCTCTCATTCTTTTTTTCCTTCCTTTTTTTTTTCTTTTTATAACATGTGAATATTATAAGTAACTGGAGAAAATAAAAAAGCAAAACAAAACACAAAGTAAGCAGATGATTTCAACCTGCAATTATTTGCCAGGTCATAAAAATGATGTGTCTTAGATTTATTTACCTGACCTCCTCATCTGTTTTCCACTGGAAGCCTTCTGCTCGCGTCACCCTTCTTCATTCAGTTCCCCAAACTTCCACCCACTTTCTGACTCAAAGCAGGAGAGAAGAATTGAACAAAACCACTGGATTTGGAGAAGAGAGAAAAGCAACTTTTAAGAACTGACTTTAGAGGTTTAGCATGAATTAAATTCTGGTCTTTTCCTTCTGCAGGTTTTTCAGCTATTGTTGTTGGTGTTTGTTTTGTTTTGTTTTATGTTTCTTGAGTTTATGACTAAAGATGCTTTTCTGTGAATGGCACAAAAGTTCAGCTATGGCCTTACTGAAGGCCTGTGTGTGGCGGCATCACAGTGGCTCACTTTGAAGCAATGAAGATAGTAAAAAGAGGACCCCTGTCTGCAAAGAAAGAGCTCGTGTTTGAGTGTGTGCTCATGCTGTGGGTGCTGGAAGGAGACTGGTGTCTGGGGAAGGGAGGAAGGGTGGACGGTTACAGGTATAGGTAAATAAGTTTTCCAACAGTTAACAATACCTGGAGACAAGCTGCAGAGTGATCAATGCGAGAGTTAGGAGCGCTGTGAGAAGGCAAGGTGTTCTGTTTGTGCCATTGTGGAGGGCTTTGCTGTGGGGCTTGGGGGAGGGATGTTGTTTTAGGCTTTGCTAGATGGCTAGGACTTTAACAAGTAAGAAAGAGAGAGCTGAGTCTTTAAGACAGAGGGAATAGCAGAGACATGAAAATATGTAGAGAGCTTGGGAGTGGGAGGCTGAGTCTGGAGGTGAGACATCTGGATCCTATCAGAGACGTTTCCTATGCCTTCCTGTGATGTTTGAGGCTTTTTTTTTCGGGAAGCAGTAAGGAGCTGTCATGGGCTTTGTAAAAGGGCTGTGATAGGATTACTGTGGTGTGTGTGTGTGTTTTGCTTTTACTTTATGCATTTCAGTCTTTTTAGGAACTCTTAGGCAACCTTAACTCTGGGAAGTGTGCATTGCGTCTTTATATGTCTTTGCTTCTCCGTTCCTGCCTGGTTCTGCTCCTTCTCATGCTTCTGGAACAAAGTGCGGCAATGGAGGCTCCTAGAAGCTGATGTGAGATCTCTGAGCCCACCATGTGTGTGTTCTTCCCATCCTTTTTTCCCCTCCCTTTCTCTTCCTCCTCCTCTTTCTATATCACCACCCCCACCAGCAGCAGCAGCACTCCCCTCCCTAAAATAAATAAACCAGTCGCTCCAAAGGTTCCAAGCACATTAGTCACATATCCCAGAAGTTTAATACAGAATTATTTTGACAGCGAGAACAAGAAGTGTTTTCTAGTTGAACGCACAGAACTTGCTTATTCCAACTGGGCTTTCTGCCGCACAGACAGATGATACGTTTTTTAGATGGATCGGCCGCACAGCGCAGGAGACTGTCGCTTCCCTTGGATACATAGCAAACTGCTCACTACCAAAAGTGGCTGGGGAGAAGATGTGAAATGAGAGAGAGAGCGAGAGAGCGAGAGAGAGAGAGAGAGAGAGCGTGAGAGAGAGAGAGAGAGAGAGAGAAGATGGGAGGGGAGGAGAGGAGAGGGGAGGGGAGGAGAGGAGAGAGAAGGGGAAGAGAGAGAGAGAGAAAGAGAGAAAGGAAATCAAGTTCTTATTGTGAACATAACTTTCTCACTAATGGCTTCCATAAGTCACTGAGAGATTTCTATGTGTTTATTTATTTATTTGGCTGCTTTGGAGCCATGAGTCCTTTTTTAAACCCAGGTTTATGCCTGTTCTAAAAAATGAGGACAGATCGAGTTATTGCCATGCGGGTGGCTCTCCAAGCATTCCAGTTGCATAGCTCTTCCAGAAATATTTCTTGACTCACTTATTTAGCACTTTCTATTGCCGTTACTGAGCAGATTACAGAATCCTCCCGGCCCTTTCACCAAACCCGTCTAGAGCTGATATGGATCTGCGCGTGCCTATTTGGCAGATAGAAAGATAGAGGAACGGGAAGGTGAAGTCCACTGTTACTCGTGAAGGATTTTGACCAGTAACCTCAGAAGAGTCAGAGGAAGAGGAAAAGCATGTGCTCTCCTCTCTCCTGCTTTGCTTTTCTGCTTCCAAGTCCCTCCTCCAAGCAGGAAGATCTTTCCTGAGCAACAGTGCACCTGGGTGTGAGGACCCAGAGGGAGTGCGGTGGAGAGACATGAAGGGGTTAGTTCCTGGAACGTTCTGTTCCCTCTAGCTCCCATGATCCTTGACTTCTTGCCTCTCAAGTCCTTCTAGGGATTTTCAGCTTTTTGAGAGGCCGGGCTGACCTCGCTCACTGTTGCGCATGCTCTCTGGAGCTTTCTTGTCCTCTTTTGGTTGTTGCTTACTAGCCCCTCATTCCCAGGCCTTTTTCTGAGGAATCTCTGTTAGTTCAGGCAATAACTGGCTGTGAAACCTACAGTAGTAAGTTCTTTGGGTCTCAGTGTTTTCAGATGTTTCTTCTTTGTGGAAACTCTTTATAAATCCCTCACAAAATGGGATGTCAATTCTCAATATGTAAAAATAATCAAAGTGCAGTTAAATGGTGACTGATGGCCTGTGGTTGACATTCTTTCAGCTTTCTGCCTTTTTGTATATCTTTCAAGCTTGAGAAAGATCCTCTATAGATCAGGAAGATGTGCCCAGTAAGAGATTTGACCTTTGCTGGTTTCTTGACATGGGCTTTGATGAAATCCTTTTAGCTCACTTTAGATGATTCTTCTCAAGGGGGATATCAGCCCCAGGACACCCCAGGCCTCCATACCTAAGCCCGGGCTTGCAGGTCTGACAACCCAGGGCCAACACTTTGTTCTTACACTGAGCTGAGTGGTAGTCCTGCCACCACTGCTGTGGCTCTGGGACTATAGCCTCTGCCTTAGGAACACTTATGAGAGGAATCGATGAAATTCAAACTATTTTTAAGGATTTTTGTGTGTGTGTGTGTGCTGAGTTTGCATTGTAAGAGGAAGGTAGAGCATGGGCCATTTCTCCCTCCTCCACTTATATTTATTCTGCACCTACCTGCACATGACACTCTGCTGTTCCTCAGAGAAGGTTCTGACCTTTGTGACCACACTTTACATTTTCACATTGCAAGGCAATTTCTAAAGAGCTTTTCCCAGCTAAGATCTCATTTGAGCCTCACAACAACTCGGGCAAAGGAGACTTCAAAACAAAACAAAACAAAACAAAAAAACCCCCACAAAACCAAAACAAAAAACAACCCCCAAAAACCTTGGATGAATCTAATTCCACAGTTTAATTAAGCAAAGAACAACTCATGAATTGGGCAAGTCTCAAACCAGAGAATCTGGCACTGCCATTTGGTGGAAGAACATTTGTGGACAGAACAAAGAAGGTGATGGACAGAAAACGCAAGTGAGGTACAGAAACAGCTGGACTGGTTCCAGCTTGGTGTTTTCCTTATTTGAACAGTTGACTGTCTTTGATTGGCCGAAACTCTGTGAATGGTACAAGAGTACGTTGCATCCTGTTTACACATCCTGTTAAGACGGAGGAGGCAGTTTTATGCGTAATGTAATTTAACAAGATTCAATGAGATTATACCTGTATGCCCAAGTTCACAGTTAGGTAGAGAACGATTGTGGGGATTTGAACCTTAGGCTTGCTGACTTATGCCACTGCGCCATATCATTCATTCTTCTTGTGGCAGGAATAATGAATGAACATTCTATTAACAGGTACTACCTATTAACTGCTTACATATATTTCAAATGTTACTAGGTAGGTACTTTTTACAGGCCTATTTCATCTTCTCAACAACCCTATAAGGTAGAAATTATTATGTCCAGTTTGCTGATGAATGGCTAGAGATATAGAGAAGATAAATAACTTGCTCAAGGTTATACTTCACATAATTGATGGACCTTGAATTCTAATTAAGGCTGCTGCCTCCAGGGGTCTCTCAGTATGGGATGTGATCTTTACCCATCCTTATTAGTCCTAGGAGATAAAAAACATGCTATTGAAATAACAGAGCTGGTTTGTGGGTGATCATATACTATAGTAAATACGACATACTGTTAAGGGTTAATAGGTGGCTGTTTTCTGTGTTTGTTCTTGGAGATCATAATATCTTTATGCCATTCCATCTACTTCCTTTTTCAA
This sequence comes from Theropithecus gelada, assembly GCF_003255815.1. Taxonomy (NCBI): domain Eukaryota; kingdom Metazoa; phylum Chordata; class Mammalia; order Primates; family Cercopithecidae; genus Theropithecus; species Theropithecus gelada. The sequence continues at coordinate 184,733,797 of NC_037669.1, forward strand.
TTTTATGTGCTCCATGTTGAAATTATGAGCCCTTCACCCTATTGAACTGTGTGCCATTAGGCAAGTCATTTCTATTTCTGGGGTATTGGTTTCTCCCATCTCAAAATAAATATCTTTTCCTGCTCCAATCATTCTCTCCTTTTAAGAATTACATGGCTGGTGAATGTTTGTATTGAATTCTCTTTGTACAATTCCTTTCAACAATATTGCTTGGAATTATAAAAACTTAATAATTGTTTGTTTTAAATTGAAATGACAATTGCAGGTTATCCTTGCTTTCAAAAAGATTTTGTTTCTGAAATATAACTTGTTAAAGTTTGGAAATAAAGCATCACATGAAGAAATAAAGTTATGTCAAGAAAGATGCCTAATACATGTTCTGATTGTTGTGCTTGTTGTGCCTTTTTTTTTTTTTTTTTTGGAGTCTCACTCTGTCTCCCAGGCTGGAGTGCAGTGGTGCCATCTCAGCTCACTGCAACCTCCGCCTCCAGGGTTCAAGCGATTCTTCTGCCTCAGCCTCCCCCGTAGGTGGTACTACAGGCGTGCGCCACCACGCCCTAATTTTTGTATTTTTAGTAGAGACGAGGTTTCACCATGTTGGCCAGACTGGTCTTGAGCTCTTGACCTCAAGTGATCCACCCGCCTCGGCCTCCCAAAGTGCTGGGGTTACAGGTGTGAGCCACTGCACCCGGCCGTGCCTTGTTTTTCAGTATCAGTCTTTCCTTTCCTTTCCCTTTTCCTTTCCCTTTCCCTTTCCCTTTCCTTTCCTTTCCTTTCTTTTCCTTTCCTTTTCTTTTCGGTATGATTCTATTTATTTGAAGTTCCAGAAATAGCAAAACAAATCTGTGGTAATAGAAAATCAGAGTATCGTGGTTGTTTGCAGGGAAGAGGTGGTATGAGATTGCCTGAGAATAGGCATAAGAGAACTTTTCAGAGTGGCAATAGCGTTCTGCATCTTTGATAGGAGCATGGATTACTTAAATGCTTTCATTTTTCTCAACTGGCATCAGTTCTTTTTATTTGTTTTCTGTTTAATGCTTATGTAAGAACAACTTTCATCCCCAAACACACAGGCGTGTGTATGGGCACGCGCACACACACACACACACTTCCCCAAAATCTGCTGCATTCCTTTGGGTGAGCAAAAGAAGAATCTGCCTCTTCTTTTCAAGTTCAAAGTTTGAATCGAGTCTTCCTGTCTTTTGCATTTCAGTAAATGTTTCCTGGATGGATTCATCGGTTTTCCAGTAAAGACAAACAGCTCGGAAGCCAGATTACATTCATACCCAAGGCCTGAGTTCTGTGACCCAGGCATCAGAGCTCAGTGCCATATATGGCAAAAAGAGGAACAGGAGCAGGAGCAGAGGGAGAATGCCAGACATGCAATGCATTCCTAAGAAATGTGCATTCATAACTGGCAAAACAGGGCCCTTGCTGGTTTCCATCTTATGCAGAACATGAACTGTGAAGTTTTGAGAAAGAAGCTAATGTTGCAAGCATCTGCCACTGGGAACAGTTTATTTTCCCTTTTCTTTTTGGTCACATGTCAGTTTAATTTGGAGTCAGTGTTGAAGTCAATGCTGGCATGGGATGAAGACTAAGAAATTGTTCTTGGAGTCAGCAGACATGGGTTCTCAGCCCAGCTCCACTGCCACCCAGCTGCAAAGCTCTCCTTGGCTTGTATTTTTTTCAATGGCAAAGTAGCAGGGTTGAATTTGATGATCTTCGAGATCTCTACTATTTCTGTTTTCTTTGGTTCTAATTTTGCCTGAGATTTGCCAGTTCCTGTGGAATTCCCCACAGAAAGCATTTTCTAATTCTTCCAAATACTTTCTGTGGCTTGAACTTAAAAAGACAAAAACAAAAATCCCGGTCTTGAATTTTTCTTTGTGATTTCCTGAGGTATATTTTGGGCACACTATGAAAATCCAATTGGTAGATTATTTCTTGCTTGGGGTAGAGACGAATGCATTTCCTGCATCTTCATGGTTTTCTTTCACTTGCCCCTCTTATTGTTGGAGAAGAAATGGAGGTATGTTCAACACATAGTTGCAGGGACAGGTGTGCTTTTAGCAAATGCAGACTTTTAATGACTTTGTGAGTTGTCTGCTTCTCTCATGCATCCAAGCCTTTTCTGTGGAAGAAGTGAGAGCAGCAGAAGGCAGATTCCATAGCTTCCTCACACCTCAAGATACAGAATTAGGGATGTGAAACTGAGGTGTTCGTTTCCCAGTCAGGAATTGGATGAAGCACTTGGCTGTCACAGATGTTAAGAAGGTTAATAAGAAATAGAATTGTAAAACCCTGGCCCTAAGGTGGACTACGGTCACTTTCACTGTGAGATAAGCCATGATTTTAAATGCTCCGATTGGTTTTTATGGGTTCTGTAGTCTATTTTCAACAGACTAAACTTGTCTTGTTGCAAAAGTTTGTAATTTTCTGCTTCTTTGGGAGAGGCTTCAAACCAAAGTTGACCTCTTCCCTTTCTCTTCTGAAAGCATGACATTAGTTTCTCAGCTGAGATAAAGGAAGGAGGAAGTTTCCTTTGGGTCTTAGGAAAATATTCCAGCATTGAGCTTTAATGGCAGATGATGTCCCAAACTTGTGCACACTGGCGCTGAGAAGGCTATAGCGGTTTAGAGGCACCCATAATAATCCCTTTTCTTCATGCTGAGAATGAAGAACCAGGGGCAACACTAAAGAAACCCATACTCAGCTTTTCCTTGCTGCTTGTGGTCCCTTTCCTGGAAGCTGCTATAACACAGCCACCAAGTCCTGGGAGGAAGAGAAGGAGGGGTTTAATTCTTGTGATGCAGGGGAATGGCTCCAGAGAGAGTGGAAGCAAAGACATCTGTGTTCTGATGACAGCCGTGCCACGAATTTGCCTGTGACTTGGTCAAGATGCTTTGTAATTTGAGGCCTTCATTTCTCCATCTGGCAAGTGGAAGTGCTGGTGGACCTTGAAGGCCTCTTCTAGCTCTTAAAAGCATGAATGTAATATATTTCCAGATTGTCTCTTTATGTTTCCTATTGCTTGTACTTGGTATGCCCGGTGATACTGAGCTCATCAACTTGCACAAACACCGTGCCATTATCTTCTTTAATGGCAATCAGAACATTAACAGAACCCTCTTGGTGGGTGCCTGCTCACCACAATATGAGGATCAAATCTTTTTTGTAACATTCACCTCCTTTCCCAGTCTAGTTCCACCTAATGGTTCTAGTTTTTGGGAAGCGTTTGCTTCCATGTGTGACATTCATCTTCACTTTGAGCTCTCTGTGAGCCTTTTGCTACTGCAGAGGTAGGCGTGTGTTGAAAGAGAGGAAGCTGGACACGATGACACGGCAGAGTCATTGGGTCAGGAGTGGTGTTGACAAGAATGAATCAGGATGCTGGGGTTCTGTGATAGACTCTACAAATAGTTTACAAGAAGATTTAGGGACAGTAAGCACAATGCGTCTTCTGCTTCAGTCAAAAGCATAAATTTTAATGGTTACAAATGCCTGGTGCTATTATGAGAAAAACCACAGGAAAGACCATTATATAAACAGTAATAATTTATTGACTATGACTAATCCTTTGGGGAGTATGATATGTGACATAGGCTTATAAGGGCTTTATGTAGACTAACCCCTTTAACACCTATTCACTTGTTAGACCCTTCTAATGGTTCCACAAGGGTGGCAGGCTAAGGAACGCTATGCTCTATTTACTAATGAGCAAAGCGATACTGAAATACAGTGAAGAAGCTGTCCAGTGTCACATGGTGAAGAGATGGCATAATAGAGACTTGTTCATTGCTTTTATGCCTGTGTCATGTTTTCTGCCTTTCGAGGCTTTAGCCTACCCAGTAAAACAGGATAAAAACACACAATAACTGCCCCCACCACCCACAGCCAGAAGATGGTGGAGGATGGGATTGAATTAGTCATGAATCATGTGAACCATAGTATTTGGTGAATCAGTCTTGGTAATTGGTGGGGTGATATATCAGTCAGTTTACTTTCACAACTGAATTATCAACTAGGGCACCAAGATGGAAAACAGAATTGAGGATTTCTACTTTCTTATTGTTCATTTGTACGTGTGTACTTTCACTTATGTAAGGCAATGAAGAACTAACAATGAATACCTAATATGGTGCCAGGCTTCGTAGTAGGTGCTGATCTGTAGAAGTGAACCATAAAACCATAAACCATAAGCCAAGGGCTATAAAGTACTTTAAAATTCATGTAGAATCCTCTCTCAATCTTACCCGCCTTTCATTTTTCAGTGTGTTCTCTGATACTTTTGCCAGGTGATAAGTCCACCTTGACTTGGCTGTTTTATATCTTTTTTTTTTTTTTTGAGACGGAGTTTCACTCTTTTCACCCAGGCTGGAGTTAAATGGCACGATCTCGGCTCGTTGCAACTTCCGCCTCCCAGGTTCAAGTGATTCTCGTGCCTCAGCCTCCTGAGTAGCTGGGGTTACAGGTGCATGCCACCACACACAGTTAATTTTTGTATTTTTAGTAGAGATGGGGTTTCACCATGTTGGCCAGACTGGTCTCAAACTCCCAACCTCAGGTTCCTGCCTCAGCCTCCCAAAGTGCTGGGATTACAGGTGTGAGCCACCATGCCCAGCCGACTATTTTATATCTTGTAGTAAAGGACGCTTGCTCCAAAGGCTGTAAATGTCAATATATGAAACTATTTGTAACTTCCTTCAATAGTAACTTTCAAATGCCACTCTTACATGGCTTTATGAAAAGTAAACCCTTCTCTTAAATGTCTGCTTTTTTCTTCGAGTAAGTTTCTTGGGTTGGGTTTCTTTTCTCTCTTCTCTTTATAAGTGAATTCATTTATTCTCAATTTTTTTTCTAATGTAGTTTGGGACTTTCTAACTTAACACTAGAAATTGAAAATTGGAGAAGTTCATTCTATATTCTTTCCTTTTGATTCCATTTTTGATACTGGATTATGTCTGTATAATTGCTCAAATTGTGAGTCATGTAGGAACATGCTATGTGTTTCTGCACATGATATTTAAAACCTATTTATGCTTTCTTAACCACAAAGGGGACCATAAAAGTCCTGTCAAATAGTCCCAGACTATAAATTCCTTGAGGTCAAGAGCTGTGTCAAATTTATTTTTGTACCTCTTTCTGCTACAGCTCCCAGCTCCTAGCCCAGTGCCAGGTGGCCTTGGCAAGTGAGAGTGGGATTGAATTGGATTTCTCATTCTGACCACCCTCTTGGTCCCTTTGTCAACTTGTCCACCCTGTTGGGAGGAGGAGTGTGGACCTGTCAAGTGTGATGAATTGATAGATCATGGAGTTTTCCATCCTCCACTAGAACTTTAGCTGTGTTTAGACTTGAGAACGCTGAGTAACCAATAAAAAACGATTCCAAAGCACTCTGCAGATAGAAAGTGCTTCATGTGTAATAAATAGTAATAGTCTCTTAAGATTAGGCACAGCCACACAAAGAAGTGCCAGTCTTGCAGGCTGCAAGAATTCCTGACAGACCTTGTGGTTAGAGTGGATTGGTTGAGACTGACTCCTGTCACCGTTTTGTAATAAGCAGTTTCACCTCCAAGTTACCGTATATTTTCCATTATGGGAAAAGGGTAGTTTCTGAACTATCCAGGAATTAATCCTTCCAATTATCGTTAGGAGTCTAACTGAAGGAACACCATGAAAATTGACAGGCAAGCTTTCTAGGTAAGGCTAGTTCAGTGCTTAAATTTAGTTCTAAATCCTGTCCTCTTTGCCAACTGTTAACTTCTTTAAAGGAGTCAGCAGTCACCTCTGTTTTAGTTCTGCAGCATGTGGTGGCCTTAAGAGGTGGGAACTGGCACCTTTTCACAAAGGAGATGGTGGAACGACCAGGGCCCCTCCTGATTTTGGGTCATCACTTTCAGATTAAAACATAACTGTACAGAGTGCATTTCCCTGGATTCCCTGACTGTTTCCACAGAGAAGCTTTTCCCCTTTAGCGTTTCATTGATAGGATGACTTCATTTCCTTTGTCCTAGAGTGTGGGTCAATCTGGTTCAAATTTGGTGAATAAATGATGCCTGCTCACCAGGAGCCACAAACTATGTTATCCCACTTTATTTATTTATTTACTTATTTACAAATGAGGTCTGCCTCTGTTGCCCAGCCTGGATTGCAGTGGTGTTATCATAGCTCGCTTCAGCCTGGAATTCCTGGGCTCAAGCAGTTCTGCCGTATCAGCCCCCTGAGTAGCTGGGACGGTGGGCGTGCACCACTGTGCCTGGCTCTCCACCTTATTCAAGCGAGTCAAGAGAAGCATAAACAGAGTTTTGCTATTCTTCTTGGCAACTTTAAATGACTCTTTCTTCTCAGCAATGATGATCCAGTCTAACTGGGCATCCAGTCTAACTAATTCATTTAGTCAGTATTTATTGAGCACCTACTGTATTCCAGGAACTTTTTTTTTTTTTTTTTTTTTTTTGAGATGGAGTCTCTGTCACCCAGGCTGGAGTGCAATGGCACCATCTCGGCTCACTGCAACCTCCGCTTCCCAGATTCAAGCGATGCTCCTGCCTTAGCCTCCTGAGTAGCTGGGATTGCAGGAACGTGCCACCACACCAGGCTAATTTTTGTATTTTTAGTAGATACGGGGTTTCACCATATTGTCCAGGCTGATCTCAAACTCCTGACCTTGTGATCCTCCTGCCTCAGCCTCCCAAAGGGCTGGGATTACAGGTGTGAGCTACCACGCCTGGCCTCCAGGAACTTTTCTAGGTGCTGCTGGTCAGTGACGAAAGCAAAGCCTGCTGAAGTTACCATTTGAAAGACTGAACAGATGTATGACTTTAAAAAATGATTTGGCAAAAGTATGCTTTAAATAAAGAAGCGCAGCAAGCAAAAAAGACAACAGCTCCTTCATTCTGTCTTTTCCTCAATTCTTTCTCTTGTCTCCCCTTTTTTTTCTGTGTGTAACCTGACTCCACACCCTTTATTCTCTCACTCTGCTTATCAACACGCCCATGTTTGCTTCTCAGTCTCTTCTGTGTCTCTTTGTTGCGTCTGCTGTGCTTCATCATGTGGTGATGAAGTAGATGAAGGTTGTTGCTGGCCGGACCCCAACTTCATATTCCTTCCTTAGCTAGTTCCTTGACTGACCTCCAGACATGGTGTGGCAGGTAGATGCTCTTGTTGTAAGTCACAGAACCTGGAGGAAGAGTGGTTCGTGGCCCTGGGGCCTTTGGGGGCTGATGTAGTTTGGATATTTGTCCCCAAATACCAAAATATTTGTCAAATTCTAATCCCCAGGGCTGGAGGTGGAGTCTGGTGGGATGTGTTTGGGTCACAGGGGCGGATCCCTCATGACTTGGTGATGTCTTTGTGATAGTGAGTTCTTGTGAAATCTTGTCATTTAAAAGTGTGTGGCACCCCCTACGCTCCAACTCTGTCTCTCTGTCTTTCTCTCCTACTGTTGCCATTTGAAGTGCCTGCTGTCCCCTTTGTCTTCTGCCATGATGGGAAGCTTCCTGAGCCTCCGCAGAAGGAGATGCTGATACGGTTCTTCTATAGTCTGTAGAACTGTGAGCCAATTCAATTCAAAATTCAACTTCTTCTTCTTCTTCTTCTTCTTTTTTTTTTTTTTGTTTGTTTGTTTGGAGATAGAGTCTTACTTTGATGCCTAGACTGGAGTGTAGTGGCGTGATCTTGGCTGACTGCAACCTCTGCTTCTTGGGTTCAAGTGATTCTCCTGCCTCAGGCTCCTAAGTGGCTGGGCTTATAGGCACGTACCACCATGCCCAGCTAATTTTTGCATTTTTAGTAGAGATGGGATTTTGCCACCTTGGCCAGGCTGGTCTTGAACTCCTGACCTCAAGTGATCCACCCGCCTCCGCCTCACAATGTGCTGGGATTACAGGCATGAGCCACCGAGCCTGGCCAACCTCTTTTCTTATAAATTACCCGGTCTCGGGTATTTCTTTATAGTGGTGCAAGCATTGTTTAATACAGGGGCCCATCCAGCAGCACCACATTGTCAGGATTCTGCTGAAGAAATGGACGTGGACCCAAAAGCCATAGCCTGGCTTCCAGGTGCCCCAGAGTATTGTCAACTCACAGGAACATCTCCCAGGAAATATTCCTTGATTCTTGATTCTCTCTTCTCTATTAATTTTTTAAATGCTTCTATCCCAGAGGAGGTGCTCAGTAAATTTTAGCTTCTTTCCTTTTCTGGAAAGTCTCATGTCTCTTTATCGGGGTTTGACTTAAGAGAACTTACTTAATAATAATAAATAATAAAACTTGCTTAATAATAAAATTTCATAGAACTTTCTGTTTAATTACATTGTAATTATATGCATTTCTTAACCTCTCTAGGAGACATGGACTGTGTCCATGTGCGTTAAAGTGTGTTTATGAACTGGTGGTCAGGGGTGCATTTCCCTCTTAAGAAAACTCATTCCTTGTTTTGGGATGAGGTTCTTGGAGCTGCGTTTAATACTCAGTCCTGGATTTCAGTGGCTCAAATGCAGAGACATGACTTCCATATTGACCACGTGGTTGATCATGCTGCCTGCAGATTTCTGCTAAAGCTTGAGGTGCCTGACCATCCCTGGCTGTCGTCATTCGCCCTAAACTAGCTGCTGGGAATGGGGCCAGTGATGACTCTTTAGTAGAGATAAGACAGAGCTTGTGGAGGAAAAGTAGTTTCTTCTCCATTCCCATGATTTAGCCCTCTAACTTCATGCTTTTCTTTTTGCCCTTTTATCTTGTGCTGGATTTTAGCCCCCAGCCTCTCGATCATGCCTGGAAAGCATGATAATTTGCATTTATTACACACATACTATATTCTAGGCACTGGGTAAATAGCTTTCCATTGTTCATTTCATTTAATCCTCAAAGCCAGCCTATGCAGTAGATACTAGTTATCCGTATTGGATGGATGAGGTATGTATGGATGGATTAGAAAGGTTTATGTAACTTACCCAATGTGGCACAACTTGTAATGGCAGGGTCAGACTTAGACACTAAATCTCTCCGATACTGACTTTCAATTTTATTTTTACCCTACTCACCCCTGATATTCGTCCCCTGGTCTTTTCTGTTTACCCGGCTTGGAGCAGGTCCTCATCTGCCAAAGACCATGTAGGTGGTTGGAAGGAGTGCTCTGTCCTCACCTCTTCCTCCCATGGCACCTGCAGCCAGAGCCTTCCCGTGTGTGCTGTATATTCTTCTGACCTCTCTGATTCTGAATTGACTCTCAAGGCTGAATTGGCTGATACGCACCTTCTAATGGATTCATTGTTTTTCATGGATTACTTGGTTTATCGCAAGCTAGGGACAGTTTGACATTTGCTTTCGTATCAGTGATCTGGGGATGTGCACAGAGCTGCTTGTTTCAGATCTCCTCTCGGTGTTTCTCTACATTTAGCAAAGACTATATAACCATGGCTCTATTATAATATAGTACATTATAATAAGATCTGCGGGCATTCTCAAGAACTTGGGAGCAATCTAAGAAAGGAGAGTGAGGTTGGAGAGAGGCGTGTCCTTTGCATCTTCTGGTAGATGATGGTGGAGGCTGTGTAATAACATGCCAAAGCCTAGCCCACTTGAAAGCATCACGCTCTCCAGGGAACTGCCTCAGCCTGGGGCACTTATATTATCGATGCTTAGCATTTTTGTATTACTTTACATTTGCGAAGTGCTTTCCAGTGATTTATTAGCTGTTCTTGTTTTTAATAACCCCTGGAGGTACATTGATATTCAGCCTTCTGAGAATGTAAATGCATAGGGAACGTTCATCTCATCAGATATTTTTGGATCTGGGTTCAGGACTCTGACCTCCTGGGATGAGGCCATTTGGGGTCACTGCCTCCCATGGATTAGTAAGAGATCAAGTGGACTTAACTTCAGCTCCTAAAGTCTCCAAGGCAGAGCCGTGGAATGACTGTAGCTATTTAAGGAAATGGCATAGAAGCCATTATCCAAAGAGCTGGATTCCAGTCCTGACTCTGCTGCTGACCAGCTTCACTGACCTTGAGTAGTTGCTTTGCCTACCTATGCCTCAGACTCACCCTCTGTAAAACAAAGGTAACCTCTCAAGCCCCTTTAGGTCCCCCATTGTATTAAATATAATTCTGTGACTTTGGACTCCTTCTCTGGAACCCCTTGGGTAGCCAATGAATTATATGACAGGGAACATGGGTATAGATATAACCCATTGAGGGACTTGCATTGAGAAGGTGCTCACCTTCCTTTTTCTAGGATTCAAGGACTAACTGACAATGATATGCTTTCAGATTCATTTTAAGAAGCACACAATCCTCCTTCACTATAAAAGTAAGATAGCGAGTGGAGCTGTTAGAGGAAAGTCAGACTGGAGCCAAGACCATCAATTCTGTATCTTCTGGGTGTTGTAGAAAGTAATTAGCAGGCTTGATTATCTCACTGGTTCAACACACATTTTAGGGATGTGATGTAATGTGAGGAAACATTTAGTTGTCAGATTTTAGGGCTGTATCAAATTTATTCTTGCAGGAAAAGTCTAGTTGTCCTGGCAACCTAAAATTGATTTTCTTTTTGCTCTTGTCAGCTGAAACTGGTCCCCTTTGAATCATTCCTCTAATTTAATATAGAGAACTGTGTGTCTCCACCTGGTGACCAAATCGTTTTTAATGACAGGTAACTCCAGCAAATGGCTCCTCTTTCCTACCTAAGCCAGAAGCTATAGTTTATTACTACCTTCACCCTGTGTGGTTCTCTTTGTGGGTTATTTATTTGTCTGTGGAGTCAGGTGTAGAAGTAAAGTAGCATTCAATTAATTAAGATTTTAATCAGGCCTGTAGAGCAGTGACGTAATTGGCAGCCAATCACTGCCTTTCGTTTTCAGTGACCTCCTAGACATGAGTGGGATTCGAATGGGCTCCGGAAGAGGGAGTCCTTTTGTGTGGATGTCTAGCATTTTTGTAACCCAAAGAGGGTGATGTAATGGCCCAGATTAAAGGAGAAAGCGGAGAGCTGCATGGCTGCTTTCTGCCTCTGTCAGTCATCTCTATCAAGGGGAGGGGTCATCTATGAAGGGTGGAATCGACATCATTAGGAAGAAACTGATGCCCATGACAGTTGAAGAGGTTGTGAGAGAGCAATTCGCTTTCCTTAAATGGTTGCAAATTTCTTGGACCACACATACCGCATCTCAGGATACAGAAGAGAACTTCTGATGGGGAACAGCTACCAGTAATTTTGAGGAAACCTGGAAATCAGCAGAAATGCCAGAAAGAGAGGAGATGAGGAAATAGGTATTATCAAAAAAGTCCAGTGCCCGTCCCCCACCCCGCCCCCAAATGAAACAGGTATCCAGAGTCTAGAATCTGCTGATTTCATTGTGATTCCAGTTGTTGATGGGCCGATGTAGACAGGTGATTTGTGAGTCTTTGAAAGGAAGTAGTGTTCACCGAGACCCAGAACAGAGTCTTAACCAGTTCCCTTTTTGTCTAGGTTAACCAACTGATGGATTGATATGATGACACAGACATAGTGGGGAGAATGTGGGCTTTGGAGTTGGATTGTCTGGATTTAAATCCAAAGTCCTCTGTTATGTATGCAAATGACCTTAGGCAAGTTGTTTAATTTTTGTGACTCAGCTTCTTCTTCATGTCAGTCCTATCCTGGGGCTAATGATAGGACTGACAAAGGATTTTTTTTTTTTGAGAGGGAATCTTGCTGTGTCGCCCAGGCCGGAATGCAATGGCACGATATCTGCTCACTGCAACCTCTGCCTCCTGGGCTCAAGTGATTCTCCTGCCGCAGCCTCCCGAGTAGCTGAGATTACAGGCGACAAAGGAATTTTTGAAGACAAAATGAAATAATGCATGTGAAGAGCTTAAAACAATTTGCACATATGAATTATTTAATAAATGCGGTTCTTACTACTATTTGTAGGAAGATATTTGAATTTAGTAAAGCACTTGAAAGTCTTTTACATATGTATGGATAAGACGGAGACATGTAAACTAGATTAGGACATAGTGAATTAATATATACACAGATACACGCTTATTAGTGATGTGGGTTGAGAAAGTATATTTCTTGGTGGCAGAAGCTCCAAAGTCAGGCCGGGCATGGTGGCTCACACCTGTAATCCCAGCATTTTGGGAGGCCAAGGCAGATGAATCATTTGAGGCCAGCAGTTTGAGAATAGCCTGGCCAACATGGTGAAACCCTGTCTCCACTAAAAATACAAAGTATTAGCTGAGTGTGATGGCTTGTGCCTGTAATCCCAGCTACTTGGGAGGCTGAGGCAGGATAATTGCTTGAACCCAGATTGCACCACTGCACTCCAGCCTGGGTGACACAGCAAGACTCTACCTCAAAAAAAAAAAAAAAAAAAGGTCCAAAGTCATATCGCAAGGATGAGGACATAGGGAAGGGGAAAATTTGTGACCATTTCTGCAACTTTTCAAACTCCTTTCCACTCCCCCATCTTTCTTTCTTCCTTCCAAGAAGTTACCATCATTAGCAATTTGCCATGTGTCTAGTTTTTTATCACATTTATTTACCTGTAAATATATGTTTATTTTTTTTGCTTTAAAAACCTCAACAGTTATTTGTGTAAAATTTAAATTCTTTGTTCTTTCATGAAATATCATGACTACAAACATTGAAGTAGTTACTCGGAACTACAGTCACATGTTTTACCCATAAAATATAGTCATTCTTATACTCATAGGCAGAGGGATAACTGTAACGTTTTCCCTTCTCCTTCTTACCTTGGCCTTTGCGAGACTTTGCTTCCTTTTTTTGTGTCTTTCTACCTTGTCCTTTTCCTCCCCTCCTCTCTCCTTGTTTTCCCTTCCCTTGTATTCTGTTTTCTTACCATTCATCCCCTTTTCTTCCTCCTTCCCTCCCTCCCTTGCAATACTTTCCTACCTTTCATACTCTATTATATTTTTAGTTTCTTGTCTTTAGCTTAACATGGGGCTTAGTGGCCAGGTGTTTACATGATATTGTGGGTCCTTGAAAAATCAGGTCTTGGCCACCTAGTCTCAGCTCTGAATTGTCAGGTTTCTGCTGATCTACATTCTTGGACCACTGCTGCTTTGTATTTAATACTGGAGGTTGCGATAACATTGTCCAGCTTCAGGAGGCCGTGGTAGGGCAGGAGGGATGCATGTGTTGTGTAGTTCCTTGTCTGGAATGCAGCGTGACAGGAGGTTGGCTTCTGTACACATATTCATCTCCTTGGGCTACTTGAGAGGGAGTCTTTATTTTGGTGGGGTGCCCCTAAGAGCAGTGAGCTCAGAACCTCTGTCTTGAGACTTGCTGTATGTTTTCTTGGCCTCCCAATGCTCCTGACGTAAGTGACATCCCTGCTTAGGACCCTACACTCATGACTTAAGGCAACCTTTCTGCCTTCCTCTTGACCCCTCCCTCTCCACCCCATGTTCACATTCCTCATCCCAGGTGCAGTGCCACCCTGCATGGCTACCTCTGCCAGGCAACATCCTTCATGCTTAGCTCAAATTCCACCTTCTCAGAAACATCTGACTTCACATTTGGTGTCAGTCTCTCCCCTCCTCCATTTCCCATCACATAGTTTGTACTTTCAGAGATACTTTCATACACCACCTTGTATTGGATGGGTGGTATCTATTTCTGAGTTCTGATCAGAGGGCAGACATCTCTGATCCTTTGGAGGCTAGTTCAGTAGCTGGCATTTATAGGCACTCTGTAACTGTTAAATTGAATTACTGTGGAGGCCTGAGGGGTTGGAAGGTTAAATGCAGTTAACCCAGGGAACTAGAAGGGCCCCTGGGAACCTGCTTTAGGAGCATAGCTTTTATGAGCGACTATCAGCTTTTCACCAGGCTCCTTCTTAATCCTGTTTCTCTAGAGGCACAAGGAGAGGTGGTGTTTGCTTAAGATGCTGGTGGCATTCCTAGTGAAGTTAGGTCAGAATGTGCCGTCTCTTCTTTAGCTCTCAACTTCTTAGAGTGTCAGCCCTCCTCATATTTGAAAAGCTTAGCTTTTAAAAAGGAGGAAGTGGCTTACCTGATGACCTCTGAATTTCTGACTTTGATTATCAATCTTCTTGAAGAAGACTTTGCAGTTGCCCCTGTTACAAGGAAAGCAGATATGCCAAGTTGCTGCATTTGTGAAATTGAATGAAATTCTGGCTTCACTTTATGGCTCTGACCTTTGGGAACAGTCCAGGGTCAGACTGCTCACATGATGTGCTCGATAAATCCGCCTCCCAACAGCACTGTTGAGATCTTAACTAGAACTGCTGCTTGCGAAATACCTTTTTCTGACTTGCAGTTCAGATTCTGCGTGTACTGCTGAATACTGCTTCTAGTGGCTCATTCAGATAAGAACTCTATATATTAGGTAGAAAGAGGATGCCTGATACTGAGGAAAGAGAAAAAGAGCTAGCCTAGGACACTTGGGTTCCAGTGCTAAATCTGCAAGAGACATGTTTGCCATGGGGGCCTTAGTTTTCAGATCTATAAAATGGAAACCCTGATCATTATTAGGAAGGGTTGTCATAGAAGCCAACTGAATTGATGTGGATGAAGCATCTAGTAGAGCACCTGACACTCCAACAACAGAGTACCCCAATGAGGTTACGCAGACTTGCTTCCAAACCCGGGCCCCAATAGCTGCTTGAATTTGGATGATTTACATAACTTCAGTGAGGCTGAGTTTCGAAACCCATTTGAGTCCCAGTTTAAATGGTTTTAGTTTGGGGTTAAATATACCTTGCATGCTAATTTGTTAAGATTAGAGAATGTTTATAAAGGCCTAACGCAGTAGTGTTTTTCAGTCCCTGACCTGGGGATTGACGCTCACCAGCACTCCCAAAGAACCAGCCTCTCCGGAGTGGCAGATATGCTTATTTGAAGTGGCCAGCCTCAGAGGCGTTGACTGACGTTCTCTGGTACCTTAGTTTATCTTCAGAAACCAAACCCCTAGGTAGAGTAGACCCAGTTATGGAGATGCCGATTTTGTTGTTGTTGTTGTTGTTGCCCAAGCTGGAGAGTGCAGTGGTGCAATCTCGCTCACTGCAACCTCCACCTCCCTGGTTCAAGCGATTCTCTTGCCTCAGCCTCCTGAATAGCTGGGACTACAGACATACACTACCACGCCCGACTAATTTTTGTATTTTTAGTAGAGATGGGGTTTTGCCATGTTGGCCAGGTTGGTCTCCAACTCCTGACCTCAGGTGATTTGTCCGCCTTGGCCTCTCGAAGTGTTGGGATTACAGGTGTGAGCCACTGCATCCGGCCAAGATGCTGATTTTATAAGGATATAAACCATATTGTGCATAGAGAAGTGCAGTCATTTTGGTGGAGGATGTTTCCAGAGCTGTCATAGGAGGAGCTCTTTTTGGTTTATTTGTTTTTATTTATTTATTTTTGAGACGGAGTCTCGCTCTGTCGCCCAGGCTGGAGTGCAGTGGTGCAGTCTTGGCTCACTGCAACCTCCACCTCCTGGGTTCAAGCGATTATCCTGCCTCAGCCTCCCGAGTAGCTGGGATTACAGGCATGTACCACCACGCCTAGTTAATTTTTGTATTTTTAGTAGAGATGGGGTTTCACCATGTTGGTCAGGGTAGTCTCGAACTCCTGTCCTTGATCTGCCCGCCTCGGCCTCCCAAAGTGTTGAGCCACGTGCCTGGCCAGGAGGAGTTCTTACAGAGCTGGAAGTATTTACTCAGAGAAAGATGGGGTTAGAAGGGAAGATTGAGGTTGAGAGACAAGTTAGTGTTTATTCAAGGTGGAGGTGCACAGGCCTCATCTAGGACAATGGCAAGTGGACTGGAGAAGAGGGTCTTATGGGAAGGATGGACAGAAGAAATGGGATGGGACCCAGGAGGCCCAAGGGGTAAGTGGAGGGTTCAAGTCAGAACTTCAGATGCCGGGTCTGGAGACACTTTCTGAATACCTAGGAAGTAGCTGTGGTGTTTTGCAGGGTAAGAAACACAGGGGCTTTCTGTAGCTACCATCCTGCTAGGTGAAATGAAGGGATGGTCTGGGATGTGTGTGTATGTGTGTATGTGTACCCGCATACGTGCGTGTGTGCATGAGTGTGTATTGGTAACAGAATCAAGGAGATCAGGGACTTACCCAAGGCCATACAGCTGGGAAACAGCTTTCATTTGATTACAGTGCTAAGTTTAGTAATGACTGCGAGAGACAAAAACGGGCAGGGGGAGCATGTAGGGAAAGGGCCTCGGCCCCATTTCCTGCCCTCTCAGGCAGGTAGTGAGTAGGAGTTTTAGGTTTCACTGTTTGATAGCATCACCTCCTCTGCTTTCCCAGAAATTATTCCTCGAAGTATGACTCGAATCGTTCCTCTGTTGGGAGATGTATCAGTTCAGAGCTGACTTTCTGCTCTGGTTGTTTACTGAAAAATGGTAGCACTGGCAAATTCAGAGGGGGCATAAGCAAGTGAAGAAAAAAAACAATGGACAAACAGGGCATGTGAGGTCAGGGGCCCTGGTTGTGGGTCCTGGCCCTGCTTTTAGAGACCCATGTGAATTGGGCAGGTCAATCAACTTCTTAGTGCCTCAGCTTTTTCGTCTGTCAATTAGAGGATAGTGATTTCTGCTTGATGAATTTATTGTGATAGTGCTTTGCAAGTTGCATTGTTGGTCGTAGGATAATAAAGATAAAGGGGTGTACGGACTTGGATTCTGTTTCTATATATGTGAAGCATTAGAGAGAGGTGGTAAATTGTTTCTCTCCCATGGGTTGTGTGTATCTCTGATATTGTGGTAATGCCTGTATCTTCTCCTTTTGCAGGGTGGGGTGTCTTGGATAGTATGGTTACTGAATGTAGAATCTACTTAACTCCTCTTTTTTATTTCCTGAGACTGGGTCTCACTGTGCTGTTCAGGCTGGAGTGCAGTGGTGTGATCATGGCTCACTGCAGTCTTGAACTCCTGGGCTCAATCCTGAGTAGCTGGGATTACAGGTGTGTGCCACCATGCCAGCTAATTAGAAAAGTTTTTCTTTGTTGAGGTGGGGGGGTCTCACTATGTTGCCCAGGCTGGCTTTGAATTCTGAAGCTCAAGTGGTCAGCCTGACTTGACCTCCTAAAGTGCTGGGATTATAGGCATGAGCCACTATTTCTGGCCTCCTTTTTAATATTCTGCCCTGTGCAAAGCACTAGCACCAACAGCCTCCTTCCCACAACCCCCAACAGCTATGCATTAAGTATCACTTTGGTTTGAGGATTTCTTAGCTTGCTGTTTGTCCTGGGAGAATTTCTGAGTTTCTTGGTCTTTGTTTCTTTATCCGAAAGATGGGGATAGTTCAGCTTTGCCTGCATTGTGGACACTACCTGCAGAAAGCAATGGGAAGACCCTTTGTAAGTTGTACTGAACTCTTTGTATTTTTGGAGTCCATTTTGTCTTTTCTCCCTTCTGCTAGTGGCTGAGGGATCTCCTTGGTCTTGAAAAGACCCACTTATATGGAGGTGGGAACGGGCTTATAGAGGGAAGTGACTTTGCAAGGGCCTTGGAATGAATTGGATTCTGAGATCTGTGCCCGTCCTTGTCACAACGTGTCAGATTCCATTATTTAGTGTAGGCCTGATTTGTCCATGCCTGGGACTTTCCCAGAGGAAGACATACTTTCTGGAAACTCTCTGAGGTCTTGAAGGGGTGGGAGAAGTCTCTTAGACACAAGTGCTGCTGTGGGCATGGAGGCTTCCATTCCTCTCTCCTTGTGTTGAGCAGGGATTTGCTCCTTGGATATTTTAGGTTTGAATGACTCAACGTGCTTGTGACCCGGAGGATGCTGTGGTGTGCTTGGCAGCATGCTGGAATTAGTCAGAAGGCAAAACTGCTTGTCCTGACCCCGGAACCCACTTACTCTATATGGATGAGAAAGTCCTCTCGGATCTTCCATTTCCTAATTCATGGCAACTTCAGGAGCGCAGTATTTTCTCTGTTACTGCTTTATGGGGTTTAGTGTGGAAATTAAAGAAGAGAACTTCTTATTTTTTGTAAATAATATTGGAATATTCAGATACTGTTAGTTTTTGACATTTAAAATGTGCATGTCACTTCTTTGCTCCCTCCCCAAATAAATGTATTGATACTAAAAAAGAAAGCCAGCTAACTTGATGAGGATGGCTGGTAAATGAGCCACTCTGTTTTTGCTGGCTGTCCAAGGCCTCTAAAGTTAAGCCTGGACCATTTCAAGCATATATGGAGGATATGTATTTCAAATATACATTAGGGATATATATTTCAAAATCGAGGACACATATTAATAGTAAGAGGAGACCATGTAAGACAAAACACAAGTTTTTTTATTTTTATTTTTATTTACTTGTTTATTTTTTATTTTTTTGAGATGGGATTTCTCTCTCATTGCCCAACCTGGAGTGCAATGGCGTGATCTCAGCTCGCTGCAACCTCCCCCTCCCTGCTTCAAGCAATTCTCCTGTCTCAGCCTCCCAACTAGCTGGGATTACAGGCACCCACCACCACGCCTGGCTAATTTTTGTATTTTTCTTGGAGATGGGGTTTCGCTGTGTTGGCCAGGCTGATCTTAAACTCCTGACCTCAAGTGATCCTCCCACCTCGGCCTCCTGAAGTGCTGGGATTACAGGCCTGAACCACCGCACCCAGCCAAAGCACAAGTTTAAAAATTGCAAGTTTCCACCAGCATCCTGTCTCCCTTGGCTTATAATATTCAAGCCTTCATGGATACTGGGGCTTGTGATCCCCCGCCCCTTTTGTTAATGCAGCTCATGGAGGCTTCTCATAGAGACATAACCACTGGGCTGCAGAAGCGCTCTATTTAAGAAACTGAGGTCTGGCAAGGTCACACATCGAGGAAATGGCAAAATCAAGACGAAAAGCCAGCTCTTTGGATTCTCAATTCCCTGCTCTTTCTGACACATCACTCTTCCCTCCTGTCAGGTGAAGAGAGAAGCCAGATGGTTTGACAAATGGTTCTTGTTGCTGTCAAATCTGCCTTCTTTCTTTGCTCAGACAGACAGTTCTTACCTTCCCTTTTTCGGGGGACTGGCGGAGGTGGGGTGAGAAGAGAGGTAGGGAGGTGGATGAAGGAAAAAAGAAAGCATTTTATTGCTTGATTCTTTATGTAGTAGTGATGGCCAATAAGTTCTTTTTTTCTCTGGCAAGAAGCAAAGTAAAGGCAAAGAGTAATCGTCACCTTGAATTTAGAGCAGACAGAGGCCTAGAAATGGCGGGCTGTATTAGGAGACAACATTGATTTCATATATATTCATCTTTGAAAAAACATGTTTAAGATGCCATATCCATAAATACTAATAAGGCTGTCTGATTCCAATTTTCAGGTGAGGTTAGCATTTTATTGAGTATTTTATCTGTCAGATTCAATGCTGGATGTACCATCCTCCCAGACTTATTAGCATAATTGCTGTGCTTAAGCAACAATAAAAAAATCAGCAGTAAAATAGCATTTAGTGCAGGCAATTTGTTATCAAAAGCTTTTACTTAAGGACAGCTCCAGCCTGCATTTATTAGCAAGTTAGGGTTATAATTTATTTTTATTTTGAAAAACAAAAGTGGGAGAAAGATTTGGCTTTTTTGTTTTGGAAATAATAGAGAAATTAGAAAGCATTGCCTCTTTGGAAAATTGTCCACATCCCTTCTTCCTTTGCCGAAAGCCGGCTGTGATGGGAATAGATTCCACTTGTGAGCGACATTGGCTCAGATGAAAAGTTGCTCTCCTTGGCATGGGAACAAATGGGTAGTAATGTCCCTTTATGCTTGTACAGACATTTCCAAAACACTTTCAGATCTTGTTTGTTGCTCAAACCTCACATCAGTCTCGTGAGGTCTCCATTCTTAGAAATAGAAAACCAAGTTGAAATGACTTGTTACAGATGAAGCAGTTGAGTGGCAAAGTGGAGGTGTAAAAACTAGTCTTCCAGCCTCCAGTCTCGTCTCAGCATGGCTCCCCTTCATGTAGTTGTCCAGAGCTCCTGGTGGAACCTTGGCCTTTTCCATAAGTGCATGTGCATACACACACATACACATACGTGCACACCTGTGCACACACATTTATGCATATGTACATACTTTTTTTTTCTAAAATTTAATTATATACTCTTGCATTTGATTTTCATTTGATGTCCTGGTTGAAATACTTCTGCCTCTTGAACTTCTCTTGATGCCAAATAGCCTCTTAAAATCAATCTCTCTCTCATTCTCTGTCTCTGTCTCTGTCTCTGTCTCTGTCTCTCTCTCTCTCTCTCCCCCCCCTCCCCCCCTCTCCCCCCGCCCCTGCACACCTCTCTAGCTAGTAACGGAATCAGGAAAGCACTTGTGATTACCATCTGTGAAGGACCCGGAACAAAATAAATGATGTTATAAGTTTTTGTAGGGAAGATAGAGCTAAGATTTTAAAATGTGGAGATTGGGAAATCATTTTTCTTCCTTATTTCTTAGGGAATGTATCACCAATAAATAACATTAAATTGATGCCTTTTAGTGGATTTTAGGCTTCAATTATGGGTAATACTTTTCAAATTGAGAATAAAGTTTTGAGTGAAAATGGACAACTGAAGCTTCTAAGCTTTGAGAGAAGTTATTTTAGCATTCGATATTTTCTTTTCTCAGTAAATTCAAACAAAGATCATATAATCATTGAATCATAAAATACAATAAAATACAAGGCTCTGTGCTGGCCACTGTGTGGTTTACAGACTAGCTCAGACATGACTATCAGCCTTAAGGCATGTTCAAACTATTAGAGAGGATACTAACAATACATTAATAATGTTCTTGGTTTTGACTGAATATTCTAGAACAGGAACTCCAATAGGATTTTTGCTTATGTTATGTCATTGAAATTTAAATTCACTCAATTATTTATTTGACTAAATACTGAGCACGTATTATGTGCTGTTCACTGTTGTAATTTACATACGTCATCTCATGTAACTTTTATGACAATCATATGAAATATGCTCTGAGATAGTAGTCAGTACTGTTATGATTGTTTCATTAGTTGAGGAAATTGAGACTAAGTAACTTGTCCAAGTCATTCAGCTAGTAAGTGGTAGAACTGCTGTGGTCTCCCTGTAAACACATATTCTTTTCACAGTGCCACTTGGCAAAAAATGAATGAGCAGATATATATGTAGACAGATAGTGCTAATGATGATTAGAGAACCTCAGAACTCATGCAGAACCTGGATGTTTACATAGAAAACTGAACCTGAAATCAGACAGCTGTTCAAATCCTGCTGTGCTTCTTAGTGTTTGTAAAATCCTCAATTTAAGGACCTCTTAGGATTTCAGTGTCTTCCTTTCAATAAAGGATTATAAAATCTTTCTCTCAATATCATAATAAGAATAAATTACAAAATGTATGTGCGTGTCTGCAAAGGCACCTAGTTCATGGTGGGTGTTCACCCTATCTTGGAAGTGCCCATAAACATGCAGGTTTGTTTTGTTTTGTTTTGTTTTTTTTTTTTGTTTTGTTGTTTTTTTTTTGAGACAGAGTCTCACCCTATCACCCAAGCTGGAGTGCAGTGGTGTAATCTTGGCTCACTGCAACCTTGGCCTCCTGGGTTCAAGTGATTCTCCTTCCTCAGCCTCCCGAGTAGCTGGGACCATAGGCGCATGCCACCATGTCCGACTAATTTTTTTTTGTATTTTTAGTAGAGACAAGGTTTCACCATGTTGGCCCAGCTGGTCTTGAACTCCTGACTTCAAGTGATCTGACTGCCTTGGCCTCCCAAAATCCTGGTATTACAGACATGAGCCACCATGCCCGGCTGAACATGCAGTTTTGTGTACTATTTAGGGACAGATGCCAAAGCTACATTGCTTGGGTTTTGATCCGTCCTAACACATAATATCATGTGCCTTGGACAAACAACTTCACTTCTAGTGCCGTACTTCATTCATCTGTAAAATGGGCTTACATCATAGGGTCCTTGTGAGGATTAACTAAGGTAGAATGTGTAGACCATGTATAACACTGCTTGGCACACAGCATTCCCTGCTTCAGTGGTAGCACTTACTGTTCCATTATACTACAGCAACCGAGAAGGACAGGTACACAGTGAAGAGTTGAGGACTGTTTATGTTCCCGGCCTCTTCACTCCAAGAGCTTCAACAAGTTGAGCTTCAAACATATGAGTTGTAGTTACACAGCTACTAATGACCTTGGAAAAGTTCTTGTCTTCTCTGTCCTTGACCTTTGTTTATCTGAAAGAGTAAACTTCAGATGACAGAGTGTATGTGGGGAATGGAATGCATCTGCGTCCTTGATAAGCTGCCCTGATGGAATGTTGCCATGTGGCTACCGAGGGTCAATTCACTGGTCAAAGTGGCCTGCGGGTTGGTATTTTTTCTGTGTCTTCTGGGCAAGTTCTGTCTTTCCTCAGTCTGCACATGCCTGGGTCTGTCCTCAGAGCTGTCTCCCATTTCCCTCTTCCCTAGAAAGCATTGATATAAAGGGGCCACCTCTTCCTTGGACTGTTTCTCTAGCATCAGAAGGAGGTGGGTGGGAATTTTGACATACCACTCTTTGAAAGGTAATACACTCTAACATATGTATTTCACCCACCTTCAAAGAGTAAGAATATACTGACTGATACTTAATTTTAAAGATGTGTTGCTGAGGTGAACTCTAAGACGAACAATTCTTCAGAATCTTTTACTTCCTTGGGCTTGTTGTCCCAAACAACAATTCTCTTTATAAAGCTTGTGTGTGTGTGTGTGTGTGTGTGTGTGTGTGTGTGTGTGTGTGTTTGTGAAACTTCCTGGAATTGGTAGTGTTGATTCTGAGATGTTTCTTTGGCCTATTCAAAATATAAACAGAAAGACAAAAGTGTTTTTCATGTCATTAAAGAATACCTTTATAAGAAAGGACATTAAGACGATACCCTACGTTGCGTCGGGGACTTGTGGCTTTCAAAACACTTAAGTACCCGTTTTCTTATGTGTGCTTTATGACATCTCTATGAGGTAGGCAAGGCAGGCTTTATCATTATTTCCCTTTTAGAAACAGTGGATCTGATGTTCAGAGAAGTGAAATAAGTTTTCTTAAAGCAGTCCTGGATGCAAACCCAGAACATTTGACTCTAGGGTGCTTTCTGCTCCACTGCCCTGATTTGATTGTAATGAGGTAATTCTTAACCAAGTACTGTCAGGTTATATAGAGTTGTAATATATCTTAAAAATGCCCATTTTAGTTTTCTTTTCTTTAAAAAGATCAGTTAAAAAGTTAGTTTTGATTGATATTACCTTGTTTCTCCCCAAGTTTAAACAGCAATGAATGTCTAGGACCTTCCGTTAAACCAGCATGTGTTTTTCAAAAATCAAATGTCAAAACATTTCCTGAACCTTGCTTTAATGAACAAGAGAAGTGAAGGTAAAATTCCTTTTTTGCATGAGGTAATTAGGAAACAGGATGTGCAGACTTGCTATATGAATTTAAAGAGGAGCACTTCTACTGATGTACAAACTGGATGGGCATATTACAGAGGGTTTCATGCTGGTAGAAATTTTAAGTGAAATAAGTTCTTATTAAGCATATCAATTATTTTTGGACTGTGTGAAAACTTATCTGTTTCATGAGTTGCATCTAAGGTGGTCAATATCTCTACATTCCAAAAAACAGAAGCATGACTCAAACATCTAGTTGTGATTGCAGAGTGCCTTTATCTGGAAGACTCGGCATGTCGTCAGAATACAGAACAAGAGGGATGGAATGTGCTCTTAAGTTTCCTGATGACTTAAGAGTCTGCACTATACTTGCTTGGGAGGTAGAAGGATTGAATTCTCTTTGGAAAATGCCTTCGTGTCTCTTAGACACACGGTACCCAATAAGCCCAGTGCTGTATTATTAGGGTCATGTACTAGAGTATGGTTTACCTGACATAGGTTTTGGAAATCTATTTCTTTTATTCACACTACATGGTTTCTTAGGTGGCAACTTCTCAGTGAATTGCCAGCTTCCTGATAGTGTCTTGAAAAGCATGCTTTATAAGGAAGCAAAAAGTATTTCTCTTTTGACAGATGACCTCCTTGACTCCTTGACTTTCCATTTTTGATCATTTCCTTTGAGATCTACAACATCTGGTAATTGTATTGATGTGATTTATGCCCCCAGTAAAGATCAACTTGTACTTTTTCATGACACACATAGCTATAGATTCTCCTTCCTCCTGGAAGTCTATGTACTGTCTCTATGGTGTAATAATTAGCTCTAACTCTACAAACAAGGTTAGAAATGAAGTCGCCAGTGTTGCAAGTGAGACATAACAAATGGAAGATTCCCTTCTCTGAGTTTCTGTCATACCCTTAATTTTATTTGAGCTGGCATTGACTTATTCTATGTGTCTCTTCTGCTAGAGTTTGAACTCTGGAGGACTGGTCTCGTCTCTTATTAATTATAATGGTGGCACATAGCACATTATAGGTATTTATTACTAAGTGGTTGGGTTTAATATCTTAAGAAGCAGAAAATGTGGTTTTTCTCGAGAGAGAGATGGTTTTGAGTGTTGTTCCTTTAGTATATTCTAAGCCTGCCCACCTGGGGCACTGTAACTATGGCTCCTAATGTAGGGAGCCCACAATCTAGCTGTATCATGTCAGCGAGAGCTCTTTGTATACTGAAACAATAAACTTCTGAACCATCTTGATGAGTTTTACATGTAGAATGGCTTAGACTATAAGGTACTGCCACCTCATCCCACCGTTGAGAATTGTCTAATGCAAACCTCGCTTTTTAAACATGGGTAATAGGACTGTCACGAGTGGATCATCGAAGGGATAAGCAAAATATCTGTCAAACTGAGAATTAATATCTGTCAAATCATTTGCTATTATTTGGTAGATGGGAGGTTATTTTATTTTTAAGAAGTAGATTGGTTGAATGGATAACAAAAATGTGGCATATTCATAAAATGGAATATTGTTCAGCAGTGAAAGGAATAAAGTACTAATATGTACTACAACATGGGTGAACCTTGAAAACATTATGGCAAAGTGAAAGAAGTCAGTTACAAGGCCAGGCACGGTGGCTCATGCCTGTAATCTCAGCACTTTGGGAAGCCGAGGTGGGTTGATTACTTGAGGTCAGGAGTTCAAAACCAACATGGTGAAACCCCGTCTCTACTAAAAATACAAAAATTAGTTGGGCATAGTAGTGTGTGCCTGTAATCCCAGCTACTCAGAGGATGAGGCAGGAGAATGGCTTGAACCCGGGAGGCGGAGGTTGCAGTGAGCCAAGATCTGCCCTCCAGCCTGGGTGACAGAGCCAAACTCCATCAAAAAAAAAAAAAAAAAAAAAAAAAAAAAACCAAAAAACACACACACACAAAAAAACCGCCAGTTACAAAAGACCACATATTATATGATTCCATTTATGTGAAAAGCCCACAATAGGCAAATCTATAGAGTCTGTAGAGATAGAAAGTAGTGGTTGCTGGCAGGGTTTGGGTAGAGGATAGGTAGTGATTGCTAATAAGTGTGAGTTTCTTTTTGGGATGCTGAAAATGTTCTTTATATGGTGGTGATGATTGCACAAGGCTGTGACTGTACTAAAAACAGAACCGTAAACTTTAAATGGGTGAATTTTATTGTATGTAAATTATA
Source organism: Theropithecus gelada (assembly GCF_003255815.1). NCBI lineage: Eukaryota > Metazoa > Chordata > Mammalia > Primates > Cercopithecidae > Theropithecus > Theropithecus gelada. The sequence continues at coordinate 184,759,391 of NC_037669.1, forward strand.
TCTCAATAAACCTGTTTAAAAAAGTGGATTTCCCTTTAATCTATTATCTGAGGATTGCTTCAGGGATTCAAAATAGTGCATAGTGGCAAGTTTTAAATTCATATTGATTTGTTTTTGGTAAAGAAGTCATGCTTACTTAACGATGAACACACTTAAGGAAAACTTGATAACACAACTAGAGCCACCAAACTTTAACAAATATATTTCCACCTAACTTCATGCACAGTTTTTTCTCAGAAGCTTTAAAAATGTACACTTTCTCAACTGTTGATTAATGAGATATCTGATAAGAAATAACAGGGTCCTGACAGTCCTGATTGTATAAATAGGCGTTAGGGATTGTGTTCATGATTCGCTTGTCAGCGCAAGAGAAATGTGTGATTATGTTGAATGATGGTTAATTTTCTTATCCACCCGTTTTAAAAATAAAGATGTACAGCTAGAAAACAGGTGCCCAGGGAGAAAAGGAGACCTGCAGCTTCGATAATGAGCCCCAGAAAGAAACTAGAAGGAACAAGCTCCCATTTAGGAGTTGTCGTTCGAGTCCTGGCCAGTGTCTGACTATGGTTGATGAGTTAGAGAACCATGGCTGGCTTCTCACAAAGGATTTTTTCATTTACTCTTGTTTGGTGTTAGACAGCTTTTCCCATCCTCCATCAGGGTCATTGTCCCACCTTCTCTGACTCACTTATTGTGTCAACAGAATTAAAAGAGCAGCCAGTGGACGTGTGTAGAGGCTGAAGGAGAGCTGTGTTTCCAGCTTTGTATTTGAACAGTTCGTACACAAACAGTTCGCTTTGATTAAGTATCCGGTGAAACCAATTCACATGAACTCCAATTAAACTTTAATGAACAAGTGGGTGTATTAATATCAGCTGAGTAATGCAGGCAGCACAGATTCCAGTAAGTGACTCACTTCTCTGAGCAGCTCATTCCCCATGCACGGTTAGAGTTACTAGAAAGCTTCCAGCTATATTTGAGTGGATCTGGTCTGGGCCTTGTAATTCTAACAATCCTCAGGGCTTGTTTATTCATCTCGTGAAAAAACCACAGTCATCCAGACCTCTGTTTTCAGAGCAAAGATTGGGGATGAGGAGTTTTGTTCACATTGAGCAATTAGGCCCTTTGTGGAGCAGTGACCATTTGGACTTTTATTTTCCCCATCTTCCTGTTTTTGCTTTTTTGTTATTTTATTTTTTAGAGACAGGGTCTCCCTCTGTAGCCCAGGCTGGAGTACAGTGGTGCGATCACAGTTCACTGCAGCCTCAGCCTGTTGGACTCAAACAATCCTCCTGCCTCAGCCTCCTGAGTAACCTGGAACAACAGGCATGTGCCACTGTGCCCACCTACAAAATTTTTGTAGATATGGGGTCTTGCTATGTTGCCCAGCTTGGTGTTGAACTCCTGAGCTGAAGTGATCCTCAGCCTCCCAAAGCACTTGGATTACAGATATGAGCACCATGCCCAGCCTTTGTTTTGTTTTTAAGTGAGAATTTTTTTTTTCTTAAACCCAGGGGCAGTGTAGGTGAAGGTTAAGGCAGTGAAGATAGAACAATCAGTTTTGAAATGCACATAGCCTTCCTGAGCCTCACTTTCACCACATCTGCCAGTCTGCCTCAAGTCTTTAAGCTTCCTACACTAGAGGCAGCAAGGTGTGCCTGGAATAATGAATTCCTTTGAGCACAGACCCTGTTCCATCTAGGGACTGATGGCTGTACCTATTTCCTAGGAAAGGTTAGACAAGATGGTGAATATAATGCTCTTCGTTTCATGCCTGGCACATAATAAGTTCCCACTAAATGTTTAACTTGGTCCAGTGGGGGAAGGATGGGAAGGAGGATTTGGAGATGAATGAGACTCGGTCCTTGACAGTTCAGGAACTTGGAGTCTTGTAGAGATTTGACTTAAAAACGTCTGTGTAACTCCAGAGTGATAACGAAAAAAATGCTTGAAAAAGATAAATGAGGATTCAGGGGTTGGAGAAATCCCAGAGGTTGGCCATGTCTGAGAAGGCTGGAGGTTTGGGTAGGAAGAGGTATGGGTTTGGGAAGGTTGTTCTAGGCTGATCGAAGAGTGTGAGCAAAAGCAGAGGCAGGGATGTACCCACGTATCAGATAGTGCACATGTAGTGTGGTTACAGTAGGTGATAATTTAGGAGGCTGATTGAAACTGAATGTAGCCTTTGCGTTAGTCACCAAGCCCTTTCCCAGGTCCATTTGCTGTTCTGTCTCTCATTCTTTTCTACCTCCGTTGAAACCAGTTGAAAATAATGGAGTCAGAGGCAGATGGCAATAATGTCCAGGTTGTGGAACATTAGCTCACTGGGCTTGCTAACGCAGCACCCATGAATGAAATTTACCCTCTTCCTCTCAGATAGCTCCTGCACTCAATAACTCCCATTTAGGGCACACTGTGTGTAAAGCTCCCAACCATGAAGAACAGGGAGGATATGCCTCTAACAGTCAGGTTAGCTCACAAAGACTGGAAGGAAGTGGCTGGGTTACACATGGCCAGTTTCTTCTCCAAACTCGATAATTGGGTAACTCTCTGCCTCCTCGCCTGAGAACAAGGGAGTAGGAGGAAGCAAACAAGAAAAGAGAAGAAGCAGTGGAGAAAGGAGATGTTCTGCCAGTACCAGACTTCTTGCCCCCTACTCTTCCCAAATGTCAACATAGTTCCTTTAGGGGAAAAAAGTGGGAGGCTAGAATGGTAGGGCAGGGCCACATTATGGAAGTGAAAAACCAGGGGCAGTTTCCTGAGCAGGGAATGATGTCATTCAGTCTATAATTCAGGCTGGTTAATCTACTTATGCAACACCAATTGAAGGACACACTTAGATAACTCAGCCTTGAGTCAACAAATCTTGTGTAATGCTGCCAAGGTCCATAGTGCAAGAATCAGCCCCCACTTCGGAAATAACAACCACCCCTCAGTGCCAAACCCTGGACATTGCTTGTGAATCTCAGACTGTTTCCTTCCCTCCAAGATACTGTTTTAGAGAATGTCGTAGGGTAAAAAATCCGAGGGGTAAAGTCATAAATTCCATAATAGTACAGTAGGTGGGAGGCTCTAATCAAGTAGATAAATTCTATTTTTGGAATTGTGAATAAAACAGAAGGGATTCTTGCAAATCAGGAATTGAATAGATTGATGGTACAAATGAGAGACTATATGTTGCTTATAGAAAACAAAGGATTGCCTATCAGGTTTTAAAATGTGAGTCAGTAGTTTATATAGTGATTCAAGCTGAACCGCTATCTTGGTTATTAACTAAAATCTTTTCTTTCCACTTCCATTTTATATATGAAGAAATTATTAACAATGCAAAGATCATTATCAAAGGACACTGGGGCTAGGTTTTATTACCCAGCTTAATCCTTAATTTCATATTGAGCATTTCGTATGGAAGTGAAACAATAAGGATATGTTTCTAGAGATTGATGAGACAACTGAATTGGACTTGGTTTTGACATTCAAAGGAGTCAGGTAGAGGCACTTAGTTGAGCTCACTAGTTCATTTTGGTGAAAGACATATGTCCATAGAAATTTAGTAGCCATGCTGGGTTATGTATCTTTGAATTGGGAGCCTATGACAAATTTTCTCCAACGCGAAGTTTCTTCAGAGCCTATCATCGTTTCAACAATAATTAAGTCATTTACATAGAGGATGTGCTCATCTACTTTCACCTACTGTCATCTTTTCTCCAAGTTAAACTGAATATATTGTGTAGATTGGTTGATTAGCCTTCCTGAAATGAACATCCTTTGCAAACTTATCTCTTCAAACCCAAATCCTGCCCAAATTTCCCAATTTACCTCTCTAAGACTCCGAATAGGATCCTCTTCTCTGGAGATCTTCGACAGATCACACTCCTCTTTTCTTGGGAACAACTTTCTGTTTCCTTGTCCAGAGTGGACACCACTCTGTTATCCTGGTCACTCTCTGGGCCCCCTCCCTTTGTCCACCTTGAGCACAGGCTACTGGCCACTGATCCTCTTGCAGGCACTAGCCTGGCTACTCCATTGCTTATGTTACCTTTGCTTCTCTTAAATGCCATTGTTGGTGATTGCTTCACACAGCAATCGTTCTCACCCAAGTTTGTGGATAAGACTCACTTAGGGAGGTTTTGCCAGAATTCAGCTCATATCCCTAAATGTTTGGGTGTGGACTAGGGCGCACACTTCTCATGAGGCACTTCCCATGAGTACCCCTTCTCAAACTTTACGGATAGCAGTTTACTTATGGCCTGCAGTGCATAAAGTGAAAGCTTTCTGAAAAGACGTTTAATCCATTGGTATGAGGATGAAAAAGATACACTCAGGGCATGAAAAGAGTAAGAAGGTCACAAAAAGGGTGTGGTTTCAGCTGGAGGGGAAGCTGGACAATGCTATAAAGGAACAAAAGCTCAGCGTCCTGACCATCTGTTTCTTTTCTACCCCAGGCCCATTCCCATAATGCGTATTTATTCTGCCCACCGTGCCATGAGTTCTGTTCTAGAAGTTTGCATGAGCAGAGGGAACCTTAGCCCCACTGAAGCCAGTCGTGAGGCTCTATCTTATTCTATGGGCTTCAGCCTTTTCATGAAGACCCAGCTTCTCTTCTTGTCCCAGGCCCTAAGCAGGCCCAGACTTTTCCCATATACACACTCTGTCTCTAACTTATCTGTCTTACACCTTAATAAGGCAGCAGATTGTGTCAGAATCAGTTAACTCTTTATAAAAAAACCCAGAGCAGACAGACGGGTGAACTTGCTCATGGGCTGAGCTGGAAGGGAGGCCAGTTTTCCTTCACACAGCCTTGGACTCTCCCTGGGCTTTTTTGTGTGTGATGTGTGGAGACTATGTTCTAATATTTCAGTCATATCTTCCTTATTTTAAAACTACAGAATTGATCTTACCAACTTACTGGGGAGCACATCGTCAGTAAATTCTAATGGAAAAACCTGTCTGATCAATGGGACAGGAAAGCGTCACAGCAATACCGGTGAGTCATTCCAAGACCAGGCAAATTTGAGCTGTGTTGCTTCTTCGATGCTGACTATAATTCTCCCTCAGCATTATGTCGTCTTAAGCAGCTTTTGAATCTTCGTCTCTGATTCCCTTTCTAGGTCAGACTGTGTCTTTTTTTAAATTGTGCCTGGACATCCCCTTAATAGGTTGGACTAGTCCCGTTAGGATAATTGGCTGTATGAATATGTGAAAATAGCAACAGTGAATTTTAAAGTTCTTGAACAATCTTCCCCTCCCACTATGAGGTGAGGCATTGAGGGTGGGCTATCTGTTTTTTGATTCTTGGTTCTTGTTTTTAAAAAAGTAGAATGTTGGACCTTGGGATGAGAGGGAAGTAAAACAGTTTTGGAACCCTTTTAGAAAGCAAGCTAAAACAAAACTCCTTTCTTGAGAAAAATGAATGGACATTGTAAAGAAGACAATAGGGCACCAGGAAGCTTGAGGCAGGTCTGCCTGTGTCACATTTCAAGTTATGAGCTTCACTGCTCTGCTGTCGCTGGGGATCATCATCAAATCCATTTCTCTGAGCTGTTGAATGGATCAGATGAGTTAATGCCTATGAAATTACTCTGTAAACAGAAAATACCTTCCTATTTGTTGTCTCAACAAAGGGACTTTTATCGTCCCTAAAATAGAACAAACATTTCTTTTTCAATTGTGAAAGTTATATAGACTCTTTTTAAAAAGTTAAATGCACAGAAGTATGAAGAAAATCAAAATAACCCTTAGTCCATCATCCAGGGACATCATTGTTCTAATTTAAACATGTGGGTACTCTGTTCTGTTTTTTTTAAGAAGGGTTGTGTTTTGTGTGTGTGTGTGTGTGTGTGTGTATATGGATGTATATTTTTATTCTGTTTTCTTTACATAACACTGTATTGTAAACGTTCCCAAAATGTAAATTTTAATCATTGCGCAATATTGCATTATCTGATATATTCACATGCATTTTGAGATTTTGTGACAAACAATTGTGACCATTGTTTCCACAATTAAGGGTTAACTGCTTACCAAGAAAGGAACTTACTTTAAAACATGGCAGACACACTTGGCCATTTTTTTTCTTTTTTTGGCAGTAAAGGAATTTGGAAGTATCTGATTTTTTTTTATAAATTAATATGTATTGAGTTGGAGTTTAGCAGTATTTTTAGTTAAGATCTCAGTCAAGGTAAAAAGGTCAGACATGTAGAGTTATTAATTTGTAGAAAATTCTGACCACAGCAAAACATATTAGCCCAAGTTCTCTTAATTAATACAACATTAGTTACAGAAACACTAAAAAATAGATTGGTTGGTCTCCTGAATGTTCTGCATTAGATAAGTTGCCTTAGGCCGTCTGGAAGACTTTTTATTCTCTCTTCGTAGAAGGATACAATACATTTGTTTTGCTCAAAGGGTTCATTATCTGTTGCTGGGCACGTATATAATACTATAAACACATTTCTGGATATGGTGACATAATGATGAAGAGAGACCTTTGAATATTTTCTTAAATGAAGATTGAAGGAATAGCAAGCTGTGAGAGGAGATTTTTCTAGTATTTAAGTCCTAAGATTGATCTTTTTTGTCATGGATTTATCCCTTTGTCTCTATGCATTTCTATGTGTCTGCTCAGCATCTTATCTTCTACATTTGCCCTAGTTCCGTCCTTCCTTTTGTCCGTGCTTGTTTTTCCATGCACCTGCCCATCCACCCTCCTGCCTTTCTATCCAGTCATCCATCTAACCATTTCTGGCTATTCTTACCTCCCTGTTTCATGTATATTTCTCCATTTTTACCAGTCATTTGTATTTATCTATTTGCCCATCCATATCTATACCTGCCTTTCTGCTAACTCTCTATCTATAAAGTTAATGGAGATGATTTTGACGAAAACTTATAAATTTCCTTACTGCATTTTACACTGAGGATTACAGGGGCTAAAGGCCACAGGGACCAGAAAGTGGAAATGACCAGAGCTTGGCCATTTTTGTTTCATTTCAACATCAGGAGGGAAGGTCAGAACTAACCTGATTACCCTTTCTGTGATACTAATCAGGATGTTCTTAGTATAATGCCTGTTGGAGAATGTTATTTTAAGGAGTGTTTTGCTAAGAATCAGTTGCCAGAACATAGAATGAAGAGCTATTGTATAGCTTTAGAGTAGTTCTCTTTTAAGAAGGATGTAATAAATTAAAAATAATTTTCTTGAGGTCAGACTAAGGAAAAGTCAAAGATATACAATTGCCATCTCTCCAAATTTGTTGATTTTATTTATTTATTATTTATATTATTATTTGAGACAGAGTCTCACTTTGTTTTTTTTTTTTTTTTTTTTTTTTTTTGAGACGGAGTCTCACTGTGTCTCCCAGGCTGGAGTGCAGTGGCGCGATCTCGGCTCACTGCAAGCTCCGCCCCCCGGGTTCACGCCATTCTCCCGCCTCAGCCTCCCGAGTAGCTGGGACTACAGGCGCCCGCTACCGCGCCCGGCTAGTTTTTTGTATTTCTTAGTAGAGACGGGGTTTCACTGTGTTAGCCAGGATGGTCTCGATCTCCTGACCTTGTGATCCACCCGCCTCGGCCTCCCAAAGTGCTGGGATTACAGGCTTGAGCCACCGCTCCCGGCCTCAGAGTCTCACTTTGTTACCCAGGCTGGAGTACAGTGGTACGATCATAATCAACTGCAGCCTCAAGGTCCTGGGGTCACTGAAGCCTCTTGAGTAGCTTGGGCTGCAGGTGTGCACCACAATGCCTGGCTAAATTTTTTTGTGCTTTTTAAAGAGACTGTGTTTTGCCGTGTTGCCCAGGCTGGTGTTGAACTACCTGGCTCAAGCTATCTGCTTGCCTTGGCCTCCCAAAGTGCTGCGATTGTAAGTGTGAGCCACCTTACCAAGCCCAATTTGCTGACTTGAAAAAAAAAAACAAAACAAAACAGAACATATTGTAGCGTTCTCAGGGAATTTAGAGACAACATAATGAAAGTATTTTCAAGGTTTGGGGAGCTGCTTGGTACTTGATTTTGGACAAAATGGAAGGAAAACAACCGTCCTTTACTGAAAGTCATTTTTCTTCTAATTCTGAGAAAGCTGCTTTGCATTTACTCTCTCACTTAATTCTCCCATCCTTCCTTCAGTGTAATTTCTATTATCCCAATTTATAACTAAGAAACAGAGACTCAGAGAGGCTAAATGATTTGCCTAAGTTTACCTGACTGACGAGTGCCACAGTTTTTGTGGAACAGAGACTTGTTCGAATCTAAAACTGTTATTCTTTGCAGTAAACCACAATGAAACCTTGCCGAAGACTTACAAAACCTTAGCTATATATCAGTTCTCCACTTTAAATTTTATAGTAACTCAGCCTCTGAAAAGGATCCTGCAAACAGCACAGTTTTCAGTTCTTTTCTTGAGAGAAAGCAGGGCTTTCTTATGGACGTGATAAAGAAGACAGCTCTTAGGATGTGGATATAAGATTGCCATTTATGGACTTTAGTATTTGACAGAATGGGGTTTTCCTCATATGCTCCTGTGTGTTTTTGTTTAACCTAATCTGAGTCTCATTAGTCAGCTTGATCCAGAAGACACAAAGGTCTCCTCCATAAGGTGCATCTTACGCAGGCAAACAAAGCAATGAAATGCAATAACTCTCTTCAAACTTTTGTAAGCTCCAGAAAGCCAGAAAAGACAGCTATTGTAATATATTTTGCCAGGCCAGCTGTTATGATCACAAACGAGCCTGAAATAGCAATGAGTTTTGAAATCACAGCACATTTATTTATTTCTTAACTTTTCCATAGGTTTGAAAGCTTGCTCCCTCCCTTTTTATCATGCTAAACCGTGGTTGCTAACAACATTCTATTCTGGGTGGGAATTAGCTTTGGCATGATTAAGAATGGAGATGGAGGCGGGTAAAAGAGGTTCTGCTGTAGGACTTGTCTTATATGATTTTATTCTTACTTTTAATCTTTGTTTTATTCTTTAAGCATTTATTAACTGCCTACTATGTACTCAACACTGTGCTATGTGGGAAAAATATACTAGAACAAGGGTTGGCCAACTTTTTCTGTAAAGGGCCAGATGGTACACAGCTTAGATTTGTGGTCCATAAGGTCTCTGTTGTAGCTACTCACTCTGCTCTCAGACAATACATGAAACACTGAAGACTCCGCCATAAACAATACATAAATAATTGAGTGCGGATATGTTCCAATAAACTTTTATTTACAGAAACATGCAGTGAGCTGGATTTGGTCTGCGTGCCACAGCTTGCCAGCACCTGTACTAAAATGTCCCTGAAAATAGAGAACTTTGTTTTGTTCATTGCTGTGTCACCGGTGCCTAGAGAGTAGTACCTGGCATGGGATAGGTGACCAGTAAATGTTTGTTGAATGAATGAACTTATAAGTGAATGAATGAACTTATAAGTGCATGAAAGACTCAGACTCCTTCTCTGATCTCTTCTATACTTAAAGAGAGCACAAAGAACTGCGGGAGGTAAAAGGTACTTTCCTGGAAGAGAGAGTGTGGAGGGTCATGGAATCGGGTGGTATCTGGGCTGGACCCTGAAGAATAGGTAAGTATATGTCACCAGCGATGGTAGGAGAAGCACACTGCAGGTAGGAGAAACATGCAAACAGGATAAGAAGCAGGGCCCTTGTGGTGAATAATGAGGAGATCAGATGTTCTATAACAGGAGTTTCCTGACTTGCTTGATCTTCAAAATCACCTGTTATTAAAAATAGGTTCCCAGTACCCTCCCTAGAGATTCTGATTTTGTAAGACAGGGTTGGCCAATGATAATTTACAAAATAAATATTTGAAAAGGTGTATGGCTTTGGAAAGATATACTGGAACCATTTCTAATGGGAAATAAAGTTCTCACTTTTCTTAGAAAAAGGACTAGTATCAGCTAGTAATCGCTGGACCTATAATTACCCTCTACCTTCTGTGCCATAGAACGGAGGAAGAGCCCTGGTGGAAATCTACCCTACTTAACTGCCTGTCTTCGTATGTCCCCTGTTGATGTTGTAGCAGTCCTCCAGCCTTTATGATGGAACAACATGTAATTTAGTCAGTCAATTGTAGTCATATAAATTATAATAAATGTATCAAATTTGTATCTACTAGATTTGTTGCTTTTGAATTTCTGGGTTGGCAAACTTCTCAGAGGGCAAATAGATTTAAATGGCGTAATAGAAAATTTGCATTCTCTTGCTGTACCTCCAATTCAGAGTGTAGTCTAATGCCCAGATTTGTTTGTAGACTAAGATCACTGGAAGGGCTGTATAGTTTAAGCCTCTTTTTTAATAATGGGGGGAAATCTGAAGCCTAAAAGGTGGGCAGGGGCTTGCTCAAGTTCTTTCACCAAATTATTGGCAGAACCAGGAGTATAATGCAAATGCTAAGTTACTAAATTTAGTTTTCTTTTCATGGTGTCATGCCACATGTATCAATAAAGTTCCTAATTTACATACTTTCTCTCCCCTTTAAATCTCACAGCATTTTGCTCATATACCTCTTCTATGCTGCTTATCATAAAGTTATATCTTAATGTCTTATCCTGAACGAGTAGCCCACTGTTATCCCAAATAAAGGCTGAGCTCTGTTTCCCTGGAGAGCTTAACATATTTCCTGGCACTTAGCATGTGTTCAGCAAATAATTGTAGAGTTAAAATATCTTGAGCATCTTTTCTTTTCCCATGTGTTTTGACTCAAGTTCCTTTGCAGTTATATTGTCAGAAAAGTCAAGCTCTTCCAGAAATGCTGAAACACAAAGATAATTTCTCTTAAGCTTCCTTAAAAAAAAAAGTTGAATTCCCTATTATGGCTGAGACCTTTCTTAACAGCTCTTCTGATAGTTAAATGTCAGTTGCTTCAAAAAAGAAATGTCATTAAATTATCAGGGAAATAAATTACATATTTATTTGGGCTGAAATATTTTAATTGACCGCTTAAAATAAAGATGATAGCAAAAGACTGATACATTTCCTAGCTTGCACGTTTCTCTCAATTGCCAGGACTTTTTTGTTTATATCTCTTAGGAGATTTCATTTTTATTTCTCCTGCATTATGGTTATATATGTGCTTTTGACTCTCCCAGTGGGTGATAAGTTCTTTGAAGTCAAAGTACTTAAAAAAATTAATCTCTACATCCCCACAAAGCCTAACTCTGTAGGAGCTAAATACTAAATGTATTTACTTTAAAAAAATTGTTAGGAAAAGGTCAGTGTTACCTTGATTTCACTCTTATTTTTCAACCCTCAAGTCAACAACCATTTTACTGAACATCCAGCTTTGTGCCTTTCTTTGAGCTTCACATTGGGAGGAGGTGTGGATTGGGGCATAAAGAAGTAAATAAAACATAGTTATGTTGACATAACCCATAAGTATAATGTGATATGGAAATCTGAGATAGGTATAAATAACCTGTATTAGAATCTGGAGGCAGGTTAATTCTGACAAGGTGAGTCCAGAGTGGCTTCCGCAAAGTGTTAATATTTGCGATGAGTTTTACTGGGTCTTGGTCTTCTGTTTCAGTTATTGGTTTTGATTTTTCTCAACACAACACACACACAAACACACAGATACACACACATGCAAAGTGATTTGTTTTCTTTTTATAATCTCTCTGACTATAGACTTAAGAGAACTGCTTTTATGTAAGATGAAAGGAAAAGAGGAGCAGGTTTTATTATGTTATTTTTTTTTTTGAGACATAGTCTCACTCTTTCACCTAGGTTGGAGTGCAGTGGCGTGATCTTGACTCACTGCAACCTGTGCCTCCTGAGTTCAAGCGATTCTCCTGCCTCAGCCTCCCAAGTAGCTGGGATTGCAGGCGTGCACCACCATGCCTGCCTCATTTTTTTCTTTTTTTGTATTTTTAGTAGAGACGGAGTTTCACCATGTTGATCAGGCTGGGCTTGAACTCCTGACCTCAAATGATCTACCCGCCATGCCCTCCCAAAGTGTTGGGATTACAGGTGTGAGCCATCGTGCCTGGCCTGAAAATTGTGATCGTGGAAAGTACCTCACAGAATTGTGCGATGAGTGGAGCTAATGTTTGCAAAGCTCCTATTTCAGTGTCAAGGATATGTTAAGCCATATGCCTACAGAGTCAGGCACATTTTCTTGAAACACAAAGCCCTTTATCTAGCTTAACCTCTTCCCACTTTAGAGTCGTGGGTGCAGGAAATATTTTGTTTTCCTCTTTACTGTAAGGAAAGTAACAGTGCTAGTGTGTTGTTGAAATGCCACGGTCTGGGCATGTGTTTGGGGAGAGAGCTGCAGTGCATGGTGGGGAATGGGAGGTGCTCAAGAGGGCATCCTCTCTGAAAGGGGTGGCAGCCGCTTGGCGCTAGCTCATTATTGCCACGTGGAGATGCATCATTGCCAGATTTTTATGTAAACTCTTTGGTTTTTAAAATGTTGGCAGCTCATTCAAGTATTTTTAAAGCACTATGAGAGATACTTCCTCATGGAAGAAAAAAACGCAACTTACAATCTTACTCAGTAGCATCAACTTTCACTCAAAACAACAACAAAGCACGTTGTAAGTCCGCACTGCAAATGGCAAACAGAACCCGTCCAAGGACCAGATTCGGCCTGCAGCCCTCAATTTGCATCTTCTATGCATATTTTTAACTGGTAGAGATAACAGTAAATGATGGCAAACACTTACTGAGTCCTTTGCCTGTGCTAGAAACCTTGCTATACTTTGCATGTAGCATTCAATTCTCACAATAACCCAAAGAGGTGTCTATTACTATTATGATCCCATTTTACAGACGTGAGCATTGAGGCTTAAAGAAATGAAGTCTTTTTCCTGAGGTCACACATTTGAAATGTGACAGATAGGTTTCAAACCAAAGCCCGTTCTCCTTTAAAATCATACATACCAGTGGATCTCAGTCCTGGTGGTATGTGAGAATGATTGGTTTGCCCTTAAAAATAGTGTTGTCCAAGCCCACCCCCAAGCTCATTAAATCAGAATGTCTGAGGGTGGGACTCAGACATGGCTGTTTTTTTGAAAGCCTCAAATCAATGATTAGAAATAGCGATTAAGATAGATAACATTTGTGCTTCCACATCTGACACTACCTATCTCCTGTACTCTATTTTATTTTATTTTTGAGCATTTATTGTTCTCTGAAAATTATGTGCATCTTTACCTGTTTATGAATTTTCTACTTTTACCACACTGGGATGTAAGCTCCATGAGTGCCAGGATTTAGTCTTTTTAAGTTGTTTGTTATATCCCCACCGAGGTCAGTGCCTGTTGCATAATAGATGCTCAGTAAGTATTTATTGAATGAATAATTGGTTTTTCATCATAGGGAACTTACAATCTAGTGAGGGAGATAGATAATACATTCTTAGTCTATGAGATAAGCTCATAACTGGGATGTTCAATATGACTTTATTAACACAGGGAATATAGCTGATTGTCTCTTAGACATTGTTAGGATAAATTGTTTATACATGTATTGAATGGACTGTGGGGCATTTTTGGTCACCTGCACTACTACACTGGATCCATTCTGTGCTCTGGGGTGTGAGTGAGTGTGTGTGTGTCTGTGTGTGTGCATAATTTGGGGAACAGGCAACACACTGTTATTACCTCTGTTTGGACACAATTTTTTAGTGACAGAGCTAGGAATAACTAGTGGAACCTTCTAAGTTTCTTTGCTTAAATATCAAGCCTCCTCAGAATTCAGGACTGATGGTAGAGGATTTACCAGTCTACAGGGAATTCAGATATTCTCTTCTCTTTCTAGGAAAGTCAAATTGTTGGTCATTGTGTCCCCAACATTTACAAAAGTAGGTTCTCAACTTTATTTATCCAAGATTCTTATGATGGATAATGTTCATATCACAGCACACTATGGGCGGTGATATGCCCCTATCACAGAGAAGGCAGGCTATGGTGAAGTGGAATAAATGAAAAACTGTCTATAACTCTGCTTCTAGATGCTCCACTTAAGCTAGTAAATGGGAATGTGAGTGACAATATCATAGGGATAACCTTGAAAGAGTGCTAGTTTTTAAACAAAAACAAATCATTTGGAACTTTAGGATTTAAACAGTTACTGATAATAAATTGCTTGTGACACATCTGAAAATTGACAGATCCTAGTGATAGTGAAAATATTTAACAACTGTATGGCCCAGGCACTGAACAATCTAAACCAACTCCAATATAAACAGTGGTGCCATCAAGTATGCACTGGTTGTCAGCCTTGCTGGTGGAGTCATTGTGTCATGAGAAGCAACTAAGAGCCAGTGCTGTACAAAGTATTGAGGGAAACAAACAAAATCCAGGGTGCTCCCTGTAGGCGGAGTAGAGAGTAGATAGAGCCCTTGTTCCAGAAAGGTAAAACTTCGGTCAAGGACTTGATCTTCCCACTTATTGCTGGGGGCTCCAGGGCAAATCATTTGTTCTTTCTGAGCCTGAGTTGGTGTTCCTTCTCCTCCTTCTCCTTCTCCTCCTCCTCCTCCTTCTTCTTTCTTCTTCTCTTTCTTCTTTTTCTCCTTCTCCTCATCCTCCCCCTCTCCTCCTCCTCCTCCTCCTTCTCCTTCTTCTTCTCCTTCTCTTTCTCCTTCTCCTTCTCCTCCTCCTCCTCCTTTCTTCTTCTTCTCTTTCTTCTTCTCCTTCTCCTCTTCCTCCTCCNCTCCTTCTTTCTTCTTCTTCTCTTTCTTCTTCTCCTTCTCCTCTTCCTCCTCCCCCCCTCCTCCCCCTCTCTTCCTCCTCCTCCTCCTCCTTCTCCTCCTCCTTCTCCTTCTCCTTCTTCTTCTCCTTCTCCTTCTTCTCCTTCTTCTTCCTCTTCTTCTTCCTTTTCTTCTTCTTCTTCTTTTTTTTTTTTTTTTGGATGGAGTCTTACTCTGTTGCCCAGGCTGGAGTGTAGTGGTACAATCCCTGCTCCTGCAACCTCTGCCTCCCAGGTTCAAGCTATTCTCCTGCCTCAGCCTCCCCAGTATCTGGGATTACAGGCATGCATGACCATGCCTGGCTAATTTTTGTATTTTTAGCAGAGATGGAGTTTCACCATATTGGCCAGGCGGGTCTTGAACTCCTGACCTCAGGTGATCCACCTGCCTTGCCCTCCCAAAGTGCTGGGATTACAGGCATGAGCCACTGTGCCTGTCCAGAGCCTGTGTTTCTTCTAATATACAGTGGAGGAGAGTAATTTTTGCATTACCTACTTTGCAGGCTCTGGAGGCAGATTGAGCACACTTGAAGCCAAGGTTAAAGATGATGGCTATGGGCATGATGACAGTAATTGTTCTTCTCTTGTTGGGGACTGATTAATGATCTCTGATTCCTGTGTTTAAATGTTGCCAAAAACAAAGATTGAGAAAACAAAGGTTGAGAGGTCGTTAGGGGAGAGGCGAGATAAGCAGAGGTAGGACTTGTCTTTCTTCTGTGCTTCTCCAGAATTAGTTGTGTCCTGTGGCATCCACAGACAAAAATTGAGCAATCTCCTTCGTAGTTGAGATTGTAAAATTCAATAAAATAGCTTTAAATAGCCTTATGCTGTATAATATTCATGAAAAGTGTCGTGAGTGAGGTGGCTTGCTTGTTTTGAAAATGGGCTGATTTTGACAAAGGGGAAAAATCGGGATTCATTTACTGTAAGTTGAAAGTAAGAAACAACAAAGTTGAATATTAGAAGAACTCGGCTATCGCAAAAACCACATACTTTCACATCAGTAAAACATGGAGTTCTGATCTGAGTGAAATGTGAAACTTCTTGCAGACCACAGAGAGTAAAAAGGAGTACTTTTGTTTCATTATTAATACCATTGTCCTTGTTTCTTTAAATGAGAATTGATAATAACCATAACAGAATCTTTCACCCAGGCCAAAAACAGAAAGAAAGATAAATTAAACAAAACAAACAAACACCCAAAACCTCACCACCGCCACTACCACGACTGCAAACAAAACCCAGTGCTGTGAGGATGCATCACGTTTAAGATCCCTTTAAGTCATCGTGTTCTAGAGAAAGGGGTTCTTTATTTGTTTCTGTCGATAGAGTGAGTTTTTTTCAAGTTTTCTTTCTTTTATGTTTTTTTCTTCTTCTTCTGGAAGACTGACGAAGTTGGTCTTTTGGTATATTACAAGAAAGATAACTTTGTCTTCTAATGTCTGCAGTGATATGAGGCAGGTAACTGTGTGTATTCTGCGGTGATCCATGTTCACAAGGAGAGACAGGCCAAGGATACCCGATTGATGAGTGCGCTGTAGGTGCTTGGGAGTGAGAAGGCAACAAGACAATGTGAACTTAAAAAATAGTTAGCCAGTGGAGTTGAGGGAGAGGTGCTCATTCTTTGCTGACACATGAAATAATTGTTGAGGGAGAGATGCTCAATCTTTGCTGACACATGGAATAATTGTGTTGAAGAGTCTATGAAAAGGGGGTCAATAGATTTGAGTTTTCATCACTTTGGCCATCACCTAATTATAGATGGCCTCCACTGTGAAATGTGCAAGTTGAAATAGATTTTTAAAAAATTCATTCTCTAGACTGGCATTTAGAATTTGAGTTTATTCAGTCCTTGCTTCTTGGGCAGTTAGGGTGACATGGCAATAGGAAGGGAAGCTGGTGCCAGAGTGGTAGGGGTAGATGTTGGGTGGAATGTGTGTGGTTGAGCAGAGCATTATTTTTATTGCTATTATTATTTTTTAAAAGGGTCCTTATGGTAAAGAGAGCCAACATTGATTGAATATATGTTCCTTGCAAGAACTTGGGCTAAATGCTTTATTATAAGTTATCTTATTTAATTTTCACAGAAAGCTGTTGAAGTGTAAGTTTTAGCTTTCTGTTTAACAGTTGTGGAAACTGAGGTGCTGAAAGGATGAAGAACTTCCAAAAAGTCAAAGATACTAGTCTTCAGATCCTGATATCTTTCTCATGCTTATTCTGATATGCCACATTAAGTTGCAGAATTGAGGCTGGGTGCTGTGGCCCCAATTTTTTTTTAGTTATTCTTATTTTCTAATTATTTTATATGCACTCTCTCTCTCTCTCTCTCTCTCTCTCTCTCTCTCTCTCTGTCTTTTGTCATATCCCAGCGCTTTGGGAAGCTGCAGTGGGAGGATCTCTTGATGCCAGGAGTTTGAGACCAGCCTTGGCAACATAGTGAGACCCTGTTTCTACAAAAAAATGAAGTAAAACAATTAGTTGGTCATGATGGTGTACACCTGTAGTCCTAGCTACTCAGGAGGCTGAGGCAGGAACATTACTTGAGAGTTCAAGGCTGCAGTGAGCTATGATTGTGCCACTATACTCCAGCTTGGATAATGGAACGAGACCCTACCTCTAAATATAAACTAAAATACGGTAAGATAAAATCAACTTATGGAGTTGGAACATTGCAGGCTATCTATTTGGTTTCCCTACCCTGAATTCATCATTCTCTTTGATGTGCTATTGTCCAGCATTTCTTTTTTTTCTTTTTTGAGACAGAGTCTTGCTCTGTCACCCAGGCTTGAGTGCAGTGGCATGATCTTGGCTCACTGCAACCTCCACCTCCTGAATTCAAGTGATTCTCCTGCCTCAGCCTCCTGAGTAGCTGGGATTACAGGCACCTGCTGCCATGCCTGGCTAATTTTTGTATTTTTAGTAGAGACAGGGTTTCACTAGTTGGCCAGGCTGGTCTTGAACTCCTGACCTCAGATGATTTTCCTGCCTCGACCTCCCAAAGTGCTGGGATTCCAGGTGTGAGACACCGCGCCCGGCCTTTGCAACATTTCTTTAAAGAAACTAACAATTAATTTGAATAAGTAACACAAAAATATAGTTTAAACTATAGTATAAAATTCAAAACTATGCAATGAAAAGCACATCTTTATCTTATCTCTCTGCTTTTCCCACCCAGAAGAAAGTATCAGTTCTTTATATATCCTTTTAGAAATAAACCGGGTATAAATAAGTATGTGTATATACATGCACACAAACACACACACAGAAACACATACACAGATGTATTTATATTCCAGTGTATATAAATACACTACATTTGTAATTCCGTTTTCTGAACTGTCCTTCACTTCCTTTTCTATTGGATTGTTGAATTTTTGCTTATTGATTTATTACAGTTAAGAAAGTTAACTTGTAGTCTGTGATAGGAATTGTAGTGGTTTACCATTTTGCATTTCTTTTTAAACTTGCAGATTAAAATAAAAAGTTTTATATAATTAATTCTTTTTTGATTTTATGTTTCTTCAATTTTGTGTGACACTTAGGAATGCCTTCCCCACTTTGTGATATTTAAAAAGAAATTTCTAACTTTTCTTTTGGTTATTTCATCTGCTCTTTCTTTCTCAAATCTTTGAACCATTGAAATTTTATTTTGGTTAAAAATGTGAGGTGACGCCGGGCGCGGTGGCTCAAGCCTGTAATCCCAGCACTTTGGGAGGCTGAGACGGGCGCATCACAAGGTCAGGAGATCGAGACCATCCTGGCTAACACGGTGAAACCCCGTCTCTACTAAAAAATACAAAAAACTAGCCGGGCGAGGTGGCGGGCGCCTGTGGTCCCAGCTACTCGGGAGGCTGAGGCAGGAGAATGGCGTAAACCCGGGAGGCGGAGCTTGCAGTGAGCTGAGATCCGGCCACTGCACTCCAGCCTGTGCGACAGAGCCAGACTCAGTCTCAAAAAAAAAAAAAAAAAAAAAAAAGTGAGGTGAGGCTTTATTCTGATATTTTTCTGGATCTGCATTTCCAAACACTATTTATTGAGGAGTCCATCTCTTTCACACAGATTTGAAAAGCTACTTTTATTGTATATTAAATTTCTTAATATGTAAATATTTAAGACTTAAGAATTTGCATCTGTTTTTAGACTTTCTGTTCTATTCATCTGTCACTTCATGTGTCATTATTATGCTTTCAATTATTGTAGTTTTATAATATGTTTTATTATCTGACAAAGATTTCCCGTTTTCATTAGTTTCTATTTTTCAGAAAATTTCTGGCTTTTAATGCTTGTTTATTTTTCATTGAACTTTATAATGAACCTGTCTAGTTCTAAAAATAGTGTTCTGGCTGGGTGTGGTGACTCACGCCTGTAATCCCAGCACTTTGGGTGGCCGAGGTGGGCAAATCACTTGAGGTCAGAAGTTGAAGACCAGCCTGGCCAACACGGTGAAACCCTGCTACTAAGAATACAAAAATTAGCTGAGTGTGGTGGCAGGCACCTGTAGTCCCAGCTACTTGGGAGGCTGAGGCAGGAGAATTACTTGAACTGGGAGGTGGAGGTTGCAGTGAGCCAAGATCCCACCACTGCACTCCAGCCTGGGTGACAGAGTGAGACTCCATCTCAAAAAAAAAAAAAAGGAAAATAAAATAATAAAAAAAGTTCTGTTAATATATTTATGAGGTTTGCTGGGTTTATTCATTAGCATTACATGCTATACATTGTAAAGGTGTTGATTCTTTTTCTTGGAATACTAATGCCTTTCCATTTGTTGAAACCTTCGTTGATGTTCCCAGGAGCGCTGAGATTTTTCTTCATGTAGACCATGCACGTTTCTAAGAAGTTAATTTTTCTAGATATTTTCTGCTTGCTCTAGTTAATGTAATTATTTTCTATTTCATTTAATTATGTGTGTGTGTGCATGTGTGTTTGGGGTCTTGATTTCAGTACATTGATTTGCCACTTTACTGAGTTGTCTTATTATTTGAATAATTTTAGATAAAATTTTTTTGACTTTCCAGTTAAGTATATCATCTGCCAGTAATTTATCCTTTCTTTCCAATTTTTACAACACATATAGCTTTCTTCTAATTGTGCTAATACCTCTAGAATAGTAAATATCAAATAACTGTGTTTGAGTAAATGTCCTTATTTTGTTTCTGAGTTTAGCAGAAATGTTCATAATGTTCCCTGTTACTAGTGAAGTTGGCTTTCGATTTGAGAAATGTATTGTGTTGAACAGTATCCATACTTATTTTGATAGTGTTGTTATTATTGTTGTTTTAATTGAGACTGGTTGTTAAATGGTTATCTAACTTTTTTTTTAAAGAAACTTTGAAAGTAATCTTATATTCTTAAAAAAATTTATATTTTTCTCTTTTGAACTGTAAATTTGCTGTAATATATGAATAAAATTTTCAAGTATGAAATCCTGTTAGTATTCTTGCTAAAATAATTATCAACTTGGTCATTGTTTCTGTATTGTATATTTTTAGTGTTGCTAGATTCTAGAGATCATTAATATATTCATGATCTGTGCTTCAATTTTCGTGAGACTATTTGAAAATTCTGTATGTGTGTGTGTGTGCGTGTGTGTGTGTGAGAGAGAGAGAGAGAGAGAGAGAGAGAGAGAGAGAGAGATCTAGACCATCCTGGCCAAAATGGTGAAACCCCGTCTCTACTAAAAATACAAAAATTAGATGGGCGTGGTGTCATGTGCCTGTAGTCCCAGCTACTTGGGAGGCTGAGGCACGAGAATTGCTTGAAGCCGGGAGGCGGAGTTTGCAGTGAGCGAGATTGCGCCACTGCACTCCAGCCTGGCGACAGAGTGAGACTCCGTCTCTACATAAATAAATAAATAAATAAATAAATGCCACTCCACTCCAGCCTGGCGACAGAGTGAGACTCCATCTCAAACAAACAAACAAACAAGAAAGCTTTAATTTTTCTTTATTTTGGAATAGTTTGATAACATTTACATGGGTTATTTCTTTAAAATATGATAGAATTCCCTTGTGAAAGTACCCTCACTTGTTGCCTTTTTTGGAGTGATGGATGTGTTTGCTCTTTAAATTTTTTTGCATTTATTCTATAGTAATTGGACTAATTAGCTTTTATATCAATTCTGTGATTACCTTTGTTAAATTATAGTTTTTTTAAGGAAGTCACCTATTTCAAATTCATTTGCATGACATAAAATAATTTCTCATGATTATTTTCATTTCCTCTGTATTTATGGTTATATTTCACATTATTCTTTAAAGTTTTATGGATTTCTGCTCTATGTATCCATGTTTCTGGCTAGTTTATCAGAGTTTAATTTATTATTTATTAAAAAAACTTTGGCATTTATGTATCGGTTCTACAACATTGTAATTCTTTATTTTTTCTTTAAAATCTTCAATAATGCCTTCTGCTTTTTCTAGGTTTGTTTTGTTGTTTTTCTCATTGTTTGAACTTGACTCTTAATTCCCATATTTTTATTTCTGCTTTTTTATTAATATAAATAAGATATAAATTTTCCTGTAAGACATGCTTATTTGTAGGCCTTAAGTTTTGTTATTAGTGTTTTAAATCTTTTTTTTTTAGTTATTTGACTATGTACAGATTCTTACAATCCCAGACCCATTAGAATATAAGCTTTATAGGGACAGGAACCTTGTCTGTCTATTCATTCTGGGTCTATCATAGTGCCTGTCACATATTTCTTAAGCACTTGCTAATGTGCTTGAGAAATACTTCTGTGTGAATAAATAAATCTCCAGGGAATTATTATGAAATTTGTGGCTGGTTCATTCCTGTAACTCTAGTTTGTCTCTGCCTCATTTGGATATTCTCTCTAGGTATCTACTAAGGTGTAGGAATAGGAACATATTAGACATGCTTCAGATTACTTTTTTAGGTCATGATATTAATAGATTTATTTTAAAAGTCTACATAAGTTTTCTCAAATCAAGTGTACCCGGGTAAAAATGTCTTTCGAAAGATTAGCCTGGCTGGGCACGGTGGCTTACGCCTGTAATCCCAGCACTTTGGGAGGCTGAGGCAGGCGGATCACGTGAGGCCAGGAGTTTAAGACCAGTCTGGCCAACATGGTGAAACCCCATCTCTATTGAAAAAATACAAAAAAAAAATAGCCGGTCATGGTGGCAGGTGCCTGTAATCCCAGCTACTCCGGAGGCTGAGGCAGGAGAATCATTTGAACCCAGGAGCCGGAGGTTGCAGTGAGCCGGAATCGCGCCATTGCACTCCAGCCTGGATGGCAAGAGTGAAACCGTGTCTCAAAAAAACAAAACAAAACAAAACAAAAATAAGATTAGTCCAAGCTATTTCTAGCTACTTGGGAGGTTGAGGCAGGAGGATCACTTGAACCTAGAAGTTTGAGGTTACAGTGTGCTATGATCATGCCACTTCACTCCAGCCGGGGTGACTGACCAAGACCATACTGGAAGAAAAAATAAGAAGAAGAAGAATTGCTCAAGAAAAAATACAGTTTGGTAGAGTTAGAATGCTAGCACTGTTGCAATAGCAGAGCTCACGTGATGCCCAAGATGTTTGTGACCTTGGACACTTTAGGCTAAATTTTGCACAGAAGCCCAAGTCCAGGATAGAAATGATAACGACGGACCTGCTGTGGTGCAGGGAAGGGTGCAGAGCTGGGGGGAAGCCCAAACCCCTATTGATGGCCACTTTTTCTTCTGACCTCTTCCTATGTCTCATTTAAAAACCAGTAGCTTTACTTCAAAAACTCAATTTTCAGATGAGAATGAAAACAAAAATGCAAAGAAGGCAAATGATTCATAAAAGTTGCTGAGTGAATTAGAACTATAATGTGGGACAAACACTCCGCCTTTCTGCCTCTGCAGCTAGTGGTATTTCCAGGTTCCCAGGGAGCCTCCTGTCCCTTGCTCCACTGTGCATTTTTAGATGGACCTGATATTTGGTTACCTCCGTTGGCAGACCCAACAATCCTTGCTAAGGCACAGACTGTATTTGCTGATCCCTGAGGGGAAAGCTGTGATTCAGGCTCTGAAGTCTAAGAATTGCAGACTTAGTTTCTTGTCTCCCGATGAAACTGCTAATCTGGGTGCCAATGGTGTTTCTGCTACATGGACACCTGCCCACACAGCATGATTAGAAATTATAATGATGACGACGATGAGTCTTCCAGGACACCCACGTTCTTTGCAAGATATTTCTGCTAATCGTTTCTACCAGAATCAGTTGGAAAACTTTTTTTTTTTTTAAGTTTTTTTTTTCTCTCTGTATCTAAGTCAACCAAAAATGCTGGCCTAATTCAAGTGTAGATTGAAGGTTTGTCCTCAACGTTAATGGTGTGTTATTATTCATGCAGGGGATCCTAGAATCTTGGGCACATGATGTGATGGAAAGTGTGGTGGGCCAGGTAGATGTGGATTCAGGATTGAGCAGTGGCAAAATTTTCGTTATGGCCTTGGTAAAGGTGACTTCCCATCTCTGTGACTTTGTGTCCCTTTCCGTTAAATGGGTATTCAAATCTTTTGTACCTAATTTATTAGGGCCCTGATAATCAAATGAGCCACTAAGTAAGAAAATGTTTTCTTAACCACACTGTAAATTAAGAGGATTCATATTGAAATCACTTTTCCATTATTGCTATCTTAACCTGCTAAAGTTATATTTAGTGTAGTGCAACTAAGAAGGGTTGTGAGAACTGGGAATGTAGACTGTTGTATTGGGCAGGGTCAGGGCAGATAAAGGACCAAAATAATGCCTGAAATGCTGTATTAACACGCTCTACCTTGAACTGCTGTCTTGAATTGGGGAAAAAAAATGAAGCTCTGAGGGGATAGTACACAGGGAGAAAAGAGAGAATCTCAGGAACTGAAAGTCTCAATGGAGAAGCAAGAGGTGGGAGAAGAATAGGAGGCTAGAGTGAGGGCATGTGATCGTGGAGTACCCATCTGGAGACAAGAGAAGAAAGTAGAAAAATGCCAGCACTGTCTTTGGACCCTGTGTATCTGGAGCGTGGGAGGACAGGCAGACACAAATAGAGAGGCTGTAGGGAAAACAGCATTCTCATAGAAGATCCTTCTCCACAGAAAGCCCTCCAAATGTCCTCTGGGGGAGGTAGAAGCTGGTTTTAAAGCTCCTTAGGGTCAGGAAGATCCTTCTCTTATTTTTCTTTGCATCCTGCAATTTAATTTAGCGTAGTACTTTGCTCACAGCACTTAAAAAATTATTTTAGGCCTTGCTTTTTAATTTTAGGCCCACATACCTGAAAAAATGTTCAGGAGGGATTCTGATAAGAAGGAGCTAAGTTGGGCAATTCCATTTCTTTTTTTGGTTCACTGTTTCCTCATCTGAAAAGTGTTGGGCTCCATGACGTGGTTTCTGTGACACTCAGTACCTTTGTTGAAGAGAAAACATTTTTCTAAAACAAGGATTTCAAAAAAAAAACAAAAAACAAAAAACAAAACAAAACTCGTGAATATGTGGATACTTTTGTGATGGAGTAGAAAGTTTCCTAAAGTCCTCTTCCTTTAGCAGAAGACTTGAGTTTGTAAACTTGGCTCATATAATTTCAGCTTGCCTGTCCACCTTCCTTCCATCTACCTACCCACCTACTTACATATGTACATACTTATATATGGAGAAGATGGTGGAATTTAATTTTTCTTATCTTTCGACTTTGGTTGGCTTGGGGAATCAAGTAAACTGTGTTGAAGAAAAACTGACTTTTGAGGGAAAAAATTGAAAAAAATATGATTCTTTGAAAAGGATGTTTCTCGGATTAGTTTATATAGTTTCACAGACACTTGAGATAAGGATTAGAAAGTTGAGACACTGGACCTCCACAAACCCCTGTGAGTGTGTTGGCTAAGCATCTTTTCTTCTCAGGAACACAGATGGAAACAGACTTTCTTTCAGTAAAACAGGGCCAGTATAGTCTTTGAAATATCCAATGGTGGTTTGGTGGAAGAAGATTCTCTATATAATGCCTGTCCAAATATAAAATAAAAACTTTCAACAATGAGCAATACTGTGGATTTTTCAGTTATCAATTCCTTATTTGGCACAGTTGGTCTTTCTCATCTTATTCATTCATTCATTCATTTATTTCATTTTATTTATTTACTTTTAAAGTACTTGTTTAATTCACCTTTCTTGCTCCCATTGAGCCTTTTAACTAATCAAATGCATTGGAAATGCTATTAATTTGTTCTAACAGTAAGACCCAAGACATCACTTTATATAGTATCTTGTATTGTAGCTCATTGTTGTCAGCTCTTTCTCTGGTGGAGTTTTGATTTAGCTGGAAGCAGTTTAAGGGTGTTCATCCCCCAGTAATGTTTATCTGTTGAAGCTAGTGAGCTAGACTAACAGTACAAAGAGTTCCTGTGTACCCTTCACCCAGCTTTCCCTGATGTTAACATCTTACATAGCCAAAGTATGTTTAAGCAAAGCGATTATCATTGGAGTAACATGATTAATTGAAATGATTGTATCTTTTATTGGCAGTTTTCCAGTTTTTCCAGTAATGCCTTTTGTTTTTTCCTCGATCTAGTTTAGGATACTGCTGTGCATTTAGTCATCTGGTCTTCTTTGTCTCCTCCTGACTGTGGCTATTTCTCAGCCTTTCCCTGTGTTTAGGACCTTGACACTGTTTTAGTGTAATGGTCAGGTATTTTGTAGGATGAATGTCTGGGAATCTGAGTCTGACTGATCCTTTCTCATGATTAGACTGGGTTTTAGATTTCTGGGAAGACCACCACAGAGGTGAAGTATGCTTCTCATTGCTTCATATCACAGAGTACATGATGTTAATGTGAGTTATTACTGGTGATGTTAACTACGATAGTGGCCAGTTTTATTTTATTTTATGTTTTAACAGAATACCAGTTGTCTGGGACTATTCACACTCCAACACCTTTGCAAATTGGTGTTAACTTGACTAGCCACCAATTTGCACTTATTATTATTAACTAGTCCTCAAACTACCAACTTCATGATAATGGAAAGCTGAATCTCCCAAATCACATGGACCTCAAAATTCAATTAGAAAATTCGGTCAGGACCTGAAGAGCATGTTGGGATTTGCTACGGCCTGCCCTGCAGTCTCAGTTCTGAGGTTCCCTCAGTGGTGAGCTCAGTTACAGTGCTGCTTTTGTGTATACTTACCCAGTAAACAATACAGGCATTGGGGCCTGTTTCAGAAACCACATCTCCAGTAGAAAGGAGATCACTTGGAAAAGCAGAAAGGAGTAAGAAATGGAACTTGCCCATCCTTCCAATGAATCCTTTTCCTTTGTAAGTATGGCTTAGTGGATGTCAGCCATTTGCTGTTCAGGACAGGAAAGTGATGGAGAGAGAATTCTTTTTCATTTGACAAGGACATGGAATTTTCTTTATCCATGGACCAAGACTTGAAGGTATAGAGAGGAAAAGGACTTCTCATCTCTTTCTTTCAGTAGCTTCATGCACTAATGCATCGTACTTACTGAATGTTTACCTTCTGTGTGCTCTTCTCAGAGGATGCACAGAGGATTGGGAAGAGGAAGTATTGGTGACTAGATCTAGAAAAAAGAACTTGTTTCAAGCCACAAAAAGTTTGAAGGTAGAATCTCAAGTCCTGTGTGTGATGATGTCAGTAGAAAAAGTATCCCAGTGGCCAGTGTGAGTAAACTGTCATAGTTTTGGTAATAATCCTTGGTCCTGTTTGAGTTTCCTCATCCTCACATATAAGGTGGAGCCATTTCCCCCTCTGGCGTTTGCGATCACAGTGTCCTGCAATCTCTTGGTCTTGAGATAGAAGGTTGAGAGAAACACTTTGTAGTATTGGGAGAACTGGGTCTGCATTTGGGAGTACTTGTATCTCAATCGATATTATAGAACTTGGCTCCTTGTCTGCAATAAATGTTTTGCTCTGTTCTCATCTGGGAGTTGAAAGCTGAGGAGAGGTGGGAGATGTGCTGAGTAATATGGCAGCCACTAACCACATGTGGCTGTTGAGCACTTGGAAGGTGGCTAGTGCCACATGTTGAAAAAATAATATTTTGGATATATTTGTAAAATTTTTTTTTTCAATGATCCTTTTGAAATGTGGCTACTAGAAAATTTTAAATGGCGTATGTGGCTCCTATGATAATTCTATTGGATGGTGCTGGCTTAGAGCCTGGGAAGAACATGGATCAGAGTCAACTGACCTTGTGTTCTCCCCTGAGTTCTAATAATATTGGCATTAAAAGGAGAAGCTTCAACAGCCATAATTTTCATTTTAAAAAGTCTAATTCAGAAGAATTGGCTCATTTTATGTTATTGCTTGGACTGGAGAAAAATCTGACATTTGGTATTTTCATAATTGAGAACATAACTTGCTGACTTAAAAAAAAATCACATTTTGTGCTTGGCCTTAGGTACCAGCCTTTGAGTTCTTTGAAACTAGGGATTGGGTCTTTTTCTCTTTCTACCATCCTTTTCCCCCCAAAA
Organism: Theropithecus gelada; assembly: GCF_003255815.1. Classification (NCBI taxonomy): domain Eukaryota; kingdom Metazoa; phylum Chordata; class Mammalia; order Primates; family Cercopithecidae; genus Theropithecus; species Theropithecus gelada. Next base: position 184,786,545 of record NC_037669.1, read on the forward strand.
CCACACACTAACACATAGAAGATGGTTAACTGGCATTTGTTGAAAACCAAAATAACTTTAAATAGAGAAAACTTTGTGAAGCTACCTTGTATTTATGGTTGGAAGAGTAAAATACCTTTATAAGGCATCCCGTTTTCTTAAGATAGCCAGCAAAAATGAAGAACATTGATCCAAGTGTTTATTTACTTATTGATTTAATTACCATTTTCATCAGGTGTCCCTGTCATCTCAGCTTATGATAAAGAATCTTTTCAAAATGCTTAACCTCACCATTCTCTAGGTAAAGGGAGACAGAAAAAGATGCTGCTTACATATATGAATCCGCACCTTTGCTCAGATATTATGTCTAAGGGCCTAAGGACTGGATAATTCTTATTTTTTCTGTGGCTTGGTCCTTTCCAACATTTAATCTACAGAGGATGTGAGAATAATAATGAAAAGGCAAGTTTAAGCTTGGACTGTAGATACTTTTCACTGGTTGATTTTATTTAATTATGCTTCATTGTGAGCCAGAGCCTCTGTGAACATATGACTTATAGGCCCTCAGGTTTCCATTGTGTCCCTTTCCCTGATTCGTCCTTCTTCACTGCATGCCCTGGTGTTGGGTGAGGGAGCAGGCTTTATGTGATGTCATTTTCTCAGAGCCCTGAGCTGGGAAATTCAAGAGTCTCCATGATTCCTAGGTAGGCGTGGAAGAGACCCTAACTGATCCCTCAGGAACATGTTGGGTTGGTCAGAGGTAACCCTTATAGAATCTATGATGGCTTAGTTGTTCACGCTTCCTAGAAAAGACCTCTTAAAAAAGGCCTTTTGGTTATATACAGCCTGATTTTTAAGTACTATTTGCAGTGTTGATTCTCTGGTAGAGAGAAAGAAAAGTTGTGAGTGCTCTTGGAAGTGTCCAGACAGCTGTAGTGGTGGGAAAAGTATTGGCCTTGGAGTTAGACCTGTGTTTACTTCCTGGCTCTGCTATTTCTAGTTGTATGACTCTATGAAAGTAACTTATCATCTCTGAGCATTAATTTCCTCATCTGTTCAACATAGACAATATCTGCTTCACAAAGTTGTGATATGTTAATGTAAGTGGGATACCTATCTCAGGACCCAATACTTAATCTTTATAAACACTAAATGAATTGGTTTTCTCATGTATGTCTTATGGTTTTGCTGGTGATGGACCAATAGTCATCTTCCCTCTTCACTTTAGAGGTGGGGGAAAAGGGTGTTAGAGTGACTGTGTGGTAAAATCCACTCTAATTCTAGCTGTGAGAAAAACAGCAGTGAAAATGTGGTAAGCAATTGCTTCTAAAAAGCTTGGACTAAAAGTGCTTGATGGATTGGTGCTGGCTTCCCGGTAGACTCATCTCTGTACTGCCCGCATAGCACAATTAATCGTTATTACTAGAGAAGGAACAAATAAAGAAAAGAGAGAGAGCAGACCTAAAAACATCCTTTCATCTTTCTGAAGACAGTCCCCTTTGTCAGATCAGTGGAGCCATACCTGTGAATCACCTTGGGAAAGCACAGTGTGGGTAACTAGAAGGAAGATCTTGTGGCTCATTTTGTACCCACTTCCTGGGCTGGGGAAATATCTAAACTAACCTTTCTTACTTGTCGATATCTACTACCGTTCACCATGCATCTTCACAGATGAGGGCCTCTTTCTCACATCCTCACTCCAAACACATTACCGTGCAGACAGCCACTCATTTTCTGGGGAAAAAACTTTGCAAAGCAATAGCAGAATGAAGTCAAGAGGGTAAACAGAGGGCCATGGAAAAACACTAGAGTTTGAGTGCAGAGACATGAGTCTGAGCATGAGCAGTGAATAGCCCATGAAACACTCAAGTTGCATTCTCCTTATGTGAAAATGAAATAAGTCATGGTTCTTCTGTGTACGGGGCACCTGACCTTGGGTCCTTATTGCTATGCTACTAGAGTCTGTATCAAGATTTGCCAGTTGTGGTCTTGAAGTTTAGTCAGATTAAAAGGGAACTCTGACTTTGAGGGTGAATGCCCCAAGTGGGCATCTTATTCTCCTATGGATTCAGCTTGTTAGGCAGAGTGGAAGCGGAGGTCATAGATTTTAGGGTTTTCCCCTGCGACTGAATCCAGCTGAAGCAGGAATGATTCTGGGTAAGCTATATAATGTCTCTGAGCATCAGTTTGTCATTTTCTTACATAGGAATAGAGTTATTGTCAGATTTGGAGACAGTACATGTTGCAATGTGGTTGACACAGAATAAGTTTTCAATAAATGATTAGTATTGTGGTTGTTGTTTTTATTACCTATAACTACAATAATTTCCCTAGCTTTATTTTATAGGGATAGGTCGTGGCAACATGAAATGTTAGTTGGGAAACTGATTTGCACTAGATGGATAGAAACCATGTATTTCTATCTATATAATGAACAATGTCATTTAAGAAAGCTTAGAGGCAATTCTACCACCACCATCTTCTTTTTTATTTCCAATCATAGATTATTTGCCCTCAAGTCTTGGGTAGTTTCTTTTTGCCACATCTCTTGAATGTTTCTTCTTGACTGTATTCCATCTATTATTACCATAAACCAAACGTTCATCATCTTCTGCTCCACTCTTGGTCCTGTCTCCTGGCTCTCCTAGAGCCTTGGTTCTCAAAGTGTCATTCACAGAGCAGCAGCATCACCTGAAATGCATCATCTCAAGATCTACCAAGACCTCCTGAAGCATGAGACATGTTCACCCCCGTGTTGTAGGGCCTCCATGTAACTCATTTAACTACTTCTCTTGCTCAGAGTACATGCTTGGTCAGTGTGTGTTTGTTGTGCCTCCAGAACATTTCCTGACTCTGATTGCCATCGTTACTTCTTTTGAATCTACCTAAACTCAAGTTACCATCCATTGCCTTGACTATGGCAATAGTCTCTGAAATTGTCTTCTACTTTTATAGTTTTCCCTTGTGGCCTTTTCCACACCACCTGGAGAGATCTTCTAAAGTTGCTGGTTGGATCATATCATACCCCTCCCCTTAAACCGTACAGTGGCTGCTGTGGTATCTGCAGAAGGTCCCTGACTTGTGATGCTTTGACTTACAATTTGTCCACTTTACATTGAGTTTATCTGGATGTATCCAACCCCATAGAAATCAAGGAACATCTGTAGAAATGTTTGAAAGACCCTTTCATGACCTGCAAAGCCCTGTGAGATGGCTCTCTGTTCTCTCATCTTTTCTTTTCTTTCCCTTCCTCCCTTCCTCCCTTCCCTTCCCTTCCCTTCCTCCCTTCCCTTCCCTTCACTTCCCTCCTCTTCCCTTCCCTTCCATTCCCTTCCCTTCTCTTCACTTCCCTCCTCTTCCCTTCCCTTCCCTTCCCTTCCCTTCCCTTCACTTCCCTCCTCTTCCCTTCCCTTCCCTTCCTTTCCCTTCCCTTCCCTCCTTTCCCTTCCCTTCCCTTCCCTTCCCTTCCCTTCCCTTCCCTTCCCTTCCCTCCCCTCCCCTCCCCTCCCCTTCCCTTGTCTTCTCTTCCTCTTTCTTTCTTTCTCTCTTTCTTTCTTTCTTTTTTTTTTTGACAGAGTCTTGCTCTTGTCTCCGAGTCTGGAGTGTGATGGCGCGATCTTGGCTCACTGCAACATCCGCCTTCTGCGTTCAAGCAGTTTACCTGCCTCAGCCTCCCGAGTAGCTGGGATTACAGGCACCTGCCACCATGCTTGGCTAATTTTTGTATTTTTAGTAGAGATAGGTTTTCACCATGTTGGCCAGGCTGGTGTCGAACTCCTGACCTCAGGTGATCTGCCCGCCTCAGCTTCTCAAAGTGCTGGAATTACAGGCATGAGCCACTGCCCCCGCCTCTCTGCTTTTTTCATAGCACTCATCACTTTACACAGTAATCTGTAGACAAACTGACCTTCCTTTATTCCTCTGTTTAAGCCAAGCTTTTTCCACTTGATCTTTCTCTGATTCTGTGCAAAACTGGCTTGGAAGTATCTTTTGAGGCTTAGCTCAAATGTTATAGCCTCACCTAGATCTTCCCTATTCTTTAGTTAAAGTAGCACACATCCCCCCTCCCCATCACTTTTCTCTCATTGTCTTGCTTTATAGTCTACACAGCATGTATGGTTCTCTAAAAGAATGATTACCGTGCTTTTGTTTTCTTTATGTACATTGCAACTGTTTTGGTGAGAAATATTTTAGTAATAATAATAATGGTGAAGATTTGGTGAGTGTTTGCTATAGGCTAGGCACTGTGTATAGTAAATTACATAATTTAATGGATCATTTTATTTGGAGTATTTCATTCTGTTTAACTGATTATATATTTATATTTTTTGTTTTCCTCTTGTTTTAGGATATCAGCTTCTTGACAGCAGGGTCCATGTTTGTTGCATCTATATCTCCACCTGTAGAAGATTCTCTGGTATAGGGATTTTTGAGCAGGAAATGTTTATTCAGGAAATGAATGGATCTTAGAAGATTATCTTTTGGGAATAGATCTACATGAAAAGAAAGAACAAAGAGTCTCTGTCATTCTTTTTCCCAGATATATCCCAGGAGAAAATACCCTCGACTTTTTCTTATCTCTAATCTGAGAAGGAAGCAGTTGTTGGAACCTGATTTTAGGATTGGCTCTTCCTTCTGTATGCAGACACAGAACCTGGGATTCATCTGACTATATGGGGAGAGAGGTTCTTGAGGGGCACCTTGATGATAACGAGTCTTTCTAAAGCTTTAAGTTTGGCGTTTGAGGTGGTTGGAAATACCAGGTCTTCCGACTTTTACGTTCTTTGTGCGCACGCTGGTGATGTGCGTATGTGAACCTTTTATTATTATGGACTCAGCCAGCAGTAACCATGGTGAGTAGACCTATCACACAGCATTTTTCTGAGTCAGTTTAAAATGCTGACAATTAAATATACCGTACTCTTTTAAGCAATCCATCAGTCTCTCTTGTTGTCATGGTGACCGGAGTATATTTAGAAATGTGACAAGTACACTGAGTTCAATTGCACTTTTGCCAAAACATAGTTTTGCAGCTAAAATTGAATTTCCTGATTGAAGATCCAAGTGCTGTTAAGGGGGCATGATCGTTTCTATACATTATTCTAGAAGTATAACTTACGTTATTCTGTTAAATCCACAGTTACGAGTCTTACCAGGTATTGATAGTTAAAGTGGTGGTATTTAAAGTTCATGAAATAAAGTGAAATAAAAGTGACATGATACTTTTTCTATTGAAAGTGAAACTGGGCCTCACTAATGTAACTAGTTTAATGATCAACTTCTTTATATATTTATAAAGACATTGTAAGTATGTGCATGTCTGTTCTTCAGAATTATATTTCTAATTTAAAATAATATATAATGGAGATCCTCCCCTCTTTCCTGCTTGTATTCTATTCTTAGTATTATGAGGGCATTCTTTTTTCATTGGGTCTGACCTCTGTTTGATAAGCATTCTTATTTTTCCTCAATTTCAATTCTTCCGGATTTTAAATGAAGTAAAGAGACACAATGAACGTGACTTTTTGCCCAAACACAGGAAAAATGAAACTCTTCTCTTTATTCAAGAACGTAGGTTAAGTTCTTACTTTCTTATCATCCTCTGTCCTGTCAATATAGTTCTGAGAATGGTGTTGGGTATAAACTCATCTGACTACATAAAGTTTAGGAATTTAGGTAGTGGCTGGGTCTTGATTACAACGCTGATTTCATTCCTGGCCAAAGACTGATTCTTCTGCTCTTGAGGTGAGAAAAGCCAGTACTCCTGGATACTTTCACTATTTTTATCTCACTGAATGAGTCTGCAACTGGGATAGATTATGAGCCCCTAATAATATACGGTTAGACTACCATTATCTCTTTCATGAACATTGCCAACAGTGTTTTTTTGGTAAGAGACATCTCAGTTATAATAACAGTTTGTAGGATTTATGGAGTGTTTACTATATGCTAGGCACTGTGTATAGTAAGCTCCTTAAGGGATCGTTATATTGGATGTACACAATAATCGTATGAGGTAGTTCCCATTTTATTCTTATTTCACGTTAAAGAAACAGGTTTGGGGAGATACTGCCTTTTGAGGAAGCATATAATTTGAGTAGTAGTGGAATCTGAATTCTGATCCAGGTGCCCTAATAACCACTGCCTGTTCCATGGAAGGCACACAGTGAGTATTTTTTTTCACCGACCAGTGGCCTCTTGTATGAAACGTCATACAGATGTTTCGGTGTTTCCAGAGGCTCTTGAAAGTAGCAGTTATATAAAGATAGACAGGTAGCAGCATCTAAAAGTAGAGATGAGCTACTCTTTATCTTTCCTAATGGTTTAGAGCCAAAGGAGATTAGTGCTAGGGAGAGAGGGAGCGTAAGTCCTGTGTAGTTCAGTGGTTTTATCTCTGAACTCCTTTACGCTCTTAAAAATGAGTTTTTGTTTGTGTGCATTATATGTAATGATATTTACCATATTCAAAAAAGTGAGAAATGAAACTAGAATTTTAATGAAAAATATTTGTATAAAAATAAATATATTTGTGAAAAAATAGTAACAAAAGTGGGAGCTGGATTCTGCATTTAATTTGTTGTGAAATTTTGTTTTGATTGATGTTTATGAAGAAAATTCAGCCTCTCACAGCTATGTCGTTGAAAAGGGAAGGATAAAAAGTGATTGTGGATTTTCTTCTGTGATACTATACCAAAAACTTGACCGTTTTGACATTACCTAAAGTTAGTAGTTTCTTATAGGTTAGTTTCAATGTGGAATCTGAAATCACATTAATAAACTTTTTATGCCCTACTGTATTAAAATCCATTGGTCGAATTTTCCCACTTTGATTGAGTCTCCTCCTATGATTTTGTAAAATCATGCATTGGTCATTTAGAAAGTCATTGGTCATTCACTTACTTATTCAGTTCTTGCAAACACTGATACATTTCATTCTATAATATAAAAAGTCATCTTCCTTAATATCACTGCTCCTTCATCAAAAAAGTATTTGAAATATTAGAAAGGTGTCAAGTGCACAGTAGTAGATGTAAGGTTTTCACAATTCTGATTTTCACTTGAAAACATGAATTTTATTTTTGGCTACAAATACTGTTACTTGTTTTCCTTGAAATGATAAGCTCTCTTGCTTTATTTTTGAGAAAATCTCTGGCAAAACCCATATTTAAAGAACCATAGTTTGTCAGTCATTGTTTCAAATAAAAAATGATGTTCCATGAAAAAAGTGATGAGTTAGCAGCTGCCAATTTAAACAGTTACCCAAAGTGCCTTTCTTAGAGACAATCATTGTAGTTTGGTCTTCAGCAGGTGTTTCATGGGTACTTCCCAAAGGTCACACAGAATGTAAAAAAGATGTGTACTCTAGAATATTAAAAATATGTCTACTTTTTGATTATGCTAACATTTTATGTGATCTGGTTTCTTTAGTAAAAACTAGTCAGACAGTACTCAAGGACTGAGATTTAATAAGATTGATACTTTTCAATGCATTAAAGAGAGTCCTAAGTGAAACTGGCTCCCTATCCCGCTTATTGTTTGTGTCTTGCAGTGAAATCACTGGATTCACTTTAAGACTCCAACCATTTTTTTTACCCACTGCTATGTTTGTACCATTAGTGTAAATTTCAACACAGTGAAAACAGCTTCTTATACTTAGTATGATTATGAAAATAATTTTGAACTTGTGGAGTCTTGAAAGGTCTAGGGGACTCCTACACATGTGTGGGTCACACATTAACAGCCACTGATTGAGTCCAGTCCCTTCATTTTACAGGAGAAGAGAGTGGTGGAAAGATGTGCCTAAGATGGCAGCACAAGTTAGTGGCAGAGCTGGGACAAGAACCTAGTTGTTACTTAACCCTTCTTTCTTTTCTTTTGATTTCCTGCTCCAGTTTCAGGAATTTCAAGGTAACTCAAGGAATTCCAAACTTTTTTGTCAGAGATGGTGATGACAAATATGTATAGTTTGTATATCTCTTATCTGAAATGCTTGGGATCAAAAGTGTTTCAGATATCAGATTTTTCCTGGTTTTGGAATATTTTCATTAAACTCACTGATTAACATTCGTAATCAAAAAATGCAAAACCCAAAATGTTGCAGTGAGCTTTCAGCATCCTATCTGTGCTTAAAAACTTTTGGATTTTGGAGCATTTTGAATTTCAGATTTTGGGTTAGGGATACAAAACCTGTATAATTATTGAACTTTTTGGGAATAATTCCATTTAAAAAAAAATGTTAAACCTTTTGCATGTTTTCCCTACTCTCCACTCACCACTACTATCTCTTCTGCTTTTCAGTGGTAACCACTCATGCCTTTTCAAACAAAACGTATGTTGTATTTGCCAAGACATAGGGGAAGGGAAGTTAAAGGGGCAGTTGACTGTTCATTTTCTGAATAAGATAGAATTCTAGCTTTGTGGGGAAGGAAGAATCAGTGAGTTTTAGTTGAAGGACCCATGCCATTCTTTGCCTAAATTAAAGTAGTTAAAAGTCACAGAAAATAAAATTGTGCGACCTTTATATCACTGTAACTCATATTACTGGACAAACTGCGCCCTTGGCCCCCCAATTATTCTCTATTAAAGTTTCTTGCTCTCCCTCCCCATCTTCTCTTTCTTTCTCCCTGTCTCCTCCTGTTTCCTTCGGGGAAGAGGTTTGCCCAATAAAACTTGCTCTTAACTTTGCTTTTGGTTATGTTGATATTTTATGTGATTTGTTTTCTTCACTAAACAGTAGTCAGTCTATGAGACTGTATTGAAGAATGCTGAGAAGGTCAATAGAAGTGGACTTAGATACTACATGTTCTTTTTAATATCTCTCTTATAGAGTAGCTTTTTGGGGAGATAATGTTTGCGGACAATGCTGTGTGTGAACATATATAAGTAAATCTGATAAGCTGTGGAAGGAGGCTTGCAAACTTTCAAACGTATTGTGCTTTCATTTTCAAATTAGTTGGATGTTCTTTTGCAAGATCTTGTTTTTTCCTAGTTCTCATCCACCATTCAGTTGCCTTCCCCCACCTATGAGCTTTTTGAGTCAAACTTTGTTAATTAGCTTTTTTTCCTGATTCTGTTTTCATGTCTTTCTTTCTTACCCCAAAGTCTGATTTGATTAGACCTCAGGTTGCCCTTGTGAATGAGCTCTTCCTCAATCCTAGGCCTGGTGCCTCATGCTTATAATCCATGCTTATTTACCATAAGCAACATGGTAAAACCTTGTCTCTACAAAAAACACAAAAATTAGCTGGGCACGGTGGCCCATGCCTGTAGTCCCAGCTACTCAGGAGGCTGAGGTGGGAATATTGCCTGAGCTGGAGAGGCAGAGATTGCAGTGAGCTGAGATCGTGCTATTGCATTACAGCCTGGGCAACAGAGGGAGATACTATCTCAAAATAAGTAAGTAAGTAAGTAAATAAATAAACAAATAAGAATCCTAGGCTTTGGTGACTTACTCTTTTTAATTTTTTTTTTCCCCACAAAACTGATGTGTTTTGCCCTTACTTTCACCAGAAAACCATTTAGTCTTCTTATCCTTTCTTCCTTAGACTTCTATATATGTTTTTTTCTAGACATTTATATTAGGCTCACAATTTGCCTAGTGATAGCTAATTGACCTCTTCAAAATGTCTGTTTTCTGTCTCCTTGTTTCAGCTTCTTGAGGTTGGTGCTATCTCACGCTTGGTGTATCATAGGAGCCCCATGGATGTGTTGAATAGATTTTGCTCAAGGGTGTCTTTTTTAGAGAGTGTTCTTCGCATTTTTATCTGGCGATCGGAGCTTTTGTGTATCTCCCACTATTGGGCTGCTAAATCTCTAAAACTCAGCATTGCAATGTCCATCTTTTAATGCAGACTCCCTGCCACTGCCAGGACATCACGTGTCTTCTCTGACAGATGGCTATGTAGCCTCCACTTGAACTTTTGCAGCTCTTTGCAAGGCAATTTGTTCTACTGCTGGACAGCTTCATGTTTAATGTTCTTCCTTGTATTACACAAAAACTGGATTTCCCATTGTTTTAATCCCCGTATTTCTAGCATTGCATAATTTGAAAAAGTATAATATTGCTTACACATGACGTGTCCCCAGATACTCAAAGATAGCTTTGATTCCCCCATCTGCCTCCTTTCCTCCTTCAGACCTTCTCTTGCTACCTACATCCCATAGAAGGCTTTGGATGCGCATCCTCTTGGTGCTTTCCCCATTTCTACATCACTTTCTAGATTTTGGTCCTGACATCCAACTCTAAGCGACTCCCTCAATGCCACATTATTTCTCTGATGGTACTAGGAGTAGTATGAGTAAATGGTATGTGTGTGGGTCCAAAAGCTGAGATATGAATTCCGGTGCTTATTAGATGTGTGAACTTGATTAGGTTACTTAATCTTTCTAAACCTCGGTTTCCCAAGATGCAAAATGAATATACTAAATTCCAAGGCTATTTTTTTTTTTTTTTTGAGACGGAGTCTCGCTCTGTTGCCCAGGCTGGAGTGCAGTGGCCAGATCTCAGCTCACTGAAAGCTCCGCCTCCCAGGTTTATGCCATTCTCCTGCCTCAGCCTCCCGAGTAGCTGGGACTACAGGTGCCTGCCACCTCACCCGGCTAATTTTTTGTATTTTTAGTAGAGATGGGGTTTCACCATGTTAGCCAGGATGGTCTCGATCTCCTGACCTCGTGATCCGCCCATCTCGGCCTCCCAAAGTGCTGGGTCCAATACTATTTTTAAAGATTAAATATATAAAAATGCTTAGCTTAGTTACTAAAATATATTATTTTTAGCTTGATCGATTATTTTGTCTTTTATCTATCCAACAACTCCTTTTCTTTTTCACACACGTGCACTTGGTTTTAAAAATTATTTCAAGAGTTCTTCCCTCATCTTTTCCTTCTCTCTTGAAATTTTATAATGTGTATACTTTTATAAAAGTTACTATCATATTTAGATTTATTTCCTTTTAAAATTTTATATCTAGAATTTAACATGATTTTCTTGACAACTATGTTTTCTTCTATGTGAATTTTCTTAGCTGCTGCCTACATTTCTACTCATGTGTTCAGCCTCTGTTAATCTTCCGGTGAAAATTATGTCTTCATCCTGCCAATGGGTTAATGATGACTGGCTCATTGCACGTCACTCAACTCCTCGCTAAATGCTTCACTTAATCACTCAATAACTTTAAAATCATTTAGTTGTTCAATGCATTTTAAAGAATTAAATGTTCAATTAATTTCAATTTCACATTTACTAATCCCATCTTACATGACATGCATTAAACTAGGTGTGTGTTATAGTAGTTGCATAGAACATTTTGTTCATTTACTCATTCATTCACTCATTGAATGTTCTTTTGAGCACATACTAAAGACTAGATGCTAGATAGACTTGGGGTTAGGATTCAAGAAGCTGTGTTAGACAAAGGGCCTCTAGTCAAGATGCATGATCTGCTAAAAGTGATAAAACAATATGGTAATTTTAGTGATCCAGATATAAAACTAGGCATTATGGTAGTTTTAGGAAAGGCTGCTTCATCAAACCTTTTTGCAACAAGAAGCTTCTTATCAAAGAGACACTAAATGTTGAGTAGGGCCTCAGACTCTGCTAGAAAGGTAAGACCCATATTAGGACTTAGTTATGTTTGATTATAAGGCCATTTTGTGAGAATCAACCTCCAGGCTCCATGTGTTATCTTTGGCTCCCCACCCACTTCACCCCCACCCTCCCACCCCAGTTGCATGCATGCCATGTTTTTCCTTCTTCTTTTCAATAAGGAAGCCTCAGAATCAACCGAATAACATAAAGATAGGTGTGGTGACATTATAGGCTCACTTTTGGGATGTCGTCATTACATTAACTTTTCTATATTTCCAAGTAAGAATAACAATGTAAGTACATAACAATAATCTCATGATAGTCGAACATATTGCAAAATATTTCTCTATTCATCATTTCCTTTACTTCTTGTAGAAAAGCTTAGTGCTTGTAGGTTTCCTTAAATGAATGTCTTAAGTGCTGTGTCTGATCTGATAGATATTAGCACCACAATTGGCACTGAGTAATTATATTTGGAGAATTTGGAAATAATTTTTTCTCTATGTGTTGTCTGATTTTATTTATATCACAAGTCCGGGTCTGCCCATAACTAGATGTCCAGGAATGAGTTCCTTTACTACTCTGTGCCTTAGCTTTGTCACTTGTCAAATGAGAATATACTAGTAACGGTATCAATTTTGCCTCACTGAGCTGCAGTGAAGAATAAAATCATTTATCTCCGTGAAGGGACAATGCATACGGATGGTAACAATTATAAATATTAAACTAAGCTTTTGAGTGACCAGATTGGCTACTTCTGTTGCAGTGAGTTCTGCTTAATTAATTCTTACCTATTGCCCCAAACTTTCTGAGTAGCTTCACGTTTTTTTCCTCTCTACCCTAAAGTGCCTGCTTGCAAGCACTATACGCTCAATGAGCATTTGTTGAATGAATTTTTTAAAAGCACTTGCCTTTTTTGCTTTTATTATTATTTTAAATTAACACATAATTATACATATTTACGGGGTACAGTGTGATATTTTGATATATGTATATAATGTATAATGATCAAATGAAGATATTTAGCTTATTCATTGCCTCAAACACGTATTATTTCTTTGTGTTTGGAACATTCAAAAGCTACCTCTTCTAGCTACCTGAGAATATACAATAAATTGTTGGTAATTATAGTCATTCTATAGTGCTGTAGAACACTAGAACTGACTCCTCCTTTGTACTTTTGTATCCATTTACCAACCTTTGACTATCCTTCCCCTCTTGCTACTTTTCTCCACTTCTGGTGATCAGTATTTTACTCTCTATGCGATCAATTTCTTTTAGCTTCCACATATGAGAAAGGACATGTGACATATAACTTTCTGTTCCTGGCTTATTTCACTTAACATAATGTTCTCCAAGCTTATCCACGTTACTGTGAATGACGAGATTTCATTCATTTTTTTATGGCTGAGTAGTATTACATTGTAAATATATAACACATTTTCTTTGCCCGTTTATCTGTTGATGGATACTTACGTTGATTCCTTATCTTGGCTGTTATAATTAGTGCTGCAATAAACATAGGAAGGCAGATATCTTTTTGAAATATTTATTTATTTTTTTTCATTTGGATATATGCCCAGTTGTGGGATTGCTGGATCTTATGATATTTCTTTTTTTCTTTCTTTCTTTCTTTTTTTTTTTTCTTGAGACGGAGTTTCGCTGTGTCACCAGGCTGGAGTGCAGTGGCGTGATCTTGGCTCACTGCAACCTCCGCCTCCTGGGTTCAAGCGATTCTCCTGCCTCAGCCTCCTGAGTAGCTAGGATTACAGATGCATACCACCATGCCCAGCTAATTTTTGTATTTTTAGTAGAGACGGGGTTTCATCATATTGGCCAGGATGGTCTCCTTCTCTTGACCTCGTGATCCACCCACCTTGGCCTCCCAAAGTGCTGGGACTACAGGTGTGAACCACCATGCCCGGCCGATATTTCTAATTTTAGTGTTTTGAAGAACTTTTATAATGACTGCACTAACTTACATTCCCACCAACAGTGTATGAGTTCTCTTTTCTTTGCATCTTTGCCAGTGTTTCTTATTTTTTTTTTTTTTTGTCTCTGATAATAGCTATTCTAACTTGGGTTAGATGATATCTCATGGTGGCTCCATTTTCTGTATATGGATGTCCAGTTTTCCCAGCCCCATTTATTAAAGAGATTGTTCTGGTTTCCTTTGTTGAAAATCAGTTGGCTGTAAATATGTGGATTTATTTTTGGGTTCTCTGTTCTGTCCCATTGGTGAATATGCCTGTTCAAGAACTATCTTGAATAAAAGATGTAAACGTTAGCATCTTTCTCTTGTTCCAGAGCTTAAAAGAAACCTTTCAATTTGAAGGTGTCCAGTATGTTGATGACTGTGGGTTTATCATGCGAAGTGTTCATTATGCTGAAGTAAGGTATGCTTCTTTTATACCTGACTTGAGATATTGTATCATGAAGGAATGTTGAACTTTATGAAATGCTTTTTCTGCATCTAATGAGATGATTATGGTTTTTGTACTTTGTTTTGTTGAGGTAATATATCACATTTATTGATTTACCTATGTTGAACTATCCTTGTATCCCTAGGATAAATCCCACTTGATCATGGTAAATGCTCCTTTAAGTGTATGGCTGGATGCAGTTTGTTAGTATTTTGTTGAGGATTTTTGCATCTATGTGCATCAGAGTTCCTGGCCTATAATTTTCTTTTTACATGTTTGCCCTTGTCTGGTTTTGGTATCAGGGTAAGAATTCATTCATGAAATTCTTTATCTTTGAGATTTATTCTTTTTTATTATTTCTATCTTTGTTGAATTTCTTCTTCATATTGTGAATTGTTTTCCTGATTTAGTGAAATTGTCTATCTGTATTTTCTTGTATCTCATTGAGTTTCCTTAAGATCATTATTTTGAATTCCTTTTCTGGCATTTTATTGATTGTTTTTATTGGAGTCTGAAACTAAAGAGCTACATTCCTTTGGTGGTGTCATATTTTATTGCCTTTTCATGTTTCTTGTGTCCGTGAGTTGATGTCTGTGCATCCGGTGGAAAAATTACCTCTCTATACAAACTTTCTAGCGTGGTTTTCATAAAAAAATACTTTCGCTTGCAATTAGCGTTGGTTTTACAGTTGGGAGGGGTGTGATGACTTTGTTTCTGAATAGATGCAGTGATATGGTCTTCATGCAGCTTCTAAAGCTGTGTTCAACGTCAGCAATAACTGGGGGCACCTCAGTAGCTTAAGTTGTAGAAATTTGTGGCAGTGATGGTGGTGGCATGGATTATTAATGTCCTCAGTGTCAAGGGCTTTTGAGATTCTCCAATTCTTTTTTTTTTTTTTTTCATAATGGGGAGATTTAGCCAAGGGGAATGCTCTTCATGTCAGATATGACATGACCAACAAGCATGTGCAGTGGTGCTAAGTTCTAGGTGCAGGTGCTTGAAGTGTTTGTGGGACCAGAGTCTTATGCCCAGGATCTTGCCAACCTATTGTGACACCTGGGTCTTGGGTTACAGGTTCGCTGTCTGTGCTAGGGTTGGATGTAGGCTTCCCACAGAGCCAGGATTTGTGACTCTGAGACACTACTCTACAAGCTCAGTCCCAGCTGTGAGTGGCTTAACTACAGGAAAGAAGGAGTGCAGGGAAGTTTGGACCCAGAGAGCAGGATATGCTCTGATTTTGTAACATGAACCAGTAGGGCTCAGTGGCAACTTGGATCCCAGGGGATGAGGCACCATGTAGTAGTGATTCTTGACCTTTGGATGTTGGGACTCAGCAGTACCTTAGACTCTGTAAGACCACATGCAGCAACAGTACCCCAGAATGGCAACATACAACTGTTACTTGTGCCCTGAGTGGGGGCAGGGTACAGCATAGTGATGGCTGTACTCCACAGGGAGAGAGGTGTCTTAGCAGCTCTGACTCTAAGCAGGTAGACCAGCTCCAGGAAAACAGCGTATTAGAGTTGTTTGCCCTGTAGGGTGGAGTGTCTCAGATCAGCCCAGCCACTACTCTGTTTTCTTAGGATGTCGGTTATCACATCAGCTCAGCCTTGGGATGTACAGCTGCTCAGCTGAGCAATGGCACCAATTCACCAGGGGGCAATGTGCCACTTCAGCTCAGGCCTGGGGGACATGACTTTTCTAGGCAGCCCAGGTACAGTACCATTTCCCTGGGATGAAAGGTGCTACTTCAGATTAAGTACTGGGGTGTGTGACTGCTCTGAGTGGCCAATGTACTGTTTTCCCAGGAGGCAGGGTACTGCTTCAGCATTGGCCTGAGGGGCAGGGTGAAAGGTAGATGAAGTGACTCTACCTTCACATGGGCCCATGGGGAAGAGCGGAACAGTTGCTGGCAGCTCAGCTTGGGGATGTTGGGCCACTGGGTTGGGGTTGGTTCAACAGTGACTTAGCCTCAGTAATGAAAGAGTGTCATAGCTACGCACTCCCAGAGCAAGACACACTCCAGCCAAAGTTCCAGTTCCAAGATGGCATAGTGTAGTAGCTGCACAGGCCACAGACGGCAGGGCACATTGGTTGCTCTTTTTCTTGGGGGAGCACGGCTGTGTGGACTTCAGGCAGGTCCCTCAGCTGGGACTTAGCTCCTGTGAGGACTACATGAGACTTCATGGGTGAGGTCTGTAGCTGTTCAAGGTGTGGATAGGGCTTGCTGGGATCCTCTTGCTTACCATTCTACCCCAGAGAGAAGCTCCTCCCTGTTCCCAGCGGATCCCAAGTGGGTGATGGGTGGTAAAGACCAGGTGTTTTGTTTCTATTCTCTATGTGGTTATTCTGAGTTTCTTGCTCTCCGGGGCTTCTATTACTTCTCTGATGCAGTCTGGTACTCTGTCTTAGTTATTATTTTTTCTTCTTTTGTTTTTAGTTTTTTTGTTTGTTTGTTTTTTTCTGTATAGTGATGGGGTTTCCCTATGTTGCCCAGGCTGCTGTCGAACTCCAGAGCTCAAAACCAAACAAAACAAAAAAAACTCATCTTGGCCTCCCAGAGTGCTGGGACTACAGGCACGAACCATCACACCTGGCCCAGTTATTTTTGTTAAAGTTTAGTTGTTGATTGTTGTTGTGGTTGTCTTTGTGAAGGAGACGAGAGCTAGGGGCTTCTGGTTGGCCATGCTACTGATGCCACTTTTAAAGTCCTTATCTTTAAAAGTCCAGTGCTGGAGGTTTGTAAGCTACTTATATTTCTGCTCGAAATTCCTAAAGTCTCTCATTTTATTTCTAGATTATATATTCCATTGATAGAGCCCTTATAAATATAACATTAAGAAGTTGAGCATTACCTTTAGGCCAAAGCAATTTACTTTTAAAAAATCTGATTAATTTCAACACAATCAACCAGATGTCAGAAGATTTCAGTGCCTCTGATAGATGCTGACAGGTGAGGAAATTAAAATCAGAGAGGGAAGCAATTAAATCCTGGCAAACATTACTTTAATGAGACAACCAAATCATAAGCTATGGAATATCTTGTATTCTTGATAAGGATCTTAGGGTGGCATGAGAGTACACTTTAAATTGTATGTGGTATTTGATAATTGGAATGCAGGGCCATATTTGTCATCTAATTCCTTCAGCCTGATTTAACATTTCATTTGCTTCTGGGGACAGACTTCTATGTTTAAAACATTGTTTTATTTTAATAAATGTTAGTATAAGTAATCCTTTTCCTGCTATACCTCTGTTGCCACATGAAACTTATGAAAATGACCAAATTATTATTGGCCTTTTCACAGTGGTTTTGGAATAACCATAGTCAAGAACTGTGAAAAGAGAAACACAGAATGTGTATTTTATGCAACTTCTAATCAAAAGATTTGATAATTACACACTAAAACCAGAACCGAGTTCCTCAATCCCCATTTTATTATTCTTTTCAATATGATGCTCCCTATTCAGAATGAATATTTGAGACACCAGAGCTAAAGAGGTGCCACTTTATTGACTTAGTGGGAGTTTTTATAAGATACTGTCATATTGTTTATTTGTACTAAAGCACTTACAAAAATATCAAGTATCTTGAGTTAGCTTTATACTGGTTCCATACCACGTAGAATTTTTGTTCATAATACTGAAATAATCATCTTAGGGATGGTTACATTTTGTTGTGGGGTGTGGTGGTAAATTCAAAGGACACCATGGTTTGTGAAAAACCCATTGCAACTGATCTCTGCACTTTTCATTTCCCATGTCATTCCGTTTTCTTCTGCTTTTTCCTTACCCCCTGTCGTTTTTCTTGCTTCTCTCTCTTTATTATCTTACCTTCATTTACTCCATCCTGTTTTTCTCCAAAATACAGTTGCTTCTGAAAAATTGCTTCTGAGGGTGAGCATAGTTTTGAGAGGAGAGAGGACGAATGGTTTGACAGAGGATGCAGACATGTCAGGTTCTGGGTCAGCAGTTAGTTATAAAATACACAGAGGCAGCCAAGGATAACTGGCTTCATTACCGAAAGGCTAGAGTGGGATTTGTCATTTGTCCCAGATGTCTGTATGGAATTATGGAAGACTCCCTTGCATTATGAAATACTCAGGCAGGAGCTACTCAGGACACATGCCACTCAATCCACGTGAAGAGGGCTGGTGAACTTCTTAGCTAGAACGACTTCAGCTTTCCTGTTGCTTAAAATGAGACTTACTGGTGAAGGATTTGTATTAGTCCATTCTCACGCTGCTATAAAGAACTGCCAGAGACCACATAATTTATAAAGAAAGAAGTTTAATTGACTCACAGTTCCACATTGCTGGGGAGGCCTCAGGAAACTTATAATCATGGCGAAAGGTAAAGGAGGAACAGGCACCTTCTTCACAGGGTGGCAAGAAAGAGTGAGTGCAAGCAGGAGAAATGCCAGATGCTTATAAATCTATCAGATCTCGTGAGACTCACTCACTATCATGAGAACAGCATGGGGGAAATTGCCCCCATGATCGGATTACTTCCACCTGGTATCACCCTTGACTCATGGGGACTACAATTCAAGATGACATTTTCGGTGTGGGCACAGTCAAACTGTATCAGACTCTTCACAAAACCTCACTGGTACAGACTTGCATATATGACTGTGCTTCAACACTTTGCCCAGGGATGTTGCATCTTGAAACTTTCCTGGTGAGATCTGAGAAAGTGTTTATGGTAACACTGCATCGAACACTCCTTTTGCCTTAGCTTAGTAATGTGTCACCTTCTGGTTAGACCACAGATGTGAAGTCTACTCTTTCTCCTTACACTTGCTAGTAAAGCAGAACTTAGAACTAAGTGTGCTTTAGTGCTTTGACAATGGAATTTTCTGTGCTATGCACTCAGTTTCCCTTTCCTGAAGTTATTTAGTTACCCTCTTCAAATAGCACACTACCAATTGGGAGGCTACACCATGTAGTAGAAGGGTGCTTACTGATTTTGGTATCAAGGTACAGTGTTACATTTTTATCTGCTCCATGTTAACCATGTGATCTTTGAAGTTTGGTTTCTGTATTTGTAAAATTTGGGTAATACGGTCTCACTGGAGTTATAAAGGGGATGGTTTAAGACATAATGGTCATTGTGATTTTTCAAGCTATAAAATAAAGCATGATGTTAAAAGACGAATCATGTTTTCAGTTGGTGGCAGATGACAAGTTTCTTGCAGGGCATCTGATCAATCATGCTTTTTTTGTTTGTTTGTTTGTTTTGTTTTGTTTTGTTTTGTTTTTTTGAAGCTTTTATTTTAAGTTCAGGGATATAGTTGTAGGATCCATGTTCTTTTCTCAACCTGATTTGAGTCCTTTATGTAAACGGGACATTTTATCAAAACTTCCTAGAAGTCTTATATTTCTCAATAAATCTATCCATTCTATTAGAACAAATTTGCTTTGTTCTTAGAGTCCACTGGAAACTCCAACTCTCTGAACCTAGGGCATGATTATAGGCACAAAGCTGAAAATGCTGTGTGATTCATCAGCAGGTCTTTCAACTAAAGCAGTATCTGTTTTGCTTTTTAGGGGTCAAGGAAACATTTGATGTTAAAATCTTAAAAGTTTTTGGGCTGTCTCTTATTAGATGAGGTCATGTGAGAGTGACATAGATTAATATTGCAGTATTTTAAAATTAGGAGACATAAGTCAAAGAAATATTCCAGCCAGAGATATTCTCTTGCCTCACGTGCTTATAATGTTATCTTTTGATGATATAAATGTGGATTTATGGGAAGAAATGTTATCGCTGTTCTCTATAACCATATGTATGGAATAATGGAGAGAAATCTGATTTAAAAAGTTTAACTAAGGGCAGCTTTGGCTATGGAGTATATATCATAAATCTTCATGTACATATGAAGAAATTGACACTCATGGAGTTTAAATAACTTGCCTAAGGCCACTGGTAAAAGGAAATCTGACTGGCTCGAAATGCTATGTACTTTTCCCATTTCCTCATTTCAATCAAATAGCTGGTTTTATTTTATTTTCTCTCTCCACCAAACCTTGTGAATTAAGACAATGCGTTATTGTTTGTCCTTGTCTTCCCCCAGCCTAATAGCCTAGGAAAAACTAAAGTAGAAAGGAAGGATTACTGGACCAGCAGGCACAGCCTTTGGCTCCAAACTCATGCCTTGCCAGATACTAAACTGTATAATCTTGGGCGAATTACTTTCTTTTTGTGAACTTCAGTTTCTACTTCTGTAAAATGTGGACAATAATGTTCATTTTATATGGTTTCTGTGAAGTTAATCATAAGGACGGTGTTAGTTCCCTTCTCAACCTTTCTGTCCCTCTTCGAGCTTCTGTTTCCTTACCTACAAAGTGAGTAGAATCATCCCTTCCTGCTTCTTCATAGGGTTCCTGTGGGGTGAAATGAATGTGAAAATGTTTTGTAAAACAAGAAACCATTATGTAGATATAAGAGGTTATGACTATTAATGAATAAATATAGGCTTGGTGTCTGGAAGTAATTTTTACTTATTTCATTTGCAGATACTTGCACTGCAGTTGGCTGAACCTTGTGTCCATTGTCCATTCCAGGAGCCAGCTATCTAAGGTAACGGATGAGGCATGTCTTCATGTTTATGAAATACTAATAGGCATCTGACCCAGTAATGCTGATTTTAGAAGAAATACAAAGAATAGAAGAAATACAAAGGTACTTTATGAGGAAAAGAACCAAAAAATGGCCAAGACAGTGAGCTGACCTCTCTTTATTTTTGTCTTTTAAATTTATTTATTTTTTCCCTTTTAATTCATAACCCTTAAGGTTTAATACTAAAACCCCAAATCTGGGCCACACAGATGATTCAGATTTAATGTGTATGTATTTAAGTGTCCATAAAATGCAATGGAGTAGAATGTTCTTACCCATTATTTTATTGTATCCTCAACTACTATGTGGCAGGAGCACTTTTTACCTGGTTTCCTAACCCTTGATTGAGTGCATTTTTCACTACACTATGCTGCCAGTGTTACCTGGTTCTGAAGGGGCCAAATATTTCTGGCTGGGTCAGTCACTGTCTCTTAGCTGCCAAACAAAATCATTTCAAAAAGCTAGAATCTAAAGCCGCAACAGAAAAATCCTAAGAACACAGAAAATTGAGTTAGTCTTTTGAAACTTTGGATCCATTGTATCTGAATGCCACTCTCCTGGGGGACCGTTGGGAAGGACACCAATCCTTGGCAGAAGAATACATTTGTCTTGAGTTTGCCAAGAAAATGGAGGCCAATGGAAAACGAATTTTAAAAGAAGCATCATAGTTGTAAAATCTACCAGATGCAATTTTTCTCCTGTAGTTAACCTGCTGAATCTGTACCTCTTAATGAGCTCTACTGTGTTTTATGTAATGTTTCAGAACTTAGCCAAAAAGAGATGAAGTAGACAATATGTAGAATAGTAACTTTGTAGAAGATTTGATATCATTACTTGAAGTACTATACACGTGTGTTCTCCTGGATATTTTGTTACTTCCTTTGCTGTATGGTATCTATGACCTTGAACCGCAACTGTGACTTTAGTCGCATAGACCTTTGAGAAAAATCAAGTTGGTTGGTATTGCCCCAAATTTGTAGGACTTAGAAAATTTAGAATTGAGAGGAAATTAAGGTGTTAGGTTTACATGATTTTCAAAGCTAATAAGAATACATGTGCAAACAAGGTAGGTTACGTATGGACTATGAAATTTCTATCATTAAATCAGATGTAACAGCCACTTAAGTTATTTAGATTTTCTTCTCATTCCTACAAAAAAGAATATTGTTTTTATTTTTTTATTATTTATTTATGTTTCAAGTGGAATATAAGCTAGTTTACCCAGGAAGTTTTCTTTTTATTTATTTTATATTATTTTACTTTAAGTTATAGGATACATGCGCAGAGTGTGCAGGATTGTTACATAGGTATACATGTGCCGTGGTGGTTTGCTGCACCTATAAACCCGTCATCCAGGTTTTAAGCCCTGCATGCATTAGGATTTGTCCTAATGCTTTTCCTCCCCTTGCCCCCTACCCCTCAACAGGCCCCAAAGTGTGATGTTCCCCTCCCTGTGTCCATGTTCTCGTTCAGCTCCCACTTATGAGTGAGAACATGTGGTGTTTGGAAGCCATCATTCTCAGCAAACTAACACAGAAACAGAGAACGTTGTTTTAAAAAAGGTAGTAGCGAAAAATGTAAGAATGGCTACTGTCCACCTTTTATTTCTTGTCTAGTCCACAAAATAATCCTGTAAAAGCTTATGTCTAATGTTTTATTTTTATGGATAAATATATCAGAAAAGAATGTACCGTAGATACCTACTGTCATAGTTTTTGACAGCTCTGTGAGGCAGAGATCTAACTTGTTCATTTAGAAACTGCAGTTATCACACTAACCTTCCCTCCAATGCCAATTGTTAAATAGTAATAGAATAAGCTTTGAAAAGTAGTTAACTGTACCCCCTGTCCCCACAGAAACCCATCTTGAAACTATCAAGGGGAGTTTTGATCAAGCTCTGAAAGGTTATAAAAATTACTCTCAAGAAAGAGGAATGTTCTCTCTTTCTCTTTTTGTTATGTTTTGGAGGTGGGGAATGGTGGAGAGGGAATAATAGAAGCCTCTCAAGTAAACTTTGGGAGGTTTGGCCTAAAGGAGAAGTAAATATTCTGGGAGCATGCTGTAGAAATTTACAATAATCTTGTGGTAATAATTGGTATGAGTGGCAGTAATGAAGAAAGAATAACAGTTTCAATAAATAATTAGACTTGACAGTAAATGTGTCAACAGGTACCCACTTAATGAGTGTAATCATTGTTTTTCCCTGCTCTCAACGTTGTTCCACTGACTGCGGTGTGTTCTCTGTCCCATTTCCAAACCGAATCTATTTAAAGCTGCACTCCATGGAATCTGAAACAGTATACCCTGTTTACTATTTAGAGCTGATACCTCATGTTCTTTAATAGGCAAGTTCTGTACTTGAACGAGAACAGGCTTCTGGCCTCTTGTAGACGGTTGATTATCCCTGTTTTCCACAGGGTGATTCATTAGCAAAGATGAATAATACCCAATTAAATCTCATGCACTTGTCTATATTGCCAGAGTGAACTGTTTAGTATAATTTGGTGGAAACAGTCCTAGTCTGCTTTAAATACCATTTTTTGAAGTGGTGGTAGAGGCAATAGTTATAAGTGAAATTATTTTGTAATAACCTGAATCGAATCACATTGTTTTTGGGAGCAAAGCAATATGTTGTATATTATGTTCACCAGAAGCCATGAGAATCCTTTTCTAATCCCAGCTGTAATGTCACCTGGCTGTGTCACCTGGGCAAGTCACCTTCCCTCTATGAGGTCTGTTTCATCATCTAATGACAAAGTTGGACCAGTTGATCGTGGCATTACTTCTGGTTAAATGTTCTCTTACATATGTTTTTATTTCCTAGCCAGTCCCTTCTCTCTCCTGGTGCCGTGTTTCCAAAATCACAGGACAGTCCTATGACTCTACTGCACAGCCACTGGGGGAAAGCAGTTATTCTTCTGTTTAGCCTTTGCTTCTTTTACATACCAGAAATGCAGTTAATGACTTGCATTATGTATACTGTAAGAATGGGCATTTATATACCGGTAGCGGTAGTCCCTTACCCCAGCAACTTGCAATTCCTTGTTAGGGAAGAAAAGCCGTCTTCCCCTACATTTCTTCACTCTGTGACATTGTTCCCTGATCTGGGTAAACTGCCCCCCTATTAAGACTGTTAGGAAGAGGTGGATGCTTCTTCCATTATTTGCTTTTTCCAGAGGAAATCATTGGATCTGTAAAGGAGATCAGAATGTCAAAGCCAGAGGGGACTTTACAAAATAATTTAAACAAATTCCTTCATTTCACAGATGGAGATTTTAGTGTCTGGGAGGGAATCTGACTTGTCTAAAGCGTTGTTGACTGATCTCGGACTGGAATTCTTCTGACTCCATACTTGTATCTTTAAGTAGAGAAATCTTTTTCTATAAACTCTCCTTTCGCTTCCTAGTTCTTAAAAGGTCATTATCTTTCAGGCAAAACCAATTTCATTTTCACCATGGGGATGTGAGATGTCCTTAAAACATAAATGGACTCCAGGTATCTTCATTAATTTCATGAAGACATGGCACAGAGGGTTCCGGCTAGCTTCTGCTCTCCGTGTTTATTAAAAGACTGTGGATTCCCTTGCAGTGCTTCCTGTATGAGGTTGTTTGCTGCTGACATCATCACTCTCCTCCACCCTCCTCCTGCCTTTTTCTGAACCAGTGAATTAAAGGAATCTGAGAATGAGCTCCTAGCTGGCTGTTTACTGAACATTGTTGGGGAACATTAAAAAAGAGAAGACAGATGAGGGATTTAATAAGCAAGAGGACAGAAGAGTAATAGCCAACACAATGAAGTCTAGTTCAAGGCCTGCAATTCTCAATTGCTGCGCTACACAGCATTAATAGCAGTGTCTCTCACTCTTTCAGACCCTTCTGTCTTATTTCAGACCCTTCTGCCTTATTCTTGTGGGAATGGGCTGGGACTGAGAAACAGCTAGTATCATCATTGCCAAAATGAAACTCATATGTACATGGGGACTTCCAGGTCTGGAGAAGAGTGTAGTAATTGTTATCCATCTGATAGAAGATTACTTAGAGAACATTGGACCTAAGTACTTACCTTGCACCTCACAGTACAGAGGTTCGGAGAGTAGAAATCAGTTGACTGAGTCTGAGGTTCAAATCCTGGCTCTAATTAATTTGCTATGAGTTTAGTGAATGTCTAACTTTCCTCTGAGCTGCACTTTCTCCATCTGTGAGATGGGAGGAGGAGGGTGGCATAGATGATGTCAAAGGAACCCCAACTCTGATTTTCATGAGTCTCAGATTTGCCCAAGGACCGGTAGTGAATTTGTAGCCAAGCCAGGTCTTGAATTCATAGCCCCTTTTTCTGGTTTGAGATGGTCATCATTATATCATTATAATTTCCACTACCCATACTTTCTAAGCTGTATGTTTGCAGCTTTCAGCCTTGTTTTATTAAATCTACTTTTTCTCTTTTATTTGACAGTCCCTTTCTGTCCAGGGGCTTGCCTAAAGTAGTAATTCTTTTTTTTTTTTTTTTTTTTGAGATGGAGTCTCGCTCTGTCACCCAGGCTGGAGTTCAGTGGCAAGATCTTGGTTCACTGCAGCCTCCGCCTCCCAGGTTCAAGCAATTCTCCTGTCTCAGCCTCCCAAGTAGCTGGGACTGCAGTTGCACACCACCAGCCCCGTCTAATTTTTGAAATTTTTTTAGTAGAGATGGGGTTTCACCATATTGGTCAGGCTGGTTTCGAACTCCTGACCTCACGAGTCCACCCGCCTCAGCCTACCAAAGTGCTAGGATTACAGGTGTGAGCCACCACGCCTGGCCTAAAGTAGTAGTTCTTAATGTACGTGTGTGTATGTGTGTGCACACTTGTATACACATGAGCCTGTGTTTGGGGCAGACATGAGGATTATGGAATTTTCAGAAACTCAGATGAATTTATGAAATAGTTGGAAAATGCAGAACTTCAGAAAATGCTATCAACAAGTTTAGAAGGTTTGTAGATGCTCTGAAGGCCATCCATGAGTTAAGCAAACGTTTTTATTTTATGTGGGAAGTATGAGATGACATTTGAGTGACATACATTTCCTTTTGCTGTTGGATCTTCCCCATAGATCACCTGCTGTTGTGCTGTGAGTGTTAGGCTTATTTTGTAGCATGACTCTTGGTGTGTACATGTCTCAAAACTATTGAGTGATATTTTAATATTGAAACTCTTATTCTACTTCATTCATTCATTCATGCATTCAAATTCAATTTTAATCCAGAGTGTGCTAAATGCTAGACATCTCAATACATTATTGTATATAATCCTATAAAATAGAAAATTGTTTTTCCCATTTGTAGGTGCTCAGAGAGGTTGAGTAATTTGCCCAAAGCTTTACAGCTAATAAATATAAAGTCTTGATTTAAATCCAGATTTACTCCAGAATATGTGAATACCTCCAGAGATAACATTGAAGACAAATAGAGACAATGATGCAAGTTCATAGACTACGGAAATTTCTGGTAGAAAATGGTAGATGGGCCCCAGAGGAATACAGAGAATGTGTACTATGAGATTTTAGGAAGGGACAAGATCATACATTATGAATCACTTTATATTATAATTGATTACATGTTTATCTGGCTCCTTAAGAAAGAATAAAAAAAGTTAGATAATCATATGAAACACATTATGCATAACTCAGTTTTTTTCTTGTTCTTCAAACTTCTGTCAGGTTAGTGCTCTCAATATCTTTATTTGTTAAGTGAGATGAGGAGACGGAGAGTAGTTAGGGTCGTAGTGCCCTGATCATATTGAGTTTTCAACTCAATTGAAATTTCAGTGCTTTGGGGCATTTGTTTTGTTTCCCTCCCCTTGACCCGCTCCCCGTTATATTGAGCATGAGACTTTTAACAGAGATAACTTCTGACCATGCACAGATCAGCACAAATGCAGATGTGAGCAGTGAGAATTTGGATGCTGCCAAGTTGTAATGACTGCCACATGTGTGAAGCTAAAACTTAGCGCTTGATGACCCACTGTAAGTGCGTGTGGGGGCCAGAAGAGTGAAGGCAGTGTCAGAGATGGACGAGGCCTCGGAGTTTGTCCATGGCAGTGCCTTCACCTTGCAGATGCAGAAATGGAGGCGGCTAGAAGGGGCAAGACTTAGTCAAATTCACACAGCAGGTGAATGGCTCCCTGAGAATAATGGCAAAACAAGAGCGGGGCTTTATATCAGCAATCTACAGTAGTGTCTACTTTTATTTCCTACCTTTCCATTGGCATATCCTCATACTGATAGGCTTGACAGGCAGATAAACCTGTATTTGGAAGTCAGCATGATTAGTTGTGTGGCCTTGGATAAGTTACTTGATATACTTGGGTCTCAGGTTTGTTGTCTATTGTGGAAACCATACACTTTTTTTTTTTTTGAGATGGAGTTTTGCTCTTATTGCTTAGGCTAGAGTGCAACGGCATGATCTTGGCTCACTGCAACCTCCACCTCCTGGGTTCAAGAGATTCTCCTGCCTTAGCTAGTAGCTGAGATTACAGGCATGTGCCACCACACCCGGCTAATTTTTTGTCTTTTTAGTAGAGATGAGGTTTCACCATGTTAGCCAGGCTGGTCTCTCGAACTCCTGACCTCAGGTGATCCACCTGCCTTGGCCTCTCAAAGTGCTGGAATTACAGGCGTAAGCCATCGTGCCCGGCCGAAACCATACCCTTTTAACAATACTATACCAGTGTGCTGTTCAATATACAGAAATATTATCACCCATCTGATTAATAATCCTTATCACAGCCCACTGAGACAGGCACAGATGTTCTGCTTTTCAAGATTCTATTTTCTAACTTCATCTTGACACTTGTAAGGCTCTTGCTTCTCAAAGTTTGGTCTGAGGACCAGAAGCATCAGCATTACCTGGGAGCTTGTTAGAAATGCAAATCTCAGATCACACTCCAGACCTTCTGAATCAGAATCTCTATTTTAACAAGATCCCCAGGTAGTTCATATGCTCATTAGTGTTTGAGAAACATTCATTTAGGCCCTCGCCCTATTTCAAGGCTATTGCCGTGGCTTGCTGACAATGACTGGCATGCTGCCAGCATTCTTGGGGCATGTTGTACCATGCCTTGAGATAGTGGGGTCCGGGGGGCGAGGATGCTGTGAAGTCACTCCTTGGGAATGATGGAAGACTGGGTTGAAAGGATCCAGCAGGCTTTATCTTTTTAACACCCTTCATTTCCTTAGAAGTTACTATTCAGAAGCGGTCAAACTGGGATTGGATTCTAAGTCTTTCTGGTCTAAAGTCCATGTTCTTTTCATTAAACCACGATGTCTCAGTCAAGAGGAATGTTGGGTTGTGGGTGATAACTGTTCATTCCCTGTAGTGTGAATATTTCCACACTGGCTGCTTTACCCTATTACTCAATTCCTAGAGGGGAAGAATTTTTTTTTTTTTAAAAATTAAAAAGCCTGAGTTGAAAGCCAGGATCCTGCAGCTTAATCAGTTATTTTTGCTTTTTAATGAGGGTGACTATTGTGAAATAAGTAATTATTAATTACTCAAAACTAATGAAATATTTTAGTTTCCTTGCTAAAAAAGCATATGGATGCTAAAAGAAAGCATATGGGTGCTTTTCAGGAAGCATATTGGTGAATGGACAAATTACAGTGGTGCCAATATGCCTTTGCTGTCTGGCTGGGGCCATCACAACGTGTGCTGGCATCTGAGTCCTCGTGTGTTTAAAGGGATTTTTTAAAATTCCCATTTGATATGTGCCTTGGATTGCCTCTGGAGTCACACAGTGCTGTCTCATCAATCTTTCTGCCATGCTTTCACTCAGACATTACTGGCTGAGTATAAACTCGGTATAAACCTTTGCTGTAAGTAGCTTCTGTGGCTCTTTCTTTCCAGATGCCTCCTATCCTCTGTAGTAGATTGGATGGGCCTGCCCCACTGATGGCAGGTATTGAGACTGTCTATACAACATTTTACCACAGTGGTAAAAGCAGTAGCCTAAAAGGTGGCAGCACTGAGACCTGTGAGCTCCATCAGGGACTGTGTATGCGGCCCTCGGCCAGCTGTTGAATTGCTGCACTGCAGATTTCCTACTTGTAAAACTGGAATGATAATACCAGTGCTCCTGAGCTCACAAGCATGGCTGTTCATCCAATTTGCTGTCCATGCCCTTTGCTTTTCCTCTTCTTTCCTTTATGCCTCTTCTCCTTTGCTGCATGTTCAGCTGGTCTGGTAAAAAGCTTGATGGATTTGGAGGTGGCTGAAACCATTTTGCTTGCTCTGGGGATTGCACTCTTCTAGGCTTGTCAGAGCCAGGCAACATGGCATGTTTTAGAAGATACTTGGCTGAGTGTCCACGAACTGTGGCTCTCAGACCAACGTGACTTAGTAATCATTTACTGAACCTATAAGCAAGGTAGCTTGCTAAGAAATTGAAGGAGGGAGCTGACAGGTCTGCGGAGGTGAGTTTGATTCAGGGCCAGTCAAGACTTGGTGTGATGTGTGAGCTCAGTAATTATACTTTGAGAGAGACAGAATTTGGAAAACTCTTTCCTATTGGAGGTTTCTTATAGAACTAGGGACAAGAGTTGGCTTTGAAAGATTTTTAATTGGACTTTGATAAGATATTACAAGGATTTGAAGAGTCAGTCTCTGGTAGGCAGAAACCAGCTTGCAGCACGACTCAGAAGCAGGTAAATATCAGGCGTGTCTGAAGAACTGGGCATCAATCACAGACATGTGTAGTTGAGAAAAATCATTTCCTTTTGGTGAACCCTAGACTCTGTCTGCAAAATGTGAGCTTTGAACAAGATAGTTCTCAAGAAGCCTCAAGAACTCTAGCTGAAATTCTACAAAGTCTTTTGTCACACATCCAGGTTATCCACTTAGCAAAATCCTGGCAGTAGAATAGCAGCAATGGAGGAAGGCCTGGGACCCAGGTGTCCTGAACCTATTTTATATTCTTCTTACTATCCACAGAGCATCATGATGAAGATAGGTGAGGTGGACATTATTGTTCTAGTTTTTAATGTATGAAACATAGGATGTTAGGGAATCTAAGACATAAAACAAATAAGAGATTTAACTATCCCAGATATTGATCACCCTTCCACCACAGAGGGCCAGCTCTTATAAGACACACCCCCTGCCATTTTGCCTGTGTGGGTCTCACTTTCCTGCCTGAGGAACCAGCATGTGCCCCTTCTCCCACACAAGTCATCCCTGTCCGCTCCTTGGCTCTGGAATTGAGTCTTAGCAATGGACTTTGTTTTATAATTAAACTTTAGTTTGTATTGCCACCTTTCCATGTTTCCACCCCCAGCTCATCCCTAATATCTATTTTAAGGGCTTTGAATTTAAAGATTACTTACTGCTTCTCTGAGTTCCCTGTAGCTCCTGGCATAGGGCCCCAGATGTAGTGCTCAGTAGAGAAGCATATGACTATGTTCTCCAGTAGTTTTTCTCTCTGCCTATTGCTTGTTTCTGAGATGGAGATGAGACTTATAGGCTTAAAGGATTTCCAAACCGGAAAGGAAGTTGAAACCTATCTAGTCCAGCTCCCCCACCCCAGGGAAGAAATGACTTACTTAAATTTGCCTGCCTAGTGAGTGGCAGCTCTGCAAATCGTGCCTACATCTCACCAAGCACTGGAGAGATGGTTGGCACTTGAGGCTCTTCTTAGGACGCTATAGGCTCTGTCTGGAGTCCTTGTTTCTATGAAGACGACTAAGAATAAAGGTGATACAGGTGCTGCTGCTGCTGTATTAAACAGATGGAAAGAAGTAGACATTCATTGCATGTCTGTTAGGTGACAGGCCTTGTGACAGGTGTTTTCACATAGTTTAGCTTGGTCAGTCATCAAAAGCTAGAATTCCCATTCCTCCATGAGAGAGACAGATGGTTTCTAAATAGGACATTTAGCAGAAGCCCTTTCCTGTAAGCTCTGAAAGGCACCCGGTAGTGGATAGATGTGGTGGATAGATCCTAGGACACGGGTGTAGGGCTCTGCAGAGTACCATGCATGACTCTTCTAAGATATATGGATTGTAGAGACTGTGAAAATAAGCAGAAGTTGTGATTAAAATTGGCATTGGGTGACCTGTGGTCACCCGAGTGT
The DNA here is from genome assembly GCF_003255815.1 of Theropithecus gelada. Lineage (NCBI taxonomy): Eukaryota > Metazoa > Chordata > Mammalia > Primates > Cercopithecidae > Theropithecus > Theropithecus gelada. The sequence goes on from NC_037669.1 coordinate 184,817,251, forward strand.
ACCAGAAGACTGAGCTCTTCCACTCTCCTTTCTACACATACACCTGAGTCTTTGGAGAGCTGCAACCTGGGTGCCTCGTTCTGGAGTGTCTGTAGCATTGGCTTTTACTTGCACTTACTACATTTCACTCCTGCCTCTTCCCTAGCTAGCCTTGACCTCAATGTGTATTATTTTCTCCCCCCTTGTCATTTTTCTTCTATTACTTTTGCTTCTTCCCCTTCCTCCTTCTCCTGAGTTAACCTTGGGCGGCCTCAGGTCTTAAGGCTCTGTGATGGCACAGTCTTCTGTACTGGACTGTGAAAATTCTGGCAGGGAAGACAATACACAAATCTGTTAAATACACAATAAAAATAGCTTATGATCTATGGGACTTGGTATTAAGCAAGATGATATTAACGAGGTTTGAGTGCTGTTCTGAAATGTGGCAGCTGCGCACACATGGGCTGCTTTTCCTCCCCACCTTTGGCAGCTTGTGAGCGGTGTTGCCATGACACTCCTTGGGCTCTGTTTAGATCAGCTATTTTCTGAAGGAGTCGCTGACCTTCCCCACAATAGAAGCTGTTGATGTGGTCACGTCAGTGCCTCTTCGGGAGCTGCGTGACTGGTGAGCCCCCAGTTGCCACTTGGAAATGGTTGGAAACTGTAGATCAGGCACAGACATTGAATGTTGAGGAGCAAGAAGGGCTTGCGAGTATCCCGTACTCTCATTTGATGTGTGAGGATAATGAGGCGCATTGTGCGCAGGTGACTTGCTCAAGGCCACAGAGTGCATAGAGAGAAGGCTGGGAGAGGAGCTCAGGTCTGGTTTCCCTGCTTGGTGGTGTTCCAGCTGCGCAGCACTGAGCCCTGCCTGAGCACGCTCTTCAGCCCTGAAAGCTGCAGCGAGATGGGCTGGTGACACTGCCACGCCTGGGAGTGGGCAGAGAAGGTGAAGCCATGGGGAGTATCTCAGTGTAGAGGCAGGGATGGGAAAGTGAAGGGGAGTAAGAAGCCCAGAGTAAATGGCCAAATGCCACTGGGCATGTCCATCCACAGAAACTCTTCTGGGGGACAATGTTTCTATCACATTCCGCGGATGGGTTCCTTGAGAAGTGAGTGCCTAAAGTGGGGGGCGGGGGGATAATCATAATGCCATGTTCTTACTGCTCTGAACCCTTTTCTCACGTCACATAAGACCTCACCTAAAACTTCCACAAGAGTCGTTCATTGTCAGTACCATGCTTTTTTTGGAGTACTTTATAATGCCAAGTATTTTTCCAATAGTTTATATGTGAAATGTGGTCTCCACCACAAGATTACAGGGTCCTCAGGAGCAGAAATTGTGACTTAAATGGGCCTTTCTCCCTTCCACTTTTTATTCTTGCCCTGCCTTTTAATCAGGCACCTGGAAGAGATCTAAACACAGGATGAGCATCCAGTAAGTTTTTGTTGAGTTGAACTTAGTTGGGTTCAGATGACCTCTGAAAAATGTTTACTAATTGCTGGTGAAAATTGGCAAATAATGATTTTGTGGAACAATGTTCTCACCAAATTAGATTTTGTTAAGAATTCTTATGTGTGATTATTTTTCATAAACCCAATACACTGTCTATTATTATCCTCATTTTACAATGAAGAAACAAAATTCAATTGACTGCTCAAATTTACCTCTAGGAACAAGTGATGGAGATTTGATTTGCAAGTAGATCTTCTGTCTCCAAATATTGTAATGTTACTTCTGCTTTCCCCCACTACATACCAAAGAGGTCTTACTTCATTGGCAGTGGTTCAGCCTTCTTTTGAGGAGTCTTCAGTCTTTTTATGTTGTAACCCACCTCCTTAAGAGTTTGGGAAGAGAATTGCAGGGCCTCAGGTTTAAATGGTGTTATGCTTTGGGCAATACTTTAGCTGATTTGTTTTCAGTAAGCCAAAAGGAAAATACTGCATTTCTGTCTTCTTTAATTTCCTTAGTTTGAAATAAGCCTTGAACTAGTTTGTAAGACTCCTTTAACTTTTTTTTTATTTATTTATTTATTTTTTATTTTTTATTTTTTTTATTTTTTTTTTTTTTTGAGACGGAGTCTCGCTCTGTCGCCCAGGCTGGAGTGCAGTGGCCGGATCTCAGCTCACTGCAAGCTCCGCCTCCTGGGTTTAACTTTTAACAAATTTAGGCACATATATAATACAAAGAAAAAGGTACTCTGCCCTAAATGAATTGACTAATTAAGCTGAGAACAAAACTAGACCACTTTTTTTTTTTTTTTTGGTTTCAAAAGCAGGATGTGGGAATTTTTAAATGCTACAACTAAAACCCAGATTTTGTGTGATATTGATGTTCTATAGGTTTTTCTCAATATTTGCCATCTTCGTTAGATGATATTCATTATACTTTCCTAACTTTTATAGGATTCAGATGAGGTTTGTTGGTAACATTCTGCATTCTTTCTGAAAAAAAAATACACACACACACACACACACACACAAATGTTGAGCAGTCTTCTTTTTTAATGTATATTTTCAGGAAAACACCATTGCCTAATTTAAATTTCAGTACGGAGGCAAAGCTGATCTGTAGTGAATGTAACATCTTGTTAAATACAGGTTTCATGCTTCTTTTTTGTACTTTTCCAGGCTTTTAAGGAGGGGAATCATTTGAATAATAATGGCATGATGTTCAGAGGGAAAGTTGAATACATAAGACGAAGATACGTGTGGGCCTATTTCTGTACTTTGTATGTGTGTCTCTGTGTGGTGGCATTATGATTTTTAAAATAAAGTTTTCTGTATTTTCAATGTATATAATAACTTTGGAATTACCAAAGAAAAGTTGATATTGAAACTTGGGTTTTTAGTGGGGAGGAATGGATTTTTCTTTTTTTTTGTTTTGGAGACGGAGTCTGGCTCAGTCACCTAGGCTGGAGTGCAGTGGCCCAATCTCGGCTCACTGCAAGTTCCGCCTCCCTGGTTCACGTCATTCTCCTGCCTCAGCCTCCCAAGTAGCTGGGACTACAGGCGCCCACCAGCATGCCTGGCTAATTTTTTGTATTTTTAGTAGAGACGGGGTTTCACCGTGTTAGCCAGGATGGTCTGCCATCTCCTGACCTCGTGATCCACCTGCCTTGGCCTCCCAAAGTGCTGGGATTACAGGCGTGAGCCACCACGCCCGGCTGAGGAATGGATATTTTATCTTTTCTTTTACAGTTTTAGGCAAAGTGAAACTTTAGAAAATTATATTATTTGAAGTTAGCTGGAAACCAAACACTATCTTTATAGCTTCTTTCAGAAGAAACTTTGTCTTAGGAATGTAGGCACTTTTGTAAACTTTCTAAATTTCTTCAGCCCCCATTGATACCCACACTTTGCTTAATTCAGTTGAATCGGTTTACAGTGAACAACGTCCCTGGGAACATTAATCAATGAACACACACACACACACAAAGAGAGAGAGAGAGAGAGAGAGAGAGAGAACAAAAAGGAAATTAAAAGCATCGCTTTGTACCTTCCTCAATTCAAACCTGTCTGCTTTGCTTTGGAATTTCGGATGTATGTATCTGTTTCTTCTAGTAGATTGGGAACACCCTGAAGACAGAAGAGACATATATATATATGTGTGTGTGTGTGTGTGTGTGTATATATATATATATTTATTATTTTTTTATTATTTCTTTATTTATTTTGAGAAGGAGTCTCTCTCTGTCACCAGGCTAGAGTTCAGTGGCATGATCTCGGCTCACTGCAACCTCCTCATCTTGGGTTCAAGCGATTCTCCTGCCTCAGCTTCCTGAGTAGCTGGGACTACAGGTGCCTGCCACCATGCCCGGCTAATTTTTGTATCTTTAGTAGAGACAGGGTTTCGCCATATTGGCCATGCTGGTCTCAAACTCCTGACCTTGTGATCTACCCGCCTCGGCCTGCCAAAGTGCTGAGATTACAGGCTGAGCCACCGGGCCCGGCTAGAAGAGACAGTTTATGTATGATCGTCATAATGATTTTGTGAACTCAGGTGTAGTAAGGTAAAATGCCCTGGTAAAATCACTTACTGGGAGTTTTCAGAATCTCTTTAGAAGTCATTCCGTTACTCTTGAAATCCCTCTGCTTTATAGACTTTCTGAGAGATGAGGGAAGTCCATCTGCCTACTTGTCCTAGAAATGGGTACTTTAGGAGTGAAATAGCCTGTTTACATACTGGCTCAAACTGTCAATGTAGGAAAAGGTTTCATATATTATAAAATGTTACAGAGCTAGAAAAAATATACACAAGTAATATATAGAGTGCATATATATGTACATATATATGATCTGTTCCTTGTCACAATATTTAACCCAAAGTGCTATTTACAGTAATGAATCAAAATGTCAGTCTTAAAAATATGAAGTGTCAAAGTGTTCCCACGTTGTAGAAAAGTTTGATGTGACAGTTTGTTAATCATATGACTATTCTATCAATGTGTCTCACAATGTCTTTTGCTCAACACTCTTTCGTAGGCTCCTCACACTTTTTTCATGAATTCCTAGCTTAAGTTACTAACCCAAGGAGCACATTTGAGTTTCGTGTCTCCCACACCTCACACAAAGGCTGCTATGTTTTGCTGTACTTCAAACTGAATGGATTTCACATTATTTTTGAGTGGTTTGATTTTGTGCCTGACACATTTATGGATAGTAGCTAAAAAACTTTCTGTAATTTTGCTGTTTTCACTGCAGAATCATCAAATGAAACTAACTTATAGTGCGGATGTTTTGTGTTTCTCCAAGCTGAGTTTCCCAAGATGTTAGATGTCCTTATTTGCTCGTGCCCATTTGTTGAACTTGGACACATTTTTGAATTTTTCTCGGCACACTGATGATCCCGACTTCTTTTTCCTACTAAAAGGGCAGAGTCTCAGAACGTAAATATTGTATATGTGGAAAAAGGCAACATAGTTTCTTTCGGGAGGATTTTTGGCTATGCTACTCACTAGTTCGTGGATCACACTTAATCTCTGTGCCTCAGCCTCTTCTGGAGAATTTTTAAGGGTGAAATTAGATTAGATCAGTGAATTTTTACACTTACACTCTAGAAGCCCTAGGGTTCTGGGTAGAAATGAAGCTCCAATGGTGGAGTGTGGGGTAGGCAGTGAGGACTCTGGGCCCTTCAAATCAAGCAGCTCTGCTATTGGTTTGTTAAAATTTAGAGTTTTATAAACTATTTCCCTTAAATAAAGTTTCTACTGCTTAGCGTGCCTACTTGTTGGTATCACTGTCTTAGGTGATCTAGAGTCAGCGGCTTATTTCCCACAAGCATTCAGTGGGCGACTGTGTCAATAGATCTTGGCTAATCTGGCCACTATGGAAGTTCTCTTATGGAAAAGGATCATCCATCCTTCAATTTGAGATAAGATCTACTAATTGAGACCTCATTTGTTTCTGATTTTAATTTTTGCATCATTTTAGTTTTAATAAACTTACTTTCCAACTTACCAGATTTTCGGGTTGACAAAGACCATTTTTTAGAGAAATACAGGCAAAGGAAAGTCTAAAAGCTTTGGCTGGAATTTCAACTGCTTCTGGTCAATGACATAAATTTTGCTTCTTAATGCCAAAGAGTTTCAACTGTTTTGGGGAGGAGGGTGGATGCCTGCAACTTGAACTTTTCATTCCATTGCTTTCCATCCTCAAGTCTCTTCCTTCTTCTCTATACACATGCAACCACCACCACCACCATGATTCTCTTTGCATGGCATATGTACGTCCCCAGACATGGTGGAGCGGAAACATAAAATGTTGTAATTTACAAACTAAGGTAGACACTGTAAAAAGGACAAAAATGATTGAGGGACATGAGTTAGTGACACTAAAAAAAGCCTTTATGTATCAACATAAAAAAATCAAATTGAAGAAAATATGACAGAAAACCTATCCTAAAGACAGGAAAGAAGGTGAATAGCTATTTTACTAGATACTGAAACACCATTTCTAAAGTTCCTCAGGAATCAAACTCTGAGATTAGATTCAACTCTTTTAATAGCTGAAATCCAGAAGGGAGAGAGTGGTTAAGTCTATAGTTTTATGAATGATGCCGAACTCTTTCTCACAATAAAATGCTCCTCTAGTAACAAATTTAAAGACTATGTGAGCCCAGAAACAGCAGTTGCATGCCAAGTTAGGAATATTCTTTTTTTTTAAGTCACATGTCAGCCACTGGGGATGCACCTGGGTTTAGGCTGGAGGTTGGGGAGGTTTCATCCAAAATCCCTGTACAAGATATTTATACAAATTCTGGAGTGATTCCCTGTTCATTCTCTGAAGAAATCGGTGAGATGAGGCAAGCATTCTAAACAAATGTTGAGCTCTAAAAATACAGTTGTAAATAAAACAGAAAGCATTCTGAGTATAGTTTTGGCCAAAATAGAATAGTATCATAAATCATTTGGCTGGAGGGTATGACATGAGAATAAACAAAAAAAAACAGCATGTTTGCTATCTTTTCTGTTTATTTTACTTCGGCATCAGCCCCTTCTGCCTTCCTTTCCTCCTGGCTAGAGTGTGGAAGGATCTTGAATTCAGGGCCTTGTCTGTCTTGTTTTTCAGTTGGCTGCAGTCACACCTGGCTTAATTTATAGCTCAATAAATCCATTATGAATGGATGAGCAATTTTGAAAGATAACATGTTGAAGGAAAAAAACAACACAAATCTGAAAAATTCTGACATGGCCACTTCTAAACTCTCTGGGACTTTTACTAAATGCTTATGGACTTAGCTGGCATTCTGGGCATTACGTCACCTATTTTTTTCAACCAGTCTCTGAGGAAGGTACTGTTATTATCAGCATTTCACAGATGAAAAATTGAGAACCAGAGATGTTACCTAATTTGCCCAAGGTTACATCATAATAATATAATAGCTAAAGCCAGGATTTGAACTCAGGTAGTCTGGCTCCAGCAGCTTCTCTCTTAACCATGAAGCTGTATTGTCTCCACATGGTGATTGTAATTATAGCTGCCTGTTCTATTTTCCTGTACGTTGTGAGGCTGAGTTTAGGTGTGAAAGGATTAGGGAAGGGGTATATCCAAGACGTGAACACACAAACAACTCTATTTTAAAGTAGAAACTTGCAGAGAAATTTCAGAGGAGAAAAAAGAACCATCCTTTCCACCAGGGTGAAGGGCAGGAGTCACAGAAGGCTTCGTCGGGGAAGTGACTTCGGTTGGCCTTGAATGAGTAGAATTATAGTAAAGGGAGATGCTTTCCAAGTAAACAGAATAAACAGTGGAAGAGGTGCCAGTCTGATGCTGTTGAGTTTAGCAGATTCTTTCTAAAATAGTGTGCACTGAGAAGTGGGGGGTGGAGAGGGCTTGTGGTGGAAGGAGAGAAGCCCTTGAGAAGGGATCTGAGTGGGAAGATGAAAGCGTTCCAAAAGCACCTTCGCAGTCTCTCTGGAGGTCAACCCTGGGCAAAATCTTGCTTTTGTCATGCTTCAGCTCATTGTTTTTTGATGCATTGTCCACAAAGACTAGTCCAAGGAGGTACCACTCCAGAAAGAGTGGCCACACGAGTCTGGAAAATGCTGCATCCTCTGGTGCTCTCTTAGGTGCTGACAATGCTTGTTAACATGCCAGGTCTTCGAGGAAGTCCTGTGGGACAGCAATCACCTTGCTTTCTTTGACTGTAGACCTGGTTTGTTGTTTTGCTTTGAGCGAACCCCTGTTAGCATCCCTTAGAAGACACGCTTCAGGAGCCCTCTTCCAGCCAACCAGCTGGACTAATTTGTGTAAACTTGCCAACAAGTTGTGCTTCTGCTGAGCACAGGTTATGTCAGAGTAAAACTTGATCCGTTCTCAGGACAGCCAACAGTCCCCTTTTGAAAGAAGATACAGCACATTTGCCTATAGAAATTGTTATGTGTCCGTTAGAAAGCAAGCTGCATCCGAGGTAACAAACTTGAGGAGCCGCAGCCCCTCTGATGAAGTAAAAGTGAGAAGCAGGAAGTCAAGGAGTCTCAGCTCTTGAAATAGAATGTGCCTATGGGTGAGAGTTGCCAACCACAAGAACTCTAGCTGACTGCCCTGAGAACATATTAGGAGAAAACATGGTTAAAGTCGGCACCTGCCCTGTTAGCTGCAGGGATGTCTCAATAGCTTTTTTATTCTTTTACCCTGCATTGGCCCTAAAGGGGAAGAGAGGCAGTAAGTGGGCTGTAAAGAGTGCTTATTCCACGCTGGGCAGGTCGTTAGAATTGTCATGTCAAATTCCCTTACTTAATCCCCTCAACTACCCAACGGAGTCAGGATTATTAATCTCTTCATCTAGGACAGTGAATCCAGAGTGGCTTGCTGGTGCTGAATAGATCATGTTGTTTTACAACTTGAGCTTTTCCCTTGTTCCTTTCCCTATTTGTCTGCTGAACTCATCTGTCTCCAGGTTGTAAATGAGATTCTCCTCTGAGGAGCTTCTCATCCCCCTGTAACTCTAGCCTGAATTGCATGATGATACTCTTGTTCTTTAGGTTTATATGTCTTTCCCCCCTTAAGACCTAAAACTTGATTTGGGTTACTCTAGAGTCCACGTGCTTATATTGCACTGCTCTGCCCACATTCCAGCCTTCTCCACTTTAACATAGGACTTTATGATAGCTTTTTAGACTCAGTTTCTCACAAGATACCTCTTTTTCAACCCATTATTTTAGACCTTCTTTGCTTGACATATTTTGAGTTTTCTGGATTCTAGGCTTCCTTATTGTTAGTATCACTTTCCCCCCATTCTGGTACATGTCTGTTACCTTCTTGCTGTTTCCCCAGGTCCTACCTTAACTTTGAAGGAGCACTTTTCAAAGCCGGCGTGCATCGGAATTAGGAATCCCACCCTCAGAAGTTATGGTTTAGTAAACCTGAGAGAGTGTGGGAGAATTTGTATTACACTCCGAGATGATGCTGAAACTGTCATTCTGTGGACTTATGTTTATTAGCACTTCTTTAAAGCATAGTTCAAGACCTCTGTTTTCCGGGATATTTAACTAGCTATCTTAGTCCAAAGTCTTTCCTTTCTTCCTTGCCTCCTTCTCTCTCTCCTCTTTGTCTTTTCTTCTTCCTTTCCTCCCTTCTTTCTCCCACCTTCCTCTCTCTTTCTTCTCATGAAGTCCATATGCTACCCTGTCTGAATTACATAACTTTATTTTTTCTTTTTGTGGGGATGGAGTCTCACTATGTTGCTCAGGCTGGTCTTGAATTCCTAGGCTCGAGCGATCCTCCCACTGAAGCCTTCCAAAGTGCTGGGATTACAGTCATGAGCCACCATATCTGGCCTGAATTCGACAAGTTCTTATTTATGTGAATCTCAGAGCCTCCATCATCCACCTCTTAAGCCTGGTAAACACTTTTATTAGATAAGAGAGACAGCTTTGCATAAATGTACAAAAGTTTAGATGAAAAGTTCTCGAATCCTGAATCACATCTTGCCATAACCTCTTACTAGCTGTGTGTTCTTGGACATCTTATGGACTTGAACTTCCTTGTCTCTAAAATGATTATTCCATTTCCTTGTACTGCAGAAGCTCATGAAAAAGATCAAATGAGATAGGGGATGTATAAAGTGCTATGCAAATGCAGTGGCACTAATAGTAAATTATTGTTGATGTTTTCTTTGTTTCTGTACAGTTGACTCATTTGCTTTATCATTAATGATGAGGCATGAAAGAAATGCTGTTTGTTTTTAATGAACTATGGAAGAGTAGGTGGAGCTGACGGGATGTCGAGATTTCAGGAAAGCTCTTTTAGGTTTCTGGAAATGATTCTCATACCAATAGTTGTAAGCTTAGGTTGAAGAGCAATGTTATATTTATACTATAATTTTTCTTCAAATAAACTGTGATAAAGATTTTGAATATTACTTTCATATTCTGAACTCTCATGTACACTTGAAAAGAGCCATGAAATAGTAGTAGCGGTTGCCATTTATGGGGGTTGTAGAGTGTTGTTATGGTTAAATTTATAAATCCTTAAAATTCTGTTTTCTATCACAAAAATGCCTAAAAAGGGCACATCTTCTAGGTTTTTTCCTTCTTCCCTTCCTTCCTTCCCCTCCTCTCCTCTCCCCTCCCCTCCCCTCCCCCCTCCCCCCTCCCTCCCTCCTTCCTTCCTTCCTTCCTTCCTTCCTTCCTTCCTTCCTTCCTTCCTTCCTTCCTTTTTCCTTCCCTTCCCTCCCCTCCCCTCGCCTCCCCTCCCCTCTCCTCTCCTCTCCTTTCCTTTCCTTCTCTCACACTGTTGCCCAGGCTACAGTGCCGTGGCACAGTCTCAGCTCACTGCAGCCTCCACCTCCTGGTTCAAGTGATTCTCCTGCCTCAGCCTCCCAAGTAGCTGGGATTACAGGTGCCCACCACCATACCAGGATAATTTTTGTATTTTCAGTGGAGATGGGTTTTGCCATGTTGGCCAGGCTGGTCTCGAACTCCTGACCTCAAGTGATCTGCCCATTTTGGCTTCCCAAAGTGTTGGGATTACGGGCGTGAGCCACTGTACCTGGCCCCTCTAGGTTTTCTTAAGAAAACATATCTATTCCTCAAGTGCTTACTCTGCAAAGCCTAGGTCTGCCACCAAGGGATAATATGGCTAAATGTACTTCTTTTTCTCCCAGAGTTCACTGTTCAGTAGGGGACACAAACACATAAATAACTAGCTCTTGCACCAAGCGAAATGTATAGTGCGACAAAGGAGAGGTACAGATAGTAGGCTGTGGGCCCGAAGGAGGGTTTCTGTGGGCGTGAGTGTGAAGGAGGGGTTTCCTGAAGGAGGTGGTACTTGAACATTCCTTTTGACGACTAAAAGGATGTCCGCAAATGCAATTAGGGTAGAAACATGCCAGATAAAGGGACGGTGTGTTCAAGACACTAGGCATTTCTTAAACTGTTTATAGCTGAGGTTATGGGAAAAGAGATACATAGAAATATGAGAATACCTCCTTTGAAGATTCTATGCTGATATCCTGATCCATCTGACTATGCTTATTTTACTGCCTTTTGTGTTTGTGTTCTTCTTTACTGGGTATCCTTTTTTCCACTTTCTTTCTGGAATTTTCTTTCCTGGCCATTAGCCTCTCTCTCCTGCACCGTTGCCTCACTCTCACTGCCATACTCCTTTGAGCGTTCTCCTTCTCTTGTTTCCTAATACTTTTACATCCCCCTCCATCCTTTACTCCTTAGCTTTTGTTTTTATTTGCAGCATTAAAGATAGCCTCTTTTTATTTTCCTGTAGTGATTAGGTCAACGTGTTTACAATATGAACACACTGTTTTCTCTTCTTCAGGCTCTGAATCATCAAGTTCACAATGCCATGTCTAGTCAGTACTCCTGTGTGTATAGTGCCCGTTGTGGCTGAGAAGAGATAAGGTCACTGGGGAAGAAAATAAGTTGCTAAAATCTGTTGGAGTACAATGTCAGCTTCCAGGTTTGTCTGAGGATGCAGTGGAAACCACGTTCTGTGGCCAGCATGTCAGTAGCTTTTGATGATCAGAGCCTTCCATTCTGATACTTTAAAATAAGGTAATGTAAGTTCACATCAACGGAATCCAGACAATTTCACCATCCACTACATTATTAACTCCAGATGCGAAAATTCATTAGGGCTCAAATTTTGTTTGAGGCCCAACTGTTTTTTAAATTATTATAACAATTATTATCTATCTATTTATTTATTTATTTATTTTACAGCTGATGGGAAGGGAAATTTAACAGCTGTGTGATTAGCAGGGCATGAAATTAAAAATATTTTGCACAGAATCAAGAGGTTGTTTACTACAGAATTTGTCATCTGAGAATTAAGTGTCATTAAGACTGCCCACAGGATGATCTCTTTCACCATTCAAGTTTTGATTTTCACACCCAGTTTTTTGCTAAAAGGCCTTTAACCTTTTCTGGAAGGAGAATGCACATGGATTTATCATGAAGGTAGCATCAGCATTTCAATTGCTAATAGTCAAGGTAAGAACCATACTCCTGTCTCTCACAAAATTACGGTACACCTAGAGGTTCAGCCTCACTGCTCTCAGCAAAGAGTGAGTTCCAATTTGAGGAAATCAGGTAAATTAGAAAAGGCTGCAGCCAGACTAGTGGCTTCACTCTTTCCCTCTAAAACTGCAGGAGTTTCATATTTCTATAAAGGCAGCTCAGGTCCCTAGAGCATGATGTTTACTCTTACATTTTCCTAGGTGTATGGGCTCTTGACGTCTTTGGTCTCTTCACAAATGCCCTCTTTCGACTGAACTCTAGAAACTGCTGTGTCCTGGGCTGAGCGCAGTGGCTCACGCCTGTAATCCCAGCACTTTGGGAGGCCAAGGTGGGTGGATCACGAGGTCAGGAGTTTGAGACTAGCCTGGCCAACATGGTGAAACCCAATCTCTACTAAAAATACAAAAATTAGCCAGGCGTGGTGGTGGGCTCCTGTAATCCCAACTACTACGGAGGCTGAGGCAGAAGAATCGCTTGATCCCGGGAGGTGGAGGTTGTAGTAGTGAGTTGAGATGATGCCACTACACTCCAGTCTGGGCGGAAGAATGAAACTCCATCTCAAAAAAAAAAAAAAAAAAAGTGCTGTGCCCTTGTTCCTTTGGGCAGGATGTTGGCAGTCTTTTGCAGAAGTGTGGTCAGGCACATTAACTGGATTGTCTTGGCCGAGGTTTGAAGGCAGTGCCATTTGCTTGGGCAAGTTACATGGACTCTCTGCAGTTCATTTACCTCATCATCCACCCACCTAATGTCAGCACATACCTCAAGGATTACTTTGGGGATTAAGAGTTATTACCAAAAATGTTTAAGGCCCTGCCTGACTCATTGTTTATGCTCAGTTAATGTTAGCTATCTCCATTCTTTTCAGTCAATATATGGTATTATGTTTGGAGGTCTTCATATCTAGTTTCATACCTGACCCAGACTTGCTTAACTTCTGTCCTGGAATCTTTTTTCTATCCCTGTCTTGTTGTCTTTAATAGAGTCTTTCTTGTTTGATACTTGTATACTTGCCTTAGTTCGTTTTTTAGGCAAATTTTATCTTTGTATTTGTTGAATTAAACCAGACACAGCTTCTACATTTACGGGTTTCCTTTTTGGGAGAATGGGGCTGGTGACAATGAATGCAGAAAACTTTTATTGGAGATAGACATGCAAAAACACTCAGAGATAGAGTTGAAGAATTTGTAGTCATTAGAGGAGAGGGGTGTTAGTTTTGGCTGGGATTGGAGTTAAGTGGAGAGAAAATCAAGGAAGACTTTCTGGAGGAGGAATTTGATCTGGAACCTGCACTGTTATGAGAATTTGAATTTGACCTGGCAGAAAAGGGGAAAAGACTTCTCAGACTGAGTGGAGTGTTGGAGCTGCACATTTTATTTTATTTCTCATATTTGTTTCCTTCCACCCTCTAGCCATCATTCAGACCGTTCGGAGGCCTGTTATTGTAGGTGGGACCCAAGTTCCAGCAGTAGTAGATACGTGAGTGAGGCTTTTATAGTATCCATGTCTTATATATAAAATGAACAGAGGAGGAAGCCCTGGAGTCCATTCTAATAAATGTATTCTAAGGGGGCTTTCCTCTTTTGTCTGAGTGAGAGGCAAGAGGAATAGGAATGACAGAGGCAGCAAATGTTGGATGTCTGTAGAAGAATCATAGAGTTCTCTTTAGAGCACTAAACAGAGGGCTAATAAAGGGCTATTGAGTCCTCCTTACGTTTTTTTCCTCTCTCAGATGAGTTTTAAGGGTAATAGAAGTGCTTTTATTTCCCCCCCCCCCCCCCCGGTGATCTCTAAATCTTACTTTTTTCTCTCTTTATGTCTTCCTTTTCCTAGAAGCTAATATTGAAACCACTCTTGTCCTCTGCCATTAAAAATAAATCTGGGTAGCTTTCAGCAAGAGAGTATTTCCTGGAATGCATTATATTCTGGGCAGTAGAGGTGTATGTTTAAATACTTTTCCTGTAGAAGGTCATCGTGACAGCAGGGGATGCCACCAGCAACCCTGCAGCGGGTGGTGAATGTGTTTCCACACTGTGTCTGTCTTGCTTCTGCTCTCTGCCGTGTCAAGCTGATTTTAAGTTTACTGTCACTTTTAACATGTGACTTGATAAGGTACCATAATGTGTGTGTTGCTGGCCAAACATTACATGTCATGACTGTAGAATCATTAGACTGGAGTTTTAGCCTAGACCTTAGAACACGTACCTGCAAGAGGTAGTTATTCGAGCAGCAGTCTTTGTGAGACTGGAATTCAGGCACAGGGAACACTTGTTCCTAAGTTGCTGCCGTTGCTCAAACCATCTTGATAATGTCTTTCTTTCTGTCTTTCTGTTGTCTTTTTGTCTTTCTGTCCTTCCTTCCTTCCTTCCTTCCTTCCTTCCTTCCTTCCTTCCTTCCTTCCTTCCTTCCTCCCTCCCTCCCTCCCTCCCTCCCTCTCTCTCTCTCTCTCTCTCTCTTTCTTTCTTTCTTTCTTTCTTTCTTTCTTTCTTTCTTTTCTTTTTTCTTTCTCTTTTTCTTTCTTTTTTCACTCTGTTGAATGTTATCTTTTGTTTTGTTTTTATTAAAAAATCAGTTTCCAGTTTTATCAGGATATAATTGACTAACAAAAGTTATGTATAGTTAAGATATACAGCATATTTTGATGTATATTACATTGTGAAACGATTACCATAATCAAGCTAATTGGCATAGGTATCACCTCACATAGTTACCTTTCTGTGTATGTGGTAAGAATGTTTAAGATTTACTCTTTTAGCAAATTTCAAGTGTACAATACAGTATTAACTACAGCCACCACACTGTGCATTAAATCTCTAGAATTATTCATTTTGTATCAGTGAATCTTTGTACCCTTTGACCAAGAACCAAGATCTCCTCAATCCCTTGGTCCTGGTAACCATCATTTTACTCTGCTTCTGTGTGTTTGACTTTGTTAGATTGCACATATCAGTGAGGTCACACGGTGTTTGTTTTGCTGTGCCTGGCTTATTTCCTTAAGCAAAAGTTCCTCCAGATTCATCCATCTTCTCGTAAATGACAGGATTTCCTTCTTTGTTAAGGCTGAATAACATTCCACGTGGTTATACACCGCATTTTCTTTATTCACTCTTCAACTGATGGACATTTAGGGCGATTCCACGTCCTGGCTATTGTGAATAACGCAGCAGTGGACACAGGAGTGCAGGTGTCTCCTTGAGACACTGATTTCGCCTTAGAGGGGATTCTGGGGCTGGGCTCCGTGGTGAAGGGTACTCTCTTTCCCTCACCTGGAGGTTATGTCAGTGGTGTGCTGGGGGTTGTGCAGGTCATATTAAGCTGTCCTTCCTGCCTTCCTCAATGCATCATTTCTTAGTTCTATGTTCCACCCAGGTGCTGCACTCTCTCACCTGAATTGCTTAACGTGTGTGAGGTATTTTGGTGTGTGGCTAGCTGTTTAGATGTTTCTGAGAGGGAATGAGTGCTGGAAACTCCTATTTTGTCATTTGCTAATGTAACCCCACCGTGGAATTGTCTTCAGAGATAATGATGAGCCACTGCCAGAATCACAGAATCATGAGATGTGAAACCATGGAATCTGTTTAGTTCCCATGCATGTGAGAAAGCTGAGACCCTGAGACAAATATCGACCCGTGCTGCCGAGTCTTTCAGTTAGACAGGGACAGCAACAGTTCTCATTCCCTTGTGGCTCTACGTCTGATGTCTTCTCGCTGTTTTGCTGCATTATAGAAAATTGAATTTTTTTTTTTTGGAGACAGAGTCTCGCCATGTCGCCCAGGCTGGAGTGCAGTGGCGTGATCTTGGCTCACTGCAAGCTCTGTCTCCCGGGTTCACGCCATTCTCCTGCCTCAGCCTCCTGAATAGCTGGGATTGCAGGCACTTGCCACCATGCCCAGCTAATTTTTTGTAGTTTTAGTAGAGATGGGGTTTCACTGTGTTTGCCAGGATGGTCTCGATCTCCTGACCTCATGATCCACCTGCCTCGGCCTCCCATAGTGCTGGGATTACGGCGTGAGCCACCGCGCCCGGCCAGAAATTGATTCTTAGTTGAGCCTATGAATAGTTAGGGAAAAAAAAAAAAAGAGAGAGAGAGAGGAGAGAAAGTTCCCCTTATCATGGCCTATTATCACAGGGTATGTTTGTAGCAGAGGGAGAACCCAGGCCTTACGGAGTGGGTTACGGCTTCTTTTACATTCCAAGAAAATCTCAAGAAGTAGAAATCGGGGCCAGGCGCGGTGGCTCAAGCCTGTAATCCCAGCACTTTGGGAGGCCGAGACGGGCGGATCACAAGGTCAGGAGATCGAGACCATCCTGGCTAACATGGTGAAACCCCGTCTCTACTAAAAAATACAAAAAAACTAGCCGGGCAAGGTGGCGGCGCCTGTAATCCCAGCTACTCGGGAGGCTGAGGCAGGAGAATGGCGTGAACCCGGGAGGCGGAGCTTGCAGTGAGCTGAGATCCGGCCACTGCACTCCAGCCTGGGCGACAGAGTGAGACTCCGTCTCAAAATAAAAAAAAAAAAAAAAAAAAAAAGAAGTAGAAATCACTTAGACTGCTAAATATTTTAGTTGGCTATTGTCACATCTATTATAAAATAGATCTGGTATAGATAAAAATAGAGTTAAACACACTAGTTAATGGATATATCTGGTGTGGATAAAAATAGAGTTTAGCATACTAGTTAGTATATAAATATGGTGCCAGTAAAAATAGAGTTAAATGTACAAGTTCCTAATTGGATTGTAGAACTTACCGTTCAGGAGTAAGGATGCTGTCAAGTCTAAAGCTATGTCCTTGTCCTAGTCAGTTGTTATATTCATGGCAGCCTTTTCTAAAATGGGCTCCATGAAATACTAGGTTCATAAATGGTCAAATCACTTTGGGACTCCTGCTGTTATTTCTACCCATTGTGGAGATTCTCCATGCATCCCCAGCAAGTTTAACTCCGAGAAGTCCAACAGGCAAAAGCAATAACCACAACTTTCTTTTCTGTTATGTTAAATTCAGGTTTTGTCCAATTTATTTTATAATGGAACCATTTTGTGGATGATTTCCCAGACTTGTGTTCTGTGGAACATTCTTTGGATAGCATGACTTTATTGTTAAAATTCTTAAGGTTCACATCTGTCATCTTATAATAATCTTGTGTGAAGTATAAAGTCATTTGGGCTAAACGGTAGACCTCCATCTGCCCTCCCTTCTCCACAGGAGAAATTACAGGTTTATTTAAGGATCAAACAGTTTTGAAATGAAATGTTGTTAGGAGGGGGGAATAAAAACCTTTCAGAGCTTAATAATTGCAGAAAGAAGACAGTGTTATACCAGCCAAACCAATTTTGTGAATTAGCACTTTAACTCAGAGAGTTGTTCGAGAAAATAGCTTGTTTTGAAGCAACACTTTGTTGGCTTCTGGTGGTACACTTTTTCACCATCAAAGGCACAAATATGGGTGATTTTAAACTGTGGCATACTTTTCGCATTCAAAACCAGGGCTTGTGGAAGAAACAACACCCTTTTTTAACTTTTCAGAAACAGTTGCCTTGACCATCATGGCTTTTTTTTTTTCTTTAGGATATTAGCTTTTTGTTAAGCTGGAAGGCTCCTCAGAGATGCTGTCCAAGCCCACCCTTGACAGATGAAGAAATAGAGGGCCAGAAGGCTTTAGTAATCTTTCCAAGTCTTTTTATTAGTTACTGACAAAATCAGAACTAAAGTCAAGTCAAAATCGGAACTAAAGATCTCTTACTTACCTGTCATTTCCCTGTTCAATGCCTCTTTTATTTGTACACTCTGTTAAAAAGAAAGAGGTTAACTGTTTCTTTTGGTTATAACTGTTATACTACACATACACACATGCACACACACACACACACACACAGAGAGAGAGAGAGAGAGAGAGAGAGAGAACAGATGAAAGAAAGCCATGATTAGGAACCTTGTATGCTCAAGGGGAGAAGACCCTCTATAGGACCTGGAATGTCTTCTTTTCTAAAGAACTTCATCTACCGCGGGTCAGTCCTTTGATACTATTCACTTTGAAAACTGGTTTACCTTAAAGGAAGAGGTGTGTGTGAAAGAGAGGGTCACCCACCACATTTTAACTCTCTGTCTTATTTTAAGCAGACAGATTCACTACATCAAGATGGTATTTACAGTTATCGCCATGAGATGAACTAGCTCATCTCCAAGTGCTTAAGGGATATTGCCTAGTTATAAGTCACCACGTGATTTTTTTTCCCTCCCACCCCCATTTACAGCTTCTTTCTTCTTTCTTCACTGCCCATGTCTAAACCTGGGGAACTATCTCACTCCATAGACAGAAAAGGAAGGTCAGATCCAAGGTAGATCTTTCTTTCTGCTAGGTTTAACCTAGTGGTAGCAACAAAAGTCAGTTCTCATGCCTCTGAGTTTCTTGTTTTAGGTAGAAGCATTTGATGGGTTAGGGATCATAGGAAAGGTTTGTTTTTTAAGTTCTCCATTAAGAAGATGCTATCTGTGGATAGCATCGTGTGAAGGGAAGTACATTAAGCTTAGTAATGGAAGATACGGGTTCTAAGCTGCACCTGTCTGCCTACTAGTAGTGAGATCCCGGGGAAATCAAACAATCGTTTGGAACCGCATGTGGCGTAGTCTTTTCATTTGGGCTTCAGGAGTCATGATTCTTGTCTTGTCAATCTCCTGGGGTTGTTGTGAGGATTCAATGAGATAATAGATATGAAAAGGCTTTGTAAACTACAAAGCACCTCATACATATGTGTAAGGCATTATTATCATCAATAATCATAGCAACCACACACTGCTGCCTTTGAGCCAGGTACTGTTTTAAGTGCTTTCCATCTGTAAGCTCACTTCATTCTGACAGCAACCCTAGTGTGCCCATGACCAGTGCTGGGCATTGTGAATCAGCAGGCCTGGCAGCTCACCCTGATTAGTTGGTGATTTCCTCTGTGTTCTTGGGCACGTCCTTTCCCTTCCCTAGGCCTGAATTTTACTCTTTGTAAAGGAATCACAGACTCAGGTTGGATGGAAGGGTTCTTCTGTTCTGTCATTTGTGATTTTGTCAGGCAGTCATTGGCCCCACAGGCTGTGTCACCGATTATTTTTATTATTTATTTATTTATTTATTTATTTATTTATTTATTTATTTATTTCAGACAGAGTCTCTCTCTGTTGCCCAGGCTGGAGTGCAGTGGCATGATCTCGGCTCACTGCAACCTCCACCTTCCAAATTCAAGCAATTTTCTGCCTCAGCCTCCTGAGTAGTTGGGATTACAGGTGCCTACCATCACACTCAGCTAATTTTTGTATTTTTAGTAGAGACGGAGTTCTATCATCTTGGCATGGCTGATCTTGAACTTCTGACCTCGTGATCCACCTGCCTCGGCCTCCCAAAGTGTTGGAATTACAGGCGTGAGCCACGACACCTGGCCAGTCACTAATTATTAATCAGAGCCCACATTTAACTGACTACAGTCATTATTTTCATTCTACAGTTATACAAAGAGCTCATGTAAATTCCCGAAGGCTGCACAGCCTTCAACTGGTGGGGCTGGAGTTCACACTTTGCTCTTGTGTCCTAGGATGATGGCAGTGAGATAGACATGGGTAACTCTCTAGCGATCCCAGGTATGTTATATTGTCAGCATCCTCATCTAATCAACATCATGATTATCATTGAGCCCTTTAGGTTTTCAGTTGTTGTTATTTAACTCCACAATTAGATTCCCAGCATCTTGATGGTAGGTTTTCTGTACTTCAATGTGTATTGCCAGTGTTTTGTGCAAGATATGATGTAGGCTAGTGTCTCACAGTATATGCAGTTTGTTTTCTGTCCATCCTTTCGATCCTTTGAGCCTCTTAAGGAAGCCTGGGTTGGGATCTGCCCAGCTGTTGGGCAGAATGGTTTTTTTCACATTGTACCACATGGGACTGGGAAAGCCATTTGAGTATGTCGCTGTGGCACGAATCTGGACAAGTCTTTCTGTAGGGGAAACCTGTTTCACGCTGTGGCCCTTTAATGAAAGGGCCACATTTTCTACATGACATTATGGACCCTGATTTTTCTCACACCTGTGTAACTCTACTGGTGTCTCTTGGCTATTGCAGCTTTGTTTTGCTTTGCCATTGTTTTGTTTTATTTTTTCTGAAGACTTGGTTTTCTTGGGCTCTGCTTATATACAACACAAAATTTGTAGACCGTTTGTTTACGGGAAAGAGTCACACCACCGGAAATTGGGAGAAAATTAACTCTTGGAGCCCAAAGAAACTGATGTAAATCTTATACCATGAACATCTTCAATTTCTGACTTTGCCTTCCTTCTCTGTATGGTGCTGCTCCAAGATCTCTTATTGGGACCAGTAACTATTAACCCGCTCAATGTACTTATTTTACCATTAACCTATCATGAATAGCCTGTCCAGTCCCCATTAAATGACCCACTATGGGGGTCACTCATTCATTCATTTATATATGAATTACCTACATTCATTTATATATGAATTATTAGATATTATCTACACTGAACCAGGCAAAATTGGGGATACCAAAATGAATTAGATACAGTTCCTGCTTTCAAAAACCTCATATTCTGAAGAGGGGAGATTTGTTAATTCAGTCAAATAATCTTCGATGCCCACCATGATGAGATATCAGGCATGCCATTGGAACTGTGGGCACCTGGCAGGTACAAGCCTTTTCATCACAGGGTTTCTGGTCTAGGGAAGAAAAACATCGTATTAATAATTTTACAAATAATTATGTAATTATAGTTGTGAGAGGTGCCACAGAGGAAAGACTGAGTGTTGTAGGAATATATATATAAATATATATAAAAATATATATAAATATATATGTATAAATATGTATATATAAATATATATGTAAAATATATATTTATACATATATATGTATAAATATGTATATAATATATCTATATAAATATAGATATATTATTTATTTTTCTTTTTTTTTTTTTGAGACGGAGTCTCGCTCTTGTTGCCCAGGCTGGAGTGCAGTGGCGTGATCTCAGCTCACCACAACCTCTGCTTCCTGGGTTCAAGCGATTCTCCTGCCTCAGCCTCCCTAGCAACTGGGATTACAGGTGCGCGCCAGGACACCTGGCTAATTATTTTTGTATTTTTAGTAGAGAGGGAGTTTCGCCATGTTGGCCAGGCTGGTCTTGAACTCCTGACCTCAAGTGATCCGCCCACCTCGGCCTCCCAAAGTGCTGGGATTACAAACGTGAACCACTACGCCTGGCCAGTTGTGGGAATTTTATAAGGGTTTTTTTTCCCCCCTCTGGCCCAGTTTGTGGGGAGAGGTGTGTTTCCCCAAGGATGTGGAGTTAGCCTATTGACGGAGGCATGGGAGAGTGGGCTTAGACAGAGATGCCTCTCATATAACATAGAAAGCCTTCCGTGCCCAACCCAAGTGTTGTAGAAGTTGAAAGGGGAAAAGACTTTTTCAAAATTGGCTTGACAGAACAACTCCTCTCAGTGTCTTCTTTTTTGTCCCCCTCTATAAATGGTAGGTTTTCGTAGTATCATGACGCTTTTTAGCAATTATAAATTAATATAAGATAAATTTATGTTTTTCCTTACTACATAGATTTGTTAAAATAATTCACTCTATTTCATATGTACACACAAGCTCCTTGAATCCAATTAGTAAGAAAAACACTTCATGTCACTGTTAAATAATATGAAAATAAACAACTGGTTAAAAAACAAACCCCAAATACAAAGCCTTGAGCTTCCTGCTTGAATCTGAATCTGGGAGTGCCTTGTTGTAAGAAATGTTTTCAGACCTATCATTTTCATTCCAGGAGGATTTATTTGTTTATTGAGTGCCTTTCATGTGTTAATTACTTTATTGGACTGCTGGGGGTGAGAAGAGGCAGGGTGTGGGCAGGGCTACTGCTTACAGCTGCTCAAGTTGTGCCTTGCTTGAGGGCAGGAAGGCAAGTAGGGCTGAAATCCTGCCCTCCCCACTAGCCAGGCCAAGACAAAGACCATTTTCTTTTTTTTTTTTTTTCTTTCTAATTTGCGCAGAAGAAACTAATGATTAGCAGAGATCCTGGTATGGAAACGTAAGACACAAGTTTGGTTTTATCTGAAAGCACTCATAGTTTAGTTGGTGAGGCAGACACAAGACTAACCAAAAGTAATTATATCGCCAGCCACAATGAAATATGTTAACCAGAGATACAAATGACATTCTGAGGGGGCTTGGTTGAAGTAGTTTAACCCTGATAGGGTGGGGAGAATCAATTCTTACAACTTTCGAAGAGACTAGTTGGATGGGCAAGTTTTCTTAACGACAGCTCTCTTGAGATATTATTTAATTAATTAACCCAATTAAAGAGTAGAATTCAGTAGTTTTTAGTATATTCATAGAGTTACGTGACCATCACCAAAATCAATTTTAGAACATGTCCTTCACCAAAAAAAAAAAAACCAAAACAACAACAACAACAAAAAACCCAAAACAACAAGAACAACAAAAACACACAGTGGTCATTTCTTATTTCTCTCAAACCTCTTGTGTCCAGTACTAAACAACCATGAATCTACTTGATAATCTGTGAAGCTGCCCATTCTGGACATTTTATATAAATGGAATCACACAATATGTAGTCTTTTGTTACTTTGTTTCTTTCAGTTAGCATAATCTTTTCAAGATTTATCTATGTTGCAGCATAAGTAGGCTTTTGATTGGTGAAGAATAGAAGCAAGTTTACCCCAAAATGATGCATTAGGGAGAGCTAAGAGATTAACCTTTGTAAGAAATTATAGTCTATGTTTGAAAGGTTGAAAGTAGACTATTGGGTCTGCTGACCAGGGCCTGTGGGAAATGTTACAGGAATTGAAGTAAGAAATATAACTTGGGAGCAGACCATGGTGATTATGAATGCTTGGACTTTTTCTGGGATGCCGATGTTTCTGAGAGGGGAGTGATATGGCTTGAGAAGTGTATTTTTCTCCCCCATAATGAGAAAAATTGATGAAGCTGTAAGGTCACCCAGGTTGGTAGTGGAGAACCAGGTGTGAAATCATGAACACCTCACTCCCAAGTCCTTTTCCCTCATATTCCACTGCCTCTTACTTTTTATGTTTGTTAGCTGGAGCAAGTAGCAAAAGCACAGATGATTTCTTTTCTGTTATAATTATGTTTTAAACTCCTAGAGGTATGGTGCAAAATTAAACTTGATAGATTATAGTTATAAATGTTGTTCTTTGGGCACTTGGCATGAGGCAGCGTTTTCATGGCAAACCCTACTATGTATATTTTTATCATATTATGAGAAAGCAGGCCCTCTTCTGGGTCATTGTTTGCCTCTGCAGAACTCTGACCTGTCATTTTAGATACTGAGTCTATCCTTGTTTTGATTTCCTTTGGACTCATGGCCTTGAGTACGTCCCTTATGTTTATTTGACAGATTCCTGCCAATCAAATGGAAGACAAAGGTATCCCAAGGGTAGCTGACCTGTGTTTGCATCTCTTGTAGCCAAGAGAAATTCCTCATTGCTTGTTTCTGAGCTACTCATGTCACAGGCTTTTGCAAGAGGAAGGATTTTAGAGATTACGTGGTTCAAAGGTTATTAAATTAAGGTTTAGTGGTCCATGAACCTCCTGAAATTGTTTGCAAAATTATCTTTAATTGCGTGGAGGTGTATTTTTCTCCCCCATAAAATTCTCAGATGGATTGCATCCCTGTAAGGGGGAAGAATCATTTATCCACCAACAATATTGAACTTTTATTGAGTATTTACACTATGCCTTGTACAAGACTTGTGTTATTTCATTCAGTCTTTACAGCCCATTCTCATGGATGAGGAAACTGAATCATACAGTAGTTAAGTTGACTTGCCCAAGGTCACAGAGCCAGTAGGTGACAGAACCTAGATTCAGACCCTGGACTCTAACCCCAGAGCCTATGTCTTTATCCTTCTGCATTTTCAACCTTCATGCCTGCTTTGCACTATTCTAATTTACCTTTTATAGACTCTGGAGTTGATGGAGTCTCCTTTAATAAATGGGTAGTGGAGACCCAGAAAGAAGTGAAACATGTCTCAGATGGTCCTGTGATTAAAGACACGTAGCTGTTAACATGTGACACGAATGCAAACATGCCCAAAGTCAGATTATGAGGCTTTAACACATAATTTCTAAATTTAATTTAAAATGATCCTTTTTGACCTTTGCTTCTGCCATTGATTTTCATCTTTTCTCTTTTCTCCTTATCCCCTTCTCTTCTTTCCTCTTCTGCTCTCCTTTCTTCCTCCTTTTCCTTTCTTTCTTCAGCAAGCATTTACTGAGCATTTACCTTATTGGAATTATTGGAGTAGGAGGAATTATTGGTAATTGCGTATTTTCATGTTACTATAATGGACTGTCCTCCTCTTCTATGGCCAACATCTCTGAACACTAGAAGGTTCTCAGAGGAGTTCCCTCACATGAAATAAGGTTGGGGAAAGCAAAGAACCCGAAGCCAGTGCTTTACACTGGTACACAGGAGTAGGCACCCACTTTCTGATTCGGGGGCCTGGATTGTGTCATTCATTGAAATACGAAATAGTGAAGGAAGCTTCACTTTTACATCAGTTGGGGGTAGCATGAGAGGTGTTTGAGCTTTTCACTTTTGAGAGCTTTGCAAATGAATTGCCTTATAGTTAAAGCTGGAGATTAGAAGAAAGATCAAGACTAGGGAACTCTCTATATGCGTGTATGTGTGTATATGTATCATATATGTGATATATATTTGAGATATATATTTATATGAGATATATATTATATATATCATATATAAAAGTATGTAAGATATATTTAAATATATATATTTTTTGAAACAGAGTCTTGCTCTATTGCCCACGTTCCAGACTCAAGCTCTCCTCTCACCTCAGCCTCCACGGTAGCTGGGACTACAGGTGTGACCCAACACACCCAGCTATTTTCTTTTTATATTTTATAGAGACAGGGGTCTTGCTATGCTGCTCAGGCTGGTCTCCAATTCCTGAGCTCAAGTGATCCTCCTGCCTCAGCCTCCCAATGTGGTAGAATTACAGGCATAATCCGTCACGCTCAGCCAGGGAATGTTTGAAGGTAGAGAAAAAAGCCCTGCTTTCTCCATTTCTTCTACAGTTTGGCACCCAGTTCATATCCCATTTGCCTAGATACTCCCTTTTAATCTTTCCTAATATAGGCCATAGACATTGGTCTCTGAATTCCTGTAAGTCTACTTTTGTCACTCAATTGTATGAATTGTGTGTTTGTACAGGTCTCCTGCATTTACTAAAGCTGGAAGGAAAAGGACACAATATAGTGGAAATCATATTTGTCTAGAGATCAGTAGACCCGTGCATTGAATCTAGGCTTTGTTATTTGCTATTTGTGTAATTCATTGATTGATTTTCTTTCAGCATCAAATTCTTAGTTAATAAAATGACATTAATAACTAGGTCTACACTGTCTATCTCACAGAATTGGTGTCCACTTTTTAACTGTGAATAATGGATGTGATAGCTGTTTAAAAAGAGCCTTTTAAAACAAAATGAATACCTTTTTCTACATTTGCATGTGTAATTATGATGTTTGTTTGTTTTTTCCCACTCTCTGGGTTAACTCTAAACTCTTTTAGACACTTTTCTTTTTAACTCTCCTTCATACCTAAAACAGTGCTCTGTGTATTGACTTTTAAATGTACAGGGCTAATTATGGTTTCGTTTCTTCACTTTTGTTGTTGTTGTTGTTCCTTTTATTACAGAATTTATTTTGAAGATTTATTCTGAAGATTTTTTTCCTGGAAATTAGTGGGATATTAATGTCTCCTTAAAGAGCCCATTCTTTGACTTTCCTGGTTCCCCCTCTTATCCTCTGTGACCTGTGACTTCCTCCCACCATCTGAGGTGGATGTCTCCTGAAGTTCTTACTCTGTCCCAGCAATGATGACCTTTGTGTCTACTGACTCTTCAAACCCCATAGGGACATAGGATCCACCTACCTCTTAGAAAACTAAGGCCGAGAGAGGGTTACTCCTATATTTGGTTCAAGTCAATCTGGGTTCTGGTTTATAAACAATGCCTATTCAGTGCTTTGCACTAAGGCATACTGGTGTTAAGCTTCTATTTTTGCCTTTATTATTTTTAAAGTTTTTTGGATGAAATTACTGACGTTGATCACATATTAAAAATTTATGAGGATTCTATTTTTGGGTCCTATTCTATTTGATTCTAGCTGAAATTTGCTTCTCTTTTTTATCCTGTTGTGGTACATTTGTTCCTAGACGTAATCAGGAATGACACCAGACACAGACTATATTTTGCTGGGTATTAGTGAGAAAATTTAGTATGTTTCTTTTGTCATGTTGAATGTAGACACTATGGACATGTATGATTAATTTTAATTGATTCTTATTGTTGTTATTATATTTCTCAATTTTCTCTGCTTTTTTCTTACTTCCTTAGCATGGTATGCCACAGATAGGGACACATTTTATCTAAAAGATGTATACTATATATGGATGTCTTTACAGTTTCTTCAGTACTTTTAATTACAAAAAAATCTTAATAATATTAAAACAACAATTATGTAAATTTTCAAAAGAATTTCAACAAGAATGAAGAAGACCATTATTCAGAACCTCAATTTCTGAACCTCTCCTTACTTTTCCTTCTTCCTTTTCAGCCAATCCTTGCTCAACGCTGAATATATTTTGACAATGTTTCAATTATAATATATGCAGAATAATTTACTTCTTTCACTTAACATTATTTTTAAATTTCAATGTTGCTGCATATTCCAATTTACTTTGGAATTCATTATATATTATTCTTTTATTTCCACTAGATTTATACTTCAGACAGAATCTCAAGAGTGGGATGTTTGGGTCAAATAGCATTTACATTTTGGCTCTTGAAATAATTACCAGCATGTCATTTCCAAAGAGACGTTAATCATTGACACCACCAGCAGCAAATATTCTCATTTATCAGACCACATTTGTTTTACACGTTCCTCTCCTTAGAAACAGGTAACTGTGGTTTAGTTTGTTTAGTTCTTGCTAATAGAATACCCAATATGTTCAAAATGGTACTCCACTGTTTTAATTCTCATCATCTCTGACCATTAGAAATATTTTGTTCCGTGTGCCTTTGACGAAGTTTACGTATTGTTTTATGAAGTGTTAAGTTCGTGCCCTTGACCATTTGATCTATTGAGTTTATGCCTGCTTTCTTTATTTGGGATTCAAAATATTTATTAACTCCCTGCCTGACCTATTTGTTCCAAACATTTTTTCCAAGTCTATTTGCCTTTTTAGTTATGGTAGTGTATGTATGTATGTGTGTGTGTGTGTAGATCTATATACATATATACACACCATATATATATATGGTTTATAATGGGGACAGAATCACTTAGCAGATGGACAACCCTGATGATCCAGGTATTTATTAAGGGACTCAAACTATCTTCAGTTGTCTAGGTATTCAGAAGAAAAAAATTCAGAAGGCCGGGTGCAGTGGCTCATGCCTATAAGCCCAGCACTTTGGGAGGCAGGCAGATCATGAAGTCAGGAGATCGAGACCATCCTGACCAACATGGTGAAACCCCGTCTCTACTAAAAATACAAAAATTAGCTAAGCATGGTGGCACATGCCTGTAATCCCAGTTACACAGGAGGCTGAGGCAGGAGAATCGCTTGAACCATGGAGTTAGAGGTTGCAGTGAGCTGAGATTGCATCACTGCACTCTAACCTGGCTACAGAGCGAGACTCTGTCTAAAAACATTTCAGAAGTCCCAGGGTCCTTTCCATGATGCATTTGTAGGGCCAGAGAGAGAGAGGCATGCCCTACATAGTACATCTTTCTGCTGTCTCCTGTATGTTTACCCTATGGGTCAAATGAGATTATATTGGAGTAATCGAAAGATACAGACCGGTACCCAGCCTTTCTTGTCAAGACTTTGCCTCTCCTTGGGATGTTCACACACACCTACCCCTGTTTTCTTTAGGGATCTACTTGCTTGCTTATTTTAGACAGTACATCCTTTATGGCCTTGCTGAAATGTAACTCCTTGATGGAATCTCCTCTTATTTTTTTCCATCCGTCCACCTCAACTGAGAACTGATTTCTTTCCCATGAACCCCTCACCTTCCCATAGTGCATTAGCTGTAGCTCCATTATTCAACGTTTCACTTTTTACCTTGGACTGGAGATATTTATGAACTTTACAAAATCTCTTTTAAGGCAACTATTTCAGTTCTCTCTGTATTAACACAGGACTTGTTGGATGATTGAGTAAGCGTGTGGGGCGGGGAAGAGAGGGTTCAGTTGTTCCTTCCTCATGGCAGAGCTGAGAGGGGAAGGGCCCTTGCTGGTGGTGGATGGACCCTGAGGGTTTGTTGGGCTGAGTGTGGCCACACAGTGGGAAGACTTGCTGTGCTTTCTGAACTTATGTAAGTTACAGACACTATTAAAGTGTCACAAACAAATAAATAAAGATAATGAGGACTGTACTTAGGTTTCCATACTTGTGGTATGGAACGCTATCTAAAATAAAATTAGCTGCATATCTCTGCAGATTTCTCTGATTCACCCTACAAAGAAGCAAGTGTTTAATCTAATTCTGCAAATATTTGAGACTCTTTACCAAGCGTTGTGGAACATGCTTTATGACTGAAAAAGATGATAAAGGCATAGTTTCTGCCCTAAAGAGCTGTTGTGCATCTGTTGGAGGATATAGATATTTTAACAGGAAGATTCTAACACTAGGTAGGCTGGTACTTTCCAATAAAGTCTGCATTAGGAATATGTGAGAAGAAAAGATTAACCTGAGTGGGGGCTCTCATGAAGTTGCTAGTGTACTCTTCTTTCTTTATGCATTTAACCCCAAAATTATCTCTACTGAGATGATTCTTCTTTTGTATTTCAAATTTTACTTGGCTTCTGCCTCACCCTGAGTCCTAGTCCCACCATTTTAATTGTATCATGATTTGAATAATATCACAAGGGAATGAAGAATTTATTCTTTTTTCAATAGGTGAACAAAAAAAGGTTTGAGAAATGATTGATGTGTATTTCAACATTGAGAAAACCCAAAGAATTAGGAAGAAAGTTCTCCAGCATATCAGGAAACAGGAAATGATCTCACCAATTGCTAGAAGTGGTTGCTCAGTCTCTTGGAAAGTGTACCTTCAATAGATAGCACTTAAATCATAGTATGCACATGCGCGCGCATGTACACACACACACACACACACACACACACACACACACACAGTGTCTCTGCCTTATTAGCCATTTATTCATGACTGTCTTTTAGTAGATGATTTCTTTTACCTTGTTCCTTTCTAAATATTGCCTCCACTGGGACCTAATTACAACCCCTCAAAATTCACATTGCATTGGAATAGATGTGAGCTCCCAATGTTATCTTTAGGCATCACAGTATATTAGAAACTAATTGTGGTTATCTATTGTGTATGCAGGTGTATAAACCTCTTTTGCCCAAATCGTTGTCAGACTGCAGTGAGAAAAGTCAAGGAAATATTTCTTACTAGCTTCTGAATGTTGTATGAATTTTTCCCCAAGAGTGATAATAATGCAAGTTGAGACTTTTTAGTTTCTAAAGTAAACATCCAAAGCCAATTTTCCCTTTCTATTAAGTGAATGTTTAACTGAGCTCTGAAATCGTGGGGAAGGACATACTTTGATGCCCACTATTCTGTTCAGTAAGCCATATTCAGAAGAGAAGTTTAATTCAAACTCCAGCCCATCAAAGCATTTTGCAAGGTTTTCAAAGCAGTCATTGTCTTAGAGAGTAATTGAATATTACTATTTTCAACTGCTTATTTATAATGTACGAAGACATTATAATGACCCCAAAGTTGGTTTGCCTTTAGAAAAACAAGGATACAAAATGCTGTGTAGAAAAGAATATGCTATCTTAAGTCTAGAGACATGGGTTCTAGTCCCATTTCTGCCTGCAGCTTGCTCTGTGGGCCTTAGGAAACGGCGTTTCTTATCGTTGAGTCTTATTTTCCTGCCTTTAATGACGAAGAAATTACAAACCTTATATCTGGAAGGCACTTGAGAATTTGTCCCTTCTTCTTAAACTTGTACGAGTAAAGTTACAACGTTCTATCAAGTTCAGAACATGTAGACTATAAAATTGTCACCCATAAATCTATTACCCAGATACTAGTACAGTCTATCATGATCATATTTGTGTATTCCTTTCAAGTCTTTAGCTATCAGCTTAAATTACCCATTGTGCTGTGTATCTCTTGACATACATTAAGCATTTTCCATATCACTGCATATTCTTGAATGATTACAATTTTAATAACTTTAATATTTCTTTGAGATATTGCCATATCTTAATTGTTTCATTATTTTAAAATTTTGCTATGATTAACATTTATGCATAAATATAGCTTACTTCTTCAATAATCTTATACATGATGTCTGAGGGTTGAGATATGCAGGTCAGAGGTTACTTTTTGTTTTATTTATTTATTTATTTATTTTTTGAGATGGAATCTCGCCCTGTCACCCATGCTGGAGTGCAGTGGCGTGATCACGGATCACTGCAACCTCTGCCTCCCAGGTTCAAGTGATTCTCGTGCCCCAGCCTCCTGCGTAGCTGGGATTATAGGTGCACGCCACCACACCTGGCTAATTTTTGTATTTTTAGTAGAGACGGGGTTTCATCATGTTGATCAGGCTGGTCTCGAACTCCTGACCTTGTAATTCACCTGCCTCATCCTCCCAAAGTACTGGGATTACAGGTGCGAGCCACCCTGCCTGGCCCAGAGGTTAATATTTTTATGGTTATTTATATCTATTGATGCCTTGTCTTATGAAAGGGATTCTTTCTTTTTAGCTTTAGTAGCAATGTGTGAGTGAGTCAGTATCTCTGCTATCATGCTAGTCTTAAATATGTTGTTTTTTTGGTATTAGCATTTCTCTGGTTATTTGTAAATTTAGATATGTTTCCGCAGGCCTCATTTCCAGTTTTTTTTTTTTTAATTGCATTTGAAGATGAGTACTTTCCAATCTTTAGGATCCCATTCACAGCAAATCAAAGAGGAAACATTTTAGTGAGAATTGTGCATGTCTTATAAAAGGTTCTAGGGCGTTTTTGAGTCACATGCAGGACGGTTTGACTAAATTGAGACATGCCTTATTTCTAACTGGAAACATAGAGGTTGTTAAGTAGTTGTTTTCCCTACATTTCATGCAATCAGAGTTAGTACAACTCTCAAGTTCATTATTCTTGAATTTTCACCAAAAAATTCTAAATTGTCTTGACAATAAACAGGCAAAACAGGTAAAAGAAATTTGCAAAGTAAGCGTAATGAGCAACTGGGACCATCCTGGCCAGATGCTGAGGTGCATTTATAAGGCAACTCTGATTGAAGGAGGAGGTGGTGTTGGAATAGATGGGAGGTCACAGCAGTAACAGAACCCACCCAGACACAAGGCAGCTGCACGTGGAATTAATAGGCAATAAAAGAACCACCTTGATATGTTCCAAAAAGGAAGGATTATTCTCACAGCATTGGGATAATTGGTCAGCGTTAATGAAAAACTTACATCATGAGTATGGATCACAGTAAACCCTGATATAAATTAGTGGTCATGTTAAAAAATAAAACTAGCAAAAGTCTTCAGACAGAGAAGAAATTGGTTATATCTGTACTCACTGAAAGCAGTAACTTTTTAAGTTTATACCTGAGGTCCTCAAACTTTTTCTGTAAAGGGCCAAGTAGTAAATATTTTAGGCTTTGTGAGCCAGATGGTCTCTGTCACAGGTCCTCAACGCTTTGTGGTGCAAAAGCATCAATAGACAATATGTAATATGTCTCCTAAATAAATGAATAGAGAATATGTATGTTTATAAGAAGAATCATAATATTGTGAAGGTTAATTTCCTGACAAATCCTGTCCCACGGTGGATTTTATGAATCTTTCAATTTTTTGGTAAACTGTTTGAAAAAGTACTTCATGCCTGTTT
This sequence comes from Theropithecus gelada, assembly GCF_003255815.1. Lineage (NCBI taxonomy): Eukaryota > Metazoa > Chordata > Mammalia > Primates > Cercopithecidae > Theropithecus > Theropithecus gelada. The sequence continues at coordinate 184,849,221 of NC_037669.1, forward strand.
TAATGTCTATTTCCCTGATTATTATTTAAGCTGTGTGTGTGTGTGTATGTGTGCGTTTGGTATATTTGTGTGCCACTGAGGTCTGTTTTTATGTGAATTATAGGTAGGGTTAATTTATCTCACTTATTTCACCTCCCTGTCACCTGATGTCCCAATACCCTGGAGAGCTTTGTGACATCTCCACCCCAGTACATACTAATAGGTCACCGTTTTGCTTCAGAACTAGAACTCCTCCCTTGCCTTTGTGCCCAAGGGCCTGGGACTTGACTTTTGGCTCAGTTCTTACTTGTCTGCTAACCTGGCCTCTTTGCGTTGGATTGAGGATGGAGGGCACTTTGCCTCACTCAATTCTGAGCAGTTTTGGCTGTGCTTGACCTACTGCTTAGTAAGAGACCTCCACGTTCTCTTAGAAATCTGAGGCTGGGCGCGGTGGCTCACGCCTGTAATCCCAGAACTTTGGGAGGCCAAGGTGAGCGGATCACCTGAAGTCAGTAGTTCAAGACCAGCCTGGCCAACATGGCAAAACCCCATCTCTACTAAAAATACTAAAATTAGCTGGGTGTGGTGGCAGGAGCCTATAATCCTGGCTACTCAGGAGGCTGAGGCAGGAGAATCACTTGAACCTGGGAGGAGGAGGTTGCAGTGAGCCAAGATCGTGCGTCTGCACTGTAGTCTGGGCAACAGAGTGGGACTCCGTCTCAAAAAAAAAAGAAAAAAAAAAAAAAGAAAAAAAAAAGAAAAAAAAAAGAAATCTGAGTGAGTTGTTGCCTGAATCTTGTCTGAACCTGCCTATCCCCTTTGGGTCCTGAAATCTAACTGTGGGTGAGATCTGCCTTTGTATTTCTGTTCATCCAGGTGAGCAAACCTGGAATTTGGCCTCACTCTGTCCAGTTGTGGTCCTTCCAAGAGATAAAACTGAGAAAGTGGTGAAGTCACTCGCATAAGCCACTTTCAAATCCTTACAGGACCCACAGTATGAGATTCTGATTGTTATTATTACAGAGGTAGAAGCATCATTTTCGTGAAGCTGTGTCTCCATGTCTTTGGTGTGCCACAGTCACAGGCCTGCTCCTGCCCCTCCCTGCAATCTTTCCATTGTTGTGTGTGGTACAGGAACTGAGACAATTATGACAGAGCCGAGCTGGTTTCTCTTCTCTTTTGGACATCATTGTTTGTCACAATTCTGATCACCATTTCTTCCCCTAGATCACAAAATTGTAAAATCACTGCTATATTTACATCTTCTTTTGCTGCCTGGGCTTAAAAGTACTATTTATAGCTTTCCTTTGAAATTCCTTTATTAATAATCTTCCTTCATATGTATATCATTCTGCTGTTTACAAAATGCTCTTACATTTAGTATTTCACTTGATCAGCACAAACACCCATGGCGTAAGCCAGGAAGGACTGTTGTCTCCATTTTACAGGTGAGGAAATTAAGGCTCAGTGAGGCTGGGAAGGCCCTGGCCTGCAGCCACTACTGGAGCGGGTGCCAGAACTGGGTTTAGACGTTTTACTAGGTCTCTCTTGCTGTTTTTCTTTCTGTCTACAAAAACTCCTTCTCGTTTATGACTTTCAAAGATTTTCTTGTCTGAGACATAAGGAAATTAGTGGCTTTTCTTGAGAGATCTAAGCATTACTGCATTTGCCTAATATTTCTTTTACTATACCTATTGGTCTGAGTACTTCAAGAGAAGCCAGTGTCTATAGATAATCTTCCTTCTTGTCAGACATGGAGGCAGAAATTTTCCAAGAAGAGAGAGACCCTGAAGATGTCGTTTGTTCTCTGCCGTTCTTAACAAGCACTGCAACCACGATTTTGGATTTTTCTCCTTGAGGCTTTCTAGTTGTAGGCTACCACAGAATACTCGGGGGTCACGGATTCCTGTTCCCTTTTAAACTGTATCAGGCATGTGTGTTATGTGACCTTTGTGTTCTGACCTTCAGATTTAGGGAACTGAAAATTTAGGAAGTCTTGTTAGGACTTAAATCCAAGTGAATTCCCTTATGAGTACAAAGACTCATCTGTGGAGGTGTGGAATGTTGGAGAGAAAGGGACTTTCATTCATCTAGCCCCCTCAGTTAGAAAACATGGCTGGTGAGTGATAGGGCTGAGGCTAGCATGCGCAGATTAGACTAGATTCAGCTTTCTGCTGGCCTCCTCCGTATCGCTCAGTACTTCCGGAATTGTAGCATGCCTCTTCCCCCTGGACTGGGAGTTCTGAGAGGGACGGCACTGGGTGTTCTCTGTGCACAGCTCTTCTCCTAGAGGTGATCCAAGTGCTTTGCATAGGCAATCAGGATTTATTTGCACAATGAATTTGAACCTGTCTCTTGTTGATAAAGTGTCATTATTGGCCATCGGCAACTAAATTGTAAGGATCTTGAGAGAGTTTCAGTCAGGGTTCACTAGAGGAAACAAACCACTTCAGATATTTTAAGTGGAAGGTATTTAGTACAGGGTGTTGTATAGAAGTAATTAGAAGGATTGCACAGAGCAGGATCGAGGCTGTCTCCAGAAATGAATCGCAAAACTACACAATATTATTCCATTTTCTACAATCAAGAAAGAGGAAAATAGTGAAGCCACCATGGGAATTACTGAGTTCAGTAATACATCACAAAACTTGTGAAACAGAGATCAAAAGCCATAGTCAGAATGGTGGTAGCTGGACCCTGAGACGTAAGAGTCCAGCTACTTATTCTTTTTGTCACAGCTTCTTTTTGACAACCACCAGGCCAAAGACTCAATATGAGAATGTGGATGCTCAAAAATCCCGTGTCTGTGCGACCATTCTTCTAACAGAAAACAGGGCAAACAGCAGAAACATGTCGTCCATCTTACTTTTGCCTTTCAGCTATCAAGCCAATTACATATATTTTTGGCAGAATTTCTTTTGCAGTCAAATCTTACCTGCAAGACAGCCTGTGCCATATGGGAAGTTTGAGGGTCGATCCACCATATCCACCATATGAAGGGTGATGGTTTTCGTATTTTGAGCATGTCTTCCATAAGACTTTGTGTGTAGTAGATATTAAGTTGGAGTCAGAGTAACAATTACGTTCTATTACATCTCTACTTGTCAGTGTAGTTAATTATATAACAGAATGGACTGCAACAGTTTTACTTTAGGGAATCCCTAAGAGGGGAATTCCTATTTATCAGAAAAATGCCATAAGGAGGGAAGACCCTGAGGTGGGAGAGCATTCTAAACTGTTTTGGTTTCAAACATCTTGGAAAGTACTACACGGAGACATGCGGTATTATAACGTATCAGTGCTCACCATGTCTGGGGGGAGTTCTGTCTTCAAAAAGCTTGCCAACTTTCCATGCTGTTGCTCCCTCGCTGCACTGTTTTCACCCCACTTGCCTCCTCAACAGCCAAATACAAGTTTTGCAATGAGAATTAATGTAAAATGATTTCTTTATAATACACTAAATAGACTTATTCTTAAAAGGAAACATAGAGGTTGTTAAATAGTTGTTTTCCCTGCATTTCATGCAATCACAGTTAGTTCAACTCACAGGTCAATTATTCTTGAATTTTAACGAAAAAATTCTACATTGTCTTGACAATAAACAGGCGAAATGGGTAAAAGAAATTTCCAAAACAAGCAGAATGAGCAACTGGGACCATCCTGGCCAGATGCTGAGGTGCATTTATAAGGCAACCCTGATTGAAAAAGGAGGTGGTGTTGGAATAGATGGGAGGCCACTGCAGTAACAAAACCCACCCAGACACAAGGCAACTGCACGTGGAATTAATAGGCAATGAAAAAACCACCTTGAAATATTCCGAAATGTTGAGACTGCACTGAATTCTTCTGACTTTTCCCTCAACTCTGTGTAACCCCTATTTAGAAACGTGAAATAATTGTTAGTAATCCCTTCCACCTTTACACTGTACCCTAGTGAATGCATTTGGATATATTTTAGACACATATATATTTTTTTGCTCCAAATTAAGAATCAGGCAACATATTGTCCTTCTAGTAGTTGTAACTAAGTATATATTGTAAAATCACTGATAATCTCATGTGTGTGGGGTCAGGTGGTAAAGATATAATTGAAGTAAATACTCTGATTTATTTTTATTTTTATGTTTTTTAAGAAAAAGTGACAGTTTTGCTTCAGGAAAAAGAAGCTGAGTGAATAGGTTCGTTGATAATAGTTTCTGCTACATTTCTGCTATATCTTGCTTTCACCCTGAAGATTCATTTTAGTACCTTCTTTCCTTCTTAAGAGCACATGCTCCTAAAGCAGGGAAGCCCCCAAAGCCTCCTCTACTTCCCACTGCTAATTGCTCTGCCTTCTTATCAACCCCGGTAATGAACTCAAAAGTATGGGAGGGCTTTAGCCATATGGAACTTCTGGGAGAGGACTTGACTGTATTCAGGATTCACTTGGACTAAATGACCAAAACCTCATTATCACAATGTTTTAAGTAGGTGATTATATGAGTTATCATCAAAACTGGGACACTTTTGCAAAGGGGCACAGTTAATAATTACACCAAAACAGCAGGTATAAATTGGAGATGTATGGTCATCCTACTTATACAGAGCCTTCAAGAACAGTGTTTGGAATGTGAATTAAAATGACTCAAACCCAGTGCTTAAGTCTTAGTATTTTCATGTGTTTAAGTTTACCTTCTCTTTTATATAATAATCACTTGCTGGGCTCTGATGATGGGATATCCTCTCTATTAGGCACTAGGAAAATATAGATAAAGAAGATACCAATTTTGTTTTTTCTTCACTCACAGTATTGTAATATTTTAGAGCAGTGGATTTCCAGTCTGGCTTATAGCATACTGGGGATCCTAGGGCAATAATGCATTTTATGCGTCACCCAAATTAAAGTATGTTCTGCCAAAGTATGATGATTTAAATGCTCCTGTAATGGTTTTATTAATTTGCCTGTTTATACTTGGGATTTTGTTTATGATTTGGCATGAAGAAACCATTTATTTTGCTAATGAAAAGTTTGAAAGCTACTAGTTTGGGCCTTAAAAATTTATATTTAATATTTGGTTATAGAGTTGTAAGGCTACTTTTTAAAAAGGGGAAGAACTAGACTGATTAAAGTTGAAACACATAAAGATGTAAACTGAGTGGGAAACAAATAAATTACCTGAAATATATAAAGGTCTGCTATGTATTAGAGGTTTTGTGATTCTAGAGGGCACAGGTAGGACCAGTAAGTGGTACTTATGGGAATAGAGGCTTCAGCTGCAGAAAACTTTCTAGCAGTGGTAACTTTTCTGCTACAGAAGGGGCTGTCTTATCAGGTAATGAGCTCCTTGTCATTGGACACGTACAAGTGAACTCACAGATGGTGGGGAAGCTTCATCTTGAGCTCCACATTAGATGAAATGTCTTCATTAACAGTTGCACACTTCAAGGATGTTAACTTTCTATATTGGTGAATATTGGGTCCTTTGCTACTTCCTTAAAAATATCTAAAGTGTGTGTGTGTGCATTTGTGTTTTATTAGAACATTAGCTAACTGAGTATATTTTTCGTGTATTTTATTTTATGTTTTTACACAGTGGTCAATAATTGATAAAAATACAGAAGCTACTACAACAGTTCTCTCATCAAGAGAAACTTAAAAGGGATAAGGTCCACTGATGTGATTCTGAAACTGATTTGAAACAGCCTGGTTCATTTTTACTCTGTTGCCATTGGTTAATGCTTAACCAGATTTTGTCTCTGTTTCAAAATCTGGAAATAAAAGTGGAACAATTTCCACAATGACTTGAAAAAAAGGTCCCCAGTTGAAAATGCTTCCAATTGTTTTGCTATTAAATGTGAAGTTACAAAACTAGCCTCTCCTACATAATTTAAACTAGTGAGAAGCTTGCCTATTTTTCATACCATTTCAAATACTGAGAAATAATTTCTCTAGGCTCTTGGAGTTAAATAAAAATTATATTTCAGAGTATATAATGCATGAGGTTGGATTTCTTTGTTTTCTAAAACTGTATCTCATGGTCCTTGAAGGTTGATAATTTATGTCTCTGGTACCACTTTATTTTTCTATCATTTATGGATTAAAATTTTAAATTTAGCAATATACTTATATTTTGCTTTAGAATAAAGTTGATTTTTAAACACTTGTTTAGAGACAGGGTCTCATTCTATTGCCCAGGCTGGAGTGCAGTGGCATGGTCATGGCTCACTGTAACCTTGAACCCCTGGTCTCAAGTGATCCTTCCACCTCAGCCTCCTGAGTAGCTAGGATTAGAGAGGCGAGCCACCATTCCCAGCTAATTTTTTAAAGAAATTACTATTTTTTTTTTTCCCAGAGACACATCTTGTTATGTTGCCCAGGCTGATCTCGAACTCCAGGCCTCGAGCAATCCATGGTCTCCTCCCAAAGTGCTGGGATTATATGTGTGAGCCACTGCTCCCAGCTGAGCTTTTTCTTAATAGATATTTAAGATGATATGTAATTAGAGAATCAGAGATTAAACTGGAAACTTTAATTTAGAATAACAATAAAATATTAATTCAATAATATTAATTTAAATTATAGGCCAGGTGTGATGATTTTAATCTCAGCACTTTGAGAGGCTTAGGTGAGAGGACCGCTTGAGCCCAGGAGTTCAAGACTAGCCTGGGCAACATAGTGAGACCTTGTCTTCACAAAAAAATTAAAAAATTTGCCAGACGTTGTGGCATACCTACAGTCCCGGCTACTTTAGAGAGGCTGAGGTGGGAGAAATACTTGAGTCTAGGAGTTGCAGGCTTCAGTGAGCCATGATGGTGCCACTGCACTACAGCTTGGGCAACAGAGTGAGACCCTGTCTCTAAATAATAATAATGATAGTAATAATAAAAATAAATAAATTATAATGTCCAAACTCAATTCAAAAGCTCTAAGCTAATTTATAGTAGTTCTAATATAGGATACAAACAACACAGTTGACAGTTTTGTGAACAATATGATGTTCAAAAGGCTGAAGTATAATTGGTAACTCCCCATCTTGTTGCTATGATTACTCTTAGCAGATTATGTGGCCTGAATAAACATTGCTTCACAGCCACAAGCAACGTTATCAGATGTAAATATGTCTTAGCATTCATCAATAGTAGACTCATATTCATTGAACAAAAAAATTAAGAATTTCTACTTTTTAAAGTTATAACTAAAATTGCTTTAAAAATCTTCCTCATTTTATTGACATATCAAAATAAATACTCAATAACAGAAAAATACAAATAAAATCATTAAAAAATTAAGGTAATTAGAATATCCTGAAGTGGTAGCAAAATTTCATGGCCTCAGTGATGGGCATGACAGACTTGTAAATGGATATCTAAAATGGAGTGTTTACATGTTTTATTACAAGTTTGAACAAGCTGTCAGGGCAACATAGCTAAGTGAGCAGCAGTTAACTTGCAGACTTACACAGTTACTGGTAGGTTTAGAAATAGAAGATGCTAGATAACTGTTAAAGAGATTGCTAGGTCTCCTTAGAGATCATATTGGTGATTTTTCCTATCATCACTTTTTCCTCCTGGGTGAGGGGCAAAATCTTGATGAATTAGGCACTTAGCATCTCACCTTTACAAATCCAGATTTCCGTTTTTAGAAGTAGATTTACTGAACTCAAAGAGGTGCAGGCTATGGTTGCCTGTTTTCTCTTGGCCTTGGACAGAAAAGCAGTCTGTTAGAAGCAAGGACTAAGAAGAAACCTGCCAAAGAGCCCATTTTTTTGCCAGCACAGCACAGTCCACAGACTAGCGATAACATTATGGGTCATAAGAAGTTGTGGGAGGAGATTTTGAAGATCATCATTGATTGCTTATTATTTTAGATCTGCAGGAACTGAGGTCCAGAGAAAATTCACATTTTCTTGGTTACTTTGCCACGTGGAACCATTCTTATCAAATGTGACCTGGAATGCAAGGTTGGGGCCATTTTTCTTCTGTGCTAATTTTCAGTGTCACGGTTGTGAACTTTCTTGGCAGAGAAATTGTTTACTTCTGTGCTCTATTCCATTGCCTTTTACCTACCCCATCTAGTTATAATCTAGCAATCAATAGAATTACAAGCTTGTTTAATCAAACTTTCCCCCTGCAGATGCTCTTTGGAGGTAGAACGTCTGGGTTTAAACCCAGCCTCCAGTATGTTCTAGCTGCTCTATTACATTGGATAAGTCTCTTCAGCTTCTCCAAATCTCGGTATTTGAATACCCAAATTAGAAGAGGTAAATTAGTTCCTAAGATTTCTCCTAGCTGGGACTCTCTGTGACCTTTTAGCTCTTAAGTAGTCTGTCCTGACTATTGTCAACCATGTCTGTTTTTTCCCTTGACTGATAGAAACTGTGGCAAACAAAAGGCCACTTAGTCAGTATTTGTTCCATCCTTAACCTTCTCTCCTGAGAGTCCTGATCTTTCAGTGCTATTGTTTCCCTGTCAGGGTTGATTGTTTCCTTTTCGAGTGCCATTCTGAATCTGAAGTGAAAGTGCAGTGTGGAGGAATGTCAGTGTTCTGTCTCACTTTTTCTTTTTTTTTTTGAGATGGAGTCTCACCCTGTCTCCCAGGCTAGAGTGCAGTGGCACAGTCTTGGCTTACTGCAACCTCTGCCTCCCGGGTTCAAGTGATTCTTCTGTCTCAGCCTCCCAAGTAGCTGGGACTACAGGCATGCCCCTCTCTACCCGGCTAATTTTTGTACTTGTAGTTGAGATGGGGTTTCAACATGTTGACCATGCGGATCTTGAACTCCTGACCTCAAACGATCTGCCTGCCTTGGCCTCCCAAAGTGCTGAGATTACAGGTCTGAGCCACTAGGCCCGGCCCTGTCTAACTTCTTTATCTGAGACAATGTTTTCTTGTCTAGACCTGACGCTTCTCTCCCTTGCTGCTTCGTGGTTCGTTTGGATCCTGAAATGCCGCTGAGTTTTTCTTGTCACCTGCAGCATTGCCAAGAATAAGGAGTGCATCATTAGTGTTAATTTATTTTTTCTGGTACTCTGTGCAAGGCAGATGGACATTTAATGTGTCGATCCCAACCCTACCTTCCCTCACTCTATACTCCCTGGTCTCACAGGAGTTAAAACATAGTTTTGTAAGAAACCTTAGCTCCTTGAGATTGTGGACTTGTGGGGGAATCATGGAAACATGAGAGTTAGAGGGAATGGTAGTGGATATCTAATCTTTAGTGTACAGATAGGAAGGGTCACTGAGGTTCAAAGAGGTTAAGAACTAAAGTCATAGACCCAGATAGTGACTGAGCTAGATAGAAACTACGTCCAAGTCCTCTGCATCTAAGTCTAGTGCCTTTTCCAGTTTTTCCAAATGTCTCTCAGATAGCCTATATAAAGGTTTGGCATTTCTGTAGCGTTGTTCTCTCGTTACCTCTTCTGAGCAATGCCAGCTGTCCATGCAGAGAGTGGGGCACCTAGCCAGTGCTGGGCCAAAGCTGTCTATAAGAAGAAGTTGAGTGAATACATTGACATTTTCAACCATGGTAGATCCTGCTTTGCCCTTCCGGCTCTATCTGACCTGATGCTTCAGAGGAAGAGTGAATACATTTGCTGTTCAACTAACAATTGTGTGTAATTTTCAGCCTGCGTTCTTCTTCAGTGCTGTCTTCCCACGCTTCCACCACATGCCACAGCATATCTGCTTCTCAATTACACTGGTAGGGACTTACACCGTTTGGAAAAGGTTTGCCTAAATACTTATTTACTTGTGCATAATACATCTTGATTGATACCTTGTTAATCTCTGAGATCAACCCAAGAATCCGTCCTTCAATGGGGAGGATAGAAGAGTCGGGGAAACAGGTGACAGAAAAAGAGAGAAAAAGAGGACTGTGCTTCCTCACTGACGAGCAAAGAGGAGAATTACAGATGATATCAAAACAAAGGGAGTTACGGATGATATAGAATCTCGTTTTACTTGGCGTTGGCTACTTGTTAAGTCAAGATCTTTCATAGACTCATAAAAGCTTGTGAGCAGAGTTGTCATTTGTACCATCTAATTCCATCACCACATTTTTCGAGAAGGACACAAGATTTCAGAGATAACGGAAGTTACACAATGGGCTCATGGCAAAGCTAAGACTAAAAGCTGGGTCTGAATTCTGAAGATCAGGCATCTTCCCACTCAATACTGAGATGTGGACAATAATGGAGAGCCGTATAGCCCAGAGGGGGAACCACGTTGTACCAGTTTAATGGATGATTAGGAAAACGGTTTTGAAATTCCAGGAAGGTACTGACTTTTGTATAAAGAGAACGTTTAAAAAAAAACCTTCAAAGTTATAGGAGAGTGTTATTTAAATTGTAACGGCTTGTTTAAATGAAGAAAATGTTGCTAAGGGACACGAATGCTAAACGTTAGTCTGCCATCAGCTACTTCTGATGTTTAAGTCAAATAGTCCCTCAGTTCTGTGGTGTTAATGTATGTCTCTTTTCTAATACCATTCATTTATTTAGTGCACACCGACCAAGTGCTAGGCCTTGAATTAGTTGCCAGGAAGATATAGGGACTAATACAATGTCATTTAAAGATTAAGAGAAATGCTCTAAGTAAATTGTTCTCAATGCTTGGATCAGAGTATATACATAAAGATCCCCGTATGAGGTTAGTGTGCAGACTATTTTGATAAACACTACTCTAAGCTTATTGCAATGGATGTTAGATAATACGATGTAACGGTTGTTTGTTTTTCAGTTTTGGTAATCTATATAAATCTTTTTAGAAGAGTGGCACACTGATTTGGAGGAAAAAAAGGAAAATGTGACCAAACACTACTTCTTTCTGTTTTTGTGGATGACAGTGACTTGGCATTCACATGGTATCCTGAGAGAGCTTTGTTAGTATTAACTGTCAGTTGGCCTATTGCCCTAAGTTTTCCTACCTGTATGGGGTGGTTTCTGGTCATCACATAGCCTTTTGTAGTTATTTGTATTCTGTTGTGCCTTGATTTTTTTTTTTTTTTTTTGTCTGTTGACTATTGGCCTCATTACTTTGTGGTCCTGTGGCTTATTATGATTAGATTTGAGGGTACAGAATAGAGAAAACATTATGGCAAGTAGAATTCAAGAGCTGGAATGGAAATAATAAGAGCAAAAACAACTGTTAAGTGCTGATTTCCTTTTGTCTGTGGTGTCTTCCTTTCTTCTCCAAATAAGGAGGTAATACAGAGTGAAGACTGGAGAGATTTGGAGTCAAAGATCTGTGTCCCAGCTTCAGCGTTGCTGTTCGTTAGCTGTATATCCTTGAGCAAGTTATTCAACCTCTTGCAGTCTTACTTTCTTGATTTGCTAGATGTGGGTAATGATAATGCTACCTCATATGGCAGTTGGGATGACTGTGTGGCCATTGAAAAATTGTTTGACATATAATAAATCTTCAATAAACACTTGTTATTTATTGTCAGTCTCTAGTCTTCTTAGGATGGCTGGGGGAAAAGACAGAAGAGCAGCAGAGAAGTTGATAAGTGAAACCTCTTACGTTCTTCTTAATTGTTTGCATTTGACAATTTCTGAAAGAGCAACGCTGAGGAAGCAGCAGCTCCCCAGTTCTCTTTAGCAGTAGGCATCTTGCTTAGAGGAGGGCCATTGCTCTTGCTTTCCTGTCTGCTGATGGTGGTTGTGTATTCTCAGAGCCTCTCTGGAAATCTTCCCTTTCACTTCTTGCTTTCATGATGATTATGAGCTTCGAGTGAAACCTATCTAGAACGAGGGGAAGTAAGAGCAGTGTGAATCTTGGTCCAGCAACACCAGCTCTCACCACTGCTTATCTTTGGGTTTTCATGGGTCTCGATGAGAAGCCAAGAAGCCCCAGTAATATGTGCTAGTTCATCTGTTCATTAAACTTGTGAAGTTTCATCAAACCCATTTATCAAAATGAAGAGCTGTAATTAAGATTTTAGAGAAAGAAAGCACTCTAGGATATTAGAGCCGATTGGGACTTTACAGGTATTCATTTTGCAAATGAGTAAAGGTCACACTAGTATAGCTGAGACTAGAACTGGGGCCACAGGGACTCTATGTCCATACTATTGGATTTATCACTTTCCTTGGATCCATCCTACATGATTTAATTTTTAGTACCTGGAATTTTCACTCTCGTTATCTTCCTATTCAAGGATAAAAGCTCTAGCTTCTTATCTTTATCTTATCTTTATATAAGACCTTTAAAAGGCAGGACTCACGTTATCTTTTAGAACTTTCCCCTAACTATTCTCCCTGAATCCCTCATTTTGGTACCACTGGTCTGATCCCTGTCCTACAGAAATGCCTTGCTTCATACCCAGGCTCACAGTATTATTTCTAATCTTTGCCCTTGTTACTCCAGTTTTCTTTTATTTACTCATCATTCAGAGTCCTGGTTAAGGGCTACCTCTGCCAAGCTTCTGCTAGCTTTTCTGACATCCCCCAAGATTTTTCTGTGCTTTCTGTGTTACTGTCTTTCTCTTTTCACATTTATAAATATTTCTTCCTCAAATAGGCTTTGAGCTCTTTGAGTAAAGAATAGGAATCTGATTCATCTATAGCGCCAGTGCCAGGCAAATAAATTCATTCATTCATTAAATTAACAGACATTTTTATTGAGTACCTATCATGTGTAGGCCCTGGGATTATAAAATGGTAAATGTTTCCACTCTCAAGGATTTGAGAGTTTAGTTTGGGAAAAAGGCAAGCAGATGGGCAGGGTACCATGTGATGAATATGTGACAACAGTATGTAGATGCTGTAGAATTGTACTATAAGGATATATAACTTGAACTATAGGATATAGTGCAAGATTTACCTTCAAGGACTAGTAGAAAGTAATGCTTATGATCTAAATTGATGCATAGTACATTGGAAGTCATTTTTAGACAAGAAGTAGCTTGGTTAAGAGAGAGGAGAGATCAAACCTAGGAAAAAAAGAGTGAATTTCTATCAGAAAAGTACTGCAAAATGACCTCAGAATAAATAGAAAACTACTACTACTATCATAGAAGTTACTGATAATATGATTAATGTCTGTTAAAGGAAGATATATTTAGATGACTTTATGCTGAATTTGGATAACCTTTAAAAAAACCAGATAATTCCAATGAAGTTATTAAATAACCTAGACAGTAGAGGAGGTTGGAGAAAACTCCCCTATCAAAACCTAATCATGATAAGTAAAACAGGCAGAAAAAATGCTATAAAATGCTCTTTATTATGATTATATGTACACAAATTATAAATAAAATAGCCTAGTTAATTCATTAATATATCAAAACACAACCGTAACAAAGGATTTATTCTAGGCATGCAAAGATGGTTCAATATCTAGGCTTTATCAACATATTTCATTACATCATCAAATTAAGGCAGGGAAAAAGAGGTTAATGCATCAGTGATTGCTAAAGAGGGCACTGCAGCTGTGACTAGATAGGATTTTATTCCACAAATGCAAAGATAGTTCAATATCTGGAAATCTATCAGCATGCTTCATTACATCACCAAATTAAGGAACGTAAAAAGAGATGATTGTATCAGTGAATGCTATAGCAATTCTAGAAAGATATGAGTAACTAAGAAAGGGTAATGTTCATTCATTGACCCATTTCTGTGTAAGATAGTTATGTAAGGGCTTCTTGCCTAGGCATTGTGCCAGTATAGTGAGACTACTTGGAGTTTCCAACTTGTTGGGACATGTAGGCAGGTAAATAAATGGCTTCCTTGTGGACTGTTATAAGTATGCAGAAAGTAGTAAAGAGCCCAGAAAAAGGAATTAAGCGTCTCTTCGTTGGAGGAGTTAGGGAAATGTTCACAGAGTTAGAGACATTTGAGCTGGGACAATATAAAAATATAGGGCTTGGTAGAAAGTGAAGAGAGGTAAACGGCATTGTTGATGTTGAACACAGCATGAGCAAGGGTTCAGAATCATGAAAACTTATTATAAATCCTGGGAATGGTGTCACTGGGTCACTGCTGACATGCAGAAGAATGCTGAGAGAAGATACTAAAAAGGTCATCTGCAAACAAATGATTGGTCAGAAGATGGGCCTCTCAGGAGGAGTAGCTGCAGGTGCTTCTTCATGGAGGGCAGCGTGCGGGTAATTTATGATACTGGGGGACAACTGAAATGACTGTGGAGCCAATGATTTGCATATTGATGCTTAAATTTTATTTATACTCTCCCAGAAATTGCCTATTTCTTTATATCTGTGCTATATCTGAAAAGCCAAGATGATACAGTCAGTCAGTAACTTGGGATTGCTGTGAAAAATGTGAATCTTTGCTTAAGAAACTACTGCCTCCTATATTAGCCAGTTTTAAACCTTTTATTGTAAAATGACGTTAGATTTATAGAGACCTTTCGAGGACAGTATTAAGCCATTTTAAAAATTATAATTAACATTTATACTACAAATGTGCTTAATGCATTAAAAGTTTCAAACCTTTACTTGATCCCTTTTATTTCACACTTATATTCACTTTAGTCATACTGAAAGCAAACCAGTCACTTTTATCACTTTTATCCCAATTTAGTAGAAGACCAAGCCTCAATTAAAAGCAAAAGCAAAACCAAAATTGGCATTTCTCAGCCGTGTGAGATGGGTTTGGTTTTGGTATTTAGAAAAAAAATCATCTCAAGTTATTCCAAATGTGTAGCTAAATTTAAAAACCATGAGTAAAACAGACATTCATTGGTTGTTTTTCTATATTGGTTTTGTGCTAGGCCTTAATGGTAGTTTATAAATGTGTAAAATATGGTCCTTACCCTTTTAAGGAGCTCCCAGTTTAGCAAGTATATGTGTGTCTTTGTGTGTGTATATATATACATGTATGTATGTGTGTGTATATACGAATATGTAAAAGGTACAGGGGATAAAAAAGAAAAGAAAGGCCCTGTAACCAGAGTGAACAGCCAGTGCCATCACTGGCTTCAATAGCATGTGTCTTGATTCCCAGTTTAGAGTCTTTGTCATTGATTCATGTTATCCTTGTCTTTTAAGAAAACTGCACGTCAAGCTGTTCTTCCAAGCAAGATAGTCATAAAATTGCCATTGACTTTCTATAAGAATAGAGGCATCTTTTTTTCTCACTTTGCATAGCACTTTATACTATAAAAAGTACTTTAATATCATCTCACTGGTTGCCATAAAAATTCTGAGAGTTAAGGAAGACAGAGGTTTATATGTTTGTTTGTTTGTTTTTTGAGAGAAGGTCTCCCTCTGTTGACCAAGCTGGAGTGCAGTGGTGCAATCACAGCTTACCACAGCCTCAGTCTCCCAGGCTCAAGTGATCCTCCAACCTCAGCCTCTTGAGTAGCTGGAACAGCAGGTGTGCACCATTATATCCCGCTAATTTTTTAATCTTTTTTGTAGAGACTGAGTCTCATTCTATTGCCCAGGCTATTCTCAACCTCCAGGCCTCAAGTGCCTTGGCCTCCAAAGTTCTGGGATTAGAGGTGTGAGCCATTGTGCTTGGCTGAGTCCTCTGAGAGAGTGAAACTATCTGAGGCTCTCGAGGAGATGCTGTTCAAAGTCATGCCACTTGTTGGTGGTGTGGACTGATGTTAATGTCCAGGCAGCACTCTTTCCCAGCTCTCCCCTCCACCCTGTCTCTCTATTACTGTGCCATGTACTGAGGCCTTTGATTTCTGTGTTCTGATGCTCTTTGTCTTTACAGACATCTGGAGGTAATCATGTAGCCCTCTTAATTAATTCGGTTCAATTAATAAATTAGTAGGTGGCTTTTGGGCTGGGGGCGGGTACAGGGTGCCTTCCGGGCGTCCCTATGCTGGAGAGCTCTTGCAATCAGGCTTGGAGAGCCCTCCTCGGCGGCAGCCTCTGAGTCTCTTCCCCAGCAGGCAGGCTGACTGGAGAGGTGTTTGGCTTACCCTGACAGAGGAGACATTTCCTTTCTTCAAACGGTGTGTGCAGTCTGATCGGAGCAGCGTCTGGGCTGATCTGATTGTTCCCTCCTAGTTGAAGTGAGCTTTTCGTGAAGGTCCAACATGGTATCAGCTCAGCATACATGTTGATGGGCATTTCTTTGTTGTGCAGGGCTGACCTTTGCATTACATGTGTTGAATATTCTATCCTCTGGCCCTAAATTCCAATAATTGTCCCAGACATTGTGACAACCAATATGCCCCTCTTCCCCTTTTCCACGTGCCCCTTGGTGGGGACCAGAGCTGCTCCTGCCAATGGGTCATTTAAAAGTGTCCTGCGAGGTATCTGTTAAACCCTTGTTTCCAAAATAAACTTTCAGTGGTTCCTTAATAACTGAAGAATGAATTTAAACTCAACAGTGGCTGCTAAGCTGTCTGTGCTTTGGTTTCAACCCACCTTTTAGTTCTTTTGCTTGCTACTTTCTGTTATTCCTCCTCCAAGCACACTAAACGTAAATGCCGTGTACTTTTCTGCCTATATATTTTGCTAACATTTTTCAGGCTCAACCCTGCTTAGCACTCAAACCCAGTCTGTGTATCACCTCATCAATAAAATCTTGTTAATTCTGCCCCTACCAAGAAGTGAGCCTATGTTTTTCTGCATCTCAGCAACACTTGTTCTTAACCTCGCTTAGGTAACTTAGCACTTCATTTAGACATAACCATTTAATTGGAGAGATAATTAATTTAATAGATTATTAATAAAATTCAAGCTCTTTTCCATTCTCCTACCATAAAAACTCCTTCAACTTAGGAACCATTTCTTATTCACATCTATTTCCCAACAGTGCTAGGCACTAAAATAGTTGACTATTGGAAGGGAGATATTCAAGTTTGAGGGAGTGTTCTCTTCCTGCTCCTCCTCAGTCTCTTTCTCTCTTTCTCCTTTTCCTCTCCTCCCTCCTCTTCCTGTCCTCCCTCCTCTTCCTCCTCCTCTTTCTACTCATGATTCCTCTGCCTCTTCATTTTTCCTTCTTCCATTTTCTTTCATCCTTCGTTCCAGAGAACTTTATCAAGATTGATTTAGTATAGATTAAGATGAAGTAGCAATGAAATGAGGAGTACTGTCTTCATTTTCATGCTTCTATAAAAACAGTGTTTGTTTCTTTTTCATTGCAGATCCAACAATGTCTCACCCATCTTGGCTGCCACCCAAAAGCACTGGTGAGCCCCTCGGCCATGTGCCTGCACGGATGGAGACCACCCATTCCTTTGGGAACCCCAGCATTTCAGTGTCTACACAACAGCCACCCAAAAAGTTTGCACCAGTAGTTGCTCCAAAACCTAAGTACAATCCATACAAACAACCTGGAGGTGAGGGTAAGTGCTGGGATTTCAGAGTTGGTTACTTGGAGTAGGAAAATTCAATGTTGTGTAGGTGATTTGTAGTACAAAGTTGTGTCAGAAAAAGGTAGTTTGTGAATTCACAGCGTGGTTGTCATAGGCTACTAAAAGTAAAGGAGCCCCTGGAAATAGTCTAGACCAACCTCCCCTTTTAGGAAAAAGACTTTTTATGGGTTATATGGCTATGATTACATAGTGAAATGGGGTTAGAGCTCACACTAGAAATCTGGCCTCTTTAGTCACAGCTCAATGCCTTTCTACTGCATTATCTTCCACCTCCAGCTCATTCTCTTGTAGGGTTTTAGCTACCAGACAGTCGTCCCTCCCTCTTGCCGTTGGACAAATGTCCGCAAATGCTGCCAAGCAGGAGTCCAATCAGACACTTATACAAAGTGAACCTAATAAAGTGCATGGAATTGTTTACCTCCTCCGGCTGTTTTTCTTCCCTTAGGCTGCTGAAGGATAAAGTTGTCTATAGTGTTCTGTGAGATTTGCATTGGTTAAATCTCCCAGACAAATTTGAGTGAAGCCTAGTTTCAGGGGTTTTAATAACAATGCATTTAGTTTACGTCACGTAGAGTTTGAAGGTCTATGTGAGCTCCAGCTCTCGTGTGTATGTGTGTGTATACACTCACACACGAAGCCTCAGGGGCAGTATAAATGGTACCATACTCTGATTGAAAAGGTTCCATATTTTTACCAACGAATGCTAGCAGCTTATTCAAACTGAAGAAACAATAGCTTAAAAAAACAAAAAAACAAACAAACAAAAAAACTGAAGAATAGGAGCTGAGAGAGAAGAGGCAGTGAAAGGAGATTTAACTCCCTTTGTTTTCTGTCCCTGTCCCACCATTAAAAAAATTATTAATATTTTACCCCTCTCCGTGATGTTTCCAGTTGCTTCTTGAATGACATTAATGTTTGTTTTGTCAATATTGCACACAGGTGTTTCACACTCTGTGATATAGTCCAGTCCTCCTATTTTCTTTCCTGTCCTCTCCTGCGCCCAGGAAACACTTTACTAGTCTATTAGTATTTTGGGTCGGGTGCCAGAGGCCTAGTTCAGATGTCTGGCTTGTGTAAGGTGAACACCTAGACTGGGTGGTAGAGAGGATCAGGCTTCAGCATGCATGGCTAAGCTGCAGCTGTGGATCATTGGCTATCCTTTGCCTCAGAAAGTGCAAGAACAAGACCTTCAGAAAGCTGCTCTTGAACAACAATAAATGAAGCCTTTGGTGCTGTACTAATCTCTATAGCACTCCATGATGTTTTATTGCCTTAGAAGGAGACTGCATCTTTGCAATTTATCAATCACTTAGTGGAACTGGCTTTCTTTGACTCATCCTTCTTTAGTGATTTCAGGACTTGGGAATGGGATGAATGGGATCTGGAAGAGAATCTCTCTTCATAGGGACAGGAGGAGCCATATGTTGGCTTCCTCATTTATGGTTTTTTTTTTTTTTGAGATGGAGTTTCACTCTCGTTGTCCAGGCTGGAGTGCAATGGCATGATCTTGACTCACTGCAACCTCCGACTCCCGGGTTCAAGTGATTCTCAACCTCACCCTCCCGAGTAGCTGGATTATAGGCATGCACCACTGTGCCCGGCTAATTTTGTATTTTCAGTAGAGACGGGGTTTCTCCATGTTGGTCAGGCTCATCTCGAACTCCTGACCTCAGGTGATCTGCCAGCCTCGGCCTCCCAAAGGGCTGGGATTACATGTGTGAGCCACCGTGCCTGGCCCTCATTTATGTTTTCAGTGTTTCCCTTTGTCATCTGACTAGGGGCATTGCTGTTCTGTCACCTAATTTCTGGGGAAAGCTTCAGTGGACCTCCCTCTAATCTGAACAGAATAGAGACATGTCCAGTTGTAGAGCAAAAGGCAAAGGTGTGAGGAAGTCTTTGTAGATATGAGAGTTCTTATAGGCCTGAGCATTATGGTGAGGGCAGACCCTATATTAAGAGGGCTAATAAATGGCATATATGAGATAGGGAGAAAAGAAGCACATAGTGGCCTCCCTTTAGACTCCTTTATTGTGAATTTGACATGCCCTCCCTGTACTATGTGTGTTTACCTGCTGTCTTATTCTCTAGGAACAGAGAAGTGATTTGTTTGCATGCTCTGCAGCGCACAGTCCTTGGTCCCCTCTCAACATGTCACCCCACATGTTTTTGTTACCTGCTAAAATTCTGTTTGTATCACTTTCTCCAAAATGTCTAGGTGTGGCCTAGATCAGAAGTAATTACTCCCTTCCCCGAGTTTCCACATCTTATTCTTTGACTTATCCAAATTTCTACTACTTTTGTTATTGCTGCCGCTTACATTCTGTCCCATATTGAACATGTAGTACATGCCAGGCTCTTTGCTTTCTCATTATTATTTTATTGCCTTATTATGTAACCCTACAAAATGGTTTTTTTAAAAAAATTTTTCTTATAAAGAAATGGAAGCTTAAAGGAGGTGACATTCTCTATGATTTGTTTGGAGTATGTTTCTGAACTAAGGCTGCTGTCCGTATCCAGCACGTGATACTGCTTGTGCTTCTATTCACAGCACGTGTGGCACCAAGCCCCACATTACAGTGATACGTCCCTGCGTCCCTTATAAGAATATATATAAGCTTTGCTTCCTCATTGAAGCAACAAGACATGGTTTCTCACTCGTCCTTATGTTCCTCATAGCTCATATTATGCTACTGTGTTTTTAGTAGGAATGGTTGCATATGGTCAAATGTATGTCTGTGTGTTCTTATGTATGCATATATATTTGGATGGCTGGCGGATGGCTGGCTGGGTGAGTGCACTGCTCAGTAATGCTTCTCCAAAGCAGTTTGGAATATGGTATAACTCAGTCTTTTGTTTTCTGAAATTTTGGTTCTCTCTTGCATTTCTGCCAATTCTCACTCTTTTTCTCTCTCCCCCTCTCTCTAAATATAATAACCTTTACCTTTTCTGAATATGCAAGAGAAGAAATTTTCCTTTAATATATAAGATAAAGACAAATCTTGGGAACAGTTTATGGACATTCAGACTTTTTAAAATAGAAGCTACATTTCTGCATCTGCTGTATGACACGAAGATGTATCCATGTATTTGTTGGAAGTAGATTTGCTTTTCTTTATATTTAATTTAAATGTTATCAGTGCATTCTGTTACTCTGAACGTTTTTGTAACTTATGTCTATTGTGTTTAAATGTTTACACATTTTAAAAGTTTATAACCATTCTTTTTCTTTTCTTTTTTTCATTCAGAATGTTCTATACTCTTAGTGAAATTCCCAAGATAGTAGGTAGCACAGGTTTTATTTCCAGGATGCATTGGTGATAACAGCTTATGCTCTGTATTGCCTCAGCTTATGCTGTTTTTTGCTTTTAGCATGTACTTGTCCCCCAGTTTCCTGCTTCTACAGTCTTTTAATTCATTGCTTAAAAGTTGACCTTCACGAAGCTAAACCACAAATGCAGAAAGTTAGAACTAATAGAAATCACGCAATCCATCTTGTTCTGATGTGAATGTGAAAACTGCATTCTAGAAGGTGTAAGTTATTTGTTCAGAGAAGCACAGTCTGCTCCGAGCCGAGTTGGCACTCAAGTCTTTTCCCTCTAACTCTAGAGTTATCCCAAACCTTGTACTGTATTCTAATGGCAAACTGTTCTTTACTACCCCATAACCTCATGCATTGTATACAGTTCTTATGACAATGTGTTTTTAATAGATTTGCTTGTATATGCACCTGTCTTCTCTAGTGGAGTCTGAACTTTGAGACTCATGGGCTGCCTGACTCATGCCTTTTCCCTCAACAGCACCTAACAGGATACCTGACACATACTAGGGACTCAATAGTGTTTGCAGAACTGAGTTAATTGATAAAGCACAGTAATATAAACCTACTTCTCCAAATACATGTGCTAGATTCTTAGCAGCTTATGAGACACTGTGGTTCTGCAGCTTCGACTTATGTCTTTGAATTACTTTTCCTTCCTATGCCCGTTCTTTGAGCTTATATTTCTCACCTTGGTGTTATATATGTAATCTCTGGGTTTGCTTTCCCGTGTTTTAATTCTGACTGTGAAAGTAGAAAACTACCCACATGTTTTCCATATCAACTTGTCTTTCTGGGGCACCCATATTTGTATATATAGTTATTTTTTATTTTTTATTTTTTAGTTAAATAGCTGTTGGGGAACAGGTGGTTTTTGCTTACACGGAGAAGTTATGTAGTGGTGATTTCTGAGATTTTGGTGTGCCTGTTGCCCGAGCAGTGTACGCTGTAGTCTTTTATCCCTCTCGTCCTTCCCACCCTTCACCCTGAGTCCCCAAAGTCCATTATATCATTCTTATGCCTTTGCATCCTCATAGCTTAGCTCCCACTTATAAGTGAGAACATACAGTATTTGATTTTCCATTCCTGAGTTACTTGTAGAATAATGGTCTCCAACTCTATCCAAGTTGCTGCAAATGCCATTATTTCATACTGTTTTATGGCTGAGTAGTATCCCATAGTGTATATATACCACATTTTTTTAATCCATTTGTTGGCTGATGGGTATTTAGAAGATATACAGACAACAATCATATGAAAAAACGCTCAACTCACTGTCCAGGAAATGCAAATTAAAACCACATTGAGATAACACCTTACTCCTGCAAGAATAGCCATAATTAAAAAAATAATAAATGTTGGCATGGATATGCTGAAAAGGGGACACTTTTACACTGTTGGTGGGAAGGTAAGCTAGTACAACCGCTATGAAAAACAATATGGAGATTCCCTAAAGGACTAAAGTAGACATACCGTTTGATACAGCAGTCCCACTACTGGGTATCTACCCAAGGGAAAAGAACTCACTACCTGAAAAAGACACCTGCGCATGCATGTTTATAGCAGCACACTTCTTAAAGATTTTATATGGTGTTCCATCACTTTCTATTCTGTTTAACTGATGACAACAAGATAAGATAATGCAATTTTTCTTCTGGTCTTTAAAATACTAGCCTTTAGTGTTGTTTGTCCTATAATCTGGGTTTTTCACTCTGCTCCAAATTAAAAAATAAAAAGATAAAACAAACAACAACCATCCCACCCCCCAAAAATAAAACAACAACAGCAGTTAAACTCAGTCTTAGACTTTGATGGCAGAACAGTATAGTTCTTTTTCTGTTTTTGGTAAATAAGAAAGCAAATGAACTTTCCTACTGTACTAATGTACTTTTTAAAAGATGGTGTTTGAAATTATCTTACTAATACACTCTGGGGATTACTATTAGGTTGCCTTTAATGGCAAAAACCATGATTACTTTTGCACCAAATTAATCACTCTCTCTCTTTCTCTGTCTCTCTCTCTAATTTGGCTGAATGAAATTTGATAATACTTTTTATCCAGCATTAAAATAGATCATCATTTGGAAAGATTTGTAAAGTTCGCAAGTTTGTGAAGCTGAAGTTGTCTTGTGGTCTCGAATTCACTTTCTTTAATTGCTGAAATTCTTTTTAAAAAACGTTTTTATGTTAGATTAAAAAAAAAAAACAAATTGGCACGACATGCCAGTTCTCACTCTTTTTCTTTCTCCCTCTCTCTCTCTAAATATAATAACCCTTACCTTTTCTGAATATACAAGAGAAGACATTTTCCTTTAATACATAAAGGCAAATATTGGGAACGGTTTGTGGCCATTCAGACTTTGGGTCTGCATTAGGTACCAATTCCACGTGATCCTTTTGGTGGAATTGTTTTATATCGGTATACTCTTTTATAGTTTATTTAGCACTTGTGTGTTCATTGTCTTTTCATTTCAGTAGGAAATTCTCACTGTAGCTCTCTGAGGTAGGTAGAACAGATGTTATTGTCATTTTGATGATTTGTAAGTAATAGAAGTGGAAGAGTTTATTAAAGAATTGTGTAGCTAGTAAAAGAGTAGAGGGAGACCCTCACACCCAGGGCCCTTACTAATTTTAAATGCTTCCATTTATTAAAGGGTTGGCCAGACAGTCTGATGTCTCCTTTAACTTCATTATTTTATTATTTCATGATTCTTCTTTGAAATTAATTTCAAAATGGTGACCCTTTTCACAAACCAGCTTTGTGTATATTGGTTCACATAGACTTGTCAAGATAGATCAAGACAGGTGAGGTGAATTGTATTAAATAGGGGTCCTAAGCCTGGATTATTTTTTTTTAACAACATTTTTCTGTGCTTTTTGCTACCGTGAGGTTATGAATATATTATTCCATGGAGGGGAAACAGTTATAGTTGATTGCTAATCTACCCATGAGTTTGGGGCTGAATTGATCCGGAACCCAGGTTTCCTAAATGCACTCGTTCAGCTGCACCACCATGGTTTATGGGAACCAGGCACGTTTGGAGCTTGGTTCCTAGGGACTGATGAGTCCTGGATTTTTGATGCTTGGTGGAGAATTAGCCATCAGTGATGTGAAGCCATGTATCCTGGTTAGGCAGGACGCATTTTTTTTTCTTAGCAGATAACTAACATGTGAGGGGAACTGATGTCCACTTATGGCATTCTATTTAAAGAAATAATTTAGACTGGATTTTCCCCATTATTTTTGCTGTGAATGTATGGTCCTCACGGTGTGCTTTTCTGTCTCTGGAGTCCTATTGTCCTTTTCCCCATGCAAAGAGAATCTTGCTCTAACTTTGGAGATACAAATGGGAAACATCTCTTTTGGAGGTTACAGATGGGAAGCATCTTTTTGTAATCCTGACAGTCCTGTGAATTGCAATTACAGACTGCAGTTGTAACATCTTGGATGTTTGTTATAAGTATGCATGTTATGCCATGAGAATAGCCACAAATTCACGGAAACCTCAGGACCTGTAATGAAGCTCGGGTTTGCCTGGCATGCCCGTTTTCTGGATGAGCATAAGCAGCTTGAGCCTCATCCATCACTGCACAGTGCAATGCATGAGTTTTAATTTTCAGGTCCTCAGGGGGACAAAAGAACAAGCTGTGTATTCATTAAAGGATCAAATATTAATTGTATTAATTTGATCTTTACACTGCATCTTTCAGCAGAGAAATTCACTTGTAATTCTTGGAGTGACATCAGATCTTACCAAATATTTGTAGGCCTTATTGACGCTCAAAAGTGCCAAGATGCAGCCCTGGCTTGATGGTCGGCGCAGTTACATTCAAGCTTTGGTTTCACCACTTGGCCTTGGGCATGATGCTTTTCTATTCCATATCCTCTTTAATTCATAAAATATTAGCTGGCAATACTAACTGTCTCACAAGATTGTTTTGAAAGCCAAATATGATGATAAATGTGAAAATGTTTTTAAACCGTAAAATACCTTATAACCCCAAGGAGCTACTAGTAAATACTTATTCAGCAATCATTTACTTAAAACAGATCTTGTGCCAGATACTCTTCTAGGGGCTGAAGTTATGGCAGTGAGTGAAACAGAGACTAGTTCCTGCACTCTTGGGATGTATTTTCTTGCTCTAATAAAAATAACATTATTAATAATAATTAATAGTGATACAATTGTGAAATAAAATTTATTTAATAAATGCATTTTATAACCTTATATGTAATTATCAATAATTATTCAAAATTATAAAAAATACTTTAATATAGGTTAAGTAACCCTAATCCAAAAATCTGAACTCTTAAATGTGGAAAAATCTGAAACTTTCTGAGTGCCAACACAATGCTCAAAGGAAATGCTCAGGGGAACATTGTGGATTTCAGAATTGTGGATTGGGATTGCTCAGCTGGTATGCGTAAATATTCCAAAAATCCAAAAAATCTGAAATTTGAAACACTTCACGTCCCAAGTGTTTTGCATACGAAATACTCAGTCTGTACTAACGAATATGTGCTAATATAAATATAATAATAATTTAGCATGTTATCTGTAAGTACTGATGTCATTAACTTCTAGTAACAGTGATAGGGATTATAATGCCTCAACACTATATAAACTATAAAATTCTAGAACCAGGGTGAATCTTAAAAGTTATCTAATGCAACCCCTTTCTTTCCTAGATGAGAATAGTTGAGAATGTATTCACTAATACATTTCAGGGAAGTACAGGTTCTTTGCCCAGGAGTGCTGTAAATAACCAATGAAAAATCTTGAATGCAGGCAACAATTTAATATTCATTTCAGAGACTCAGAAAGGCAGGTGGCTTGTTCAGTATTGCA
Source organism: Theropithecus gelada (assembly GCF_003255815.1). Taxonomy (NCBI): domain Eukaryota; kingdom Metazoa; phylum Chordata; class Mammalia; order Primates; family Cercopithecidae; genus Theropithecus; species Theropithecus gelada. The sequence goes on from NC_037669.1 coordinate 184,874,644, forward strand.
GATAGTAAGTAGGGAAGCCGAGCCATGGTCCTGGGGATTCCTCTCTCATAGATGCATTCTGGGGGACTTGTTTAGAAGTTACAGTGATTGAACTAATATACCCAAACAAAGTGGACTAGATGTTTTAGAACAAGGAGAAGTCTGTGTATTGTTGACAGAAATCTCTTTTATTTTGTAACTTGTCAGCTTAATTAACTGCTGAAATGAGTTGTTTAATAAGGTGATGAGTTCCTCCTAATTCTTGTATGGTTCAAAAACAATAATTAATGCTGATTTGTGTGGTGAGATACACATTAATCATCTTTATTTTTAAATTATACAAGCGTACAATACTATTGTCACTCCATATTTTACATCTGAAGAGAATTTAATTGCTTTTTTGATAATAAAATATACAGAGAGCCACAAAGAGATATCACCACACATGTATTAGAAAAGCTAAAATAAAAAGGTGTCTCATATGCTGCTGAGGATGTGGAGAAATGATCTCTCACAATGCTGGTAGGAATGTGCAAAATTTCGTAGCCACTGTGGAAAACTCTTTGGTGATATTTTACAAAAGTAAACATGTACTAACCATATGACTCAGCAGATACACCCTTTGGCATTTAATCTAGAGAATCAAAATGTTATGTTCACAAAAAAAACCTGTACATGGATGTTCAGAGCAACTTTTTTTTTTTTTTTTAATCATAATGACAAAACACTGGAAACAACCCAAATATCCTTTGATGGGCAAATGTTTCAGTGAAGTCTGGTACAGCCATACAATGGAATACTACTATTCAGCAGTAAAAAAGAATGAAGTGTTACTGATATATGCAATAACCTGGACATGCTTAATGAAAAAACTGTCTCGAAAGATTACATATATTGTATGATTTCATTTTAAGACAAAGCTCTAGAGATGAAGGACATATTCATGATTGCTAGGGGACAGACATGGCTGGGTCAGGTGGGACAAGTACTGGTCATTCATACTAAGAGGATGCAGCAAGAGTCTGTGTGGGTGGAACAGTTCCGTACCTCAATTGGAGTGATGGTTACATGAATCTAAACATGGGATAAAATTACGTAGAACTGTATGCACACACAAATCAATGCAGGTTATAAAATGGTAAAAGCTGAGTAAGGTCTAGTTAACAGTAACAATGTCAGTTTGCTGGGTTTTGTAATGTGTTGTAGCTTTATGAGAGTTACCATTCAGGGAACCTGGGTAAAGTGTACATGGGACTCTGTACTATTTTTGCAACTTTCTGTGAGTCTATATTTCAAAACAGGTTTAATAAAAGTAAAATAAAGACATGCATATAGTTTTCTTAATGTATTATTCTCTTACTCAAAGTTCTATCTTACATGCCATCTGAATTGCTTGTATGATACTTTGAAAGATCACTGCTATATGTATCCCTGCCAGAATGTATGGTTTAAACTGGTTTTCAAAGCTGGCCGGTCATCAGAAAGACTTGGAGAACATTTTTCAAAAGAAAAATATTAAAGCAGGTCCTAGGTCCCATCACAATTCTACAGAATCAAAATCTCTGGCCATGGGCCTCAGGAATCTGCATTAAAACAAAGCAAAATTAAAACATAAAGCACAACTCCCTGGGAATTGTAATTGATTCTCAACCAAAGTTTGGGAACTTCTCATTTATTTTATTAATTTCAGAGACCAGTGCCTTAGTCTCCTTGGAACCTTCTCCAGGTCCTGAGAGTGTACTCTTTCTCCCATAGTTAATGACGGTAGCTTTTGAAGTGTTAAGCATCTTTATCATGTGAACATTGTACAGATTCAGAGAGCATCCTTCATGTTGCTATTCTTTTCCCTCAGTGCTTTCATCGTAGACACCAATCTTTTGCATATGTTGTCCCAGGTCATTTTATTTGGGATCCAAAACCAAAAGGTTTCAAACAATGACAAAAACGGATTCTTCGAGAATGCCCTAGTCATGGCCAAGCTTCTGCATTACAGAGCTCTTGCTATTGTGTTGCTTTAGGTAGCAATGCCTGAAATCTCACAAAATTTTGGGTCACAGTAGGGCTATGTTAATTATCTAAAAATGGATTCATTATGGACATTATAAAATAAATCTGACACCTGAGACTTTGGGCAAATATGCCATATAAAGAAATCATACCCTAAAATAACGATTGACTTAAAGAACTTAAAAAAAAATCAGTATGGCATTTTTATCATCCTTTCTTAAAATTACTGCATTCAGAGAGACCTGATGGCTTAGCACAGCACCTGGGGCAGAGGAGTCTAGGTCATTGGGAGGTGGCACCCTGAGCCTTCTAGCAGTTTGCTCTTCCAGCACTCTCCCTTATTATATGTTCTTTGCATTGTTCTGTATGTTGCTGTCTTCAAATAGAATAGATAAGTCTACTAGTCAATATAGACATATAGTAGGCACCACATGCCCATAAAGATTGCATTATGTAAATGTAGTGCCATAATATAATATGAAGGATGTCCGCTAGGAGGAACTGGGGAAAAACATCACAGACGAGGACACATCTGATCTGAGTGTTAGAGAATGAGTTAGTTGTTTACCAAGCAGAAAAGGGCGGTGGACAGCATGCCATGCCAAGTAAAGGGAACTGCATGTGCAAAAGCAGAGAATGGCCCCCATCCCGACCCTTTTGATTTTGGCAGTTCTTTGCTGATGTCCTCAGGCAGTGCATCTGGGCTCCTGGGAATAGCTTTGCAATGTGAACAGAGTGACTTCACTATGGGTAGACCCAAATGTTCTAGCATGCTCTGAAACTTACCTCTAGAAATAGCTCCAGGAAGTTAGGTAGCTACAGAGAGGAAGGACCAAGAAATAAGATCTTATACCACAGGCAAGAAGTACTTTCCTGGAGGTACTGGCCAGAACTACTATTGCTATCTCTCTGCACTTGTGTGTTATATTTTAGAATGAAATGTGCCTTTGCATACAGATGCTAAGGCAAGAAAGAAAAAGCAAAAGGCAGTTCTCTTTAAATCTCCTGAAACAATTTCAGGCAGTTTTTTTTTTTTTTTTTTTTTTTTTTAACCTAGTCAAACACACACCATTAAGAATGGAGGTGTAAGCTAATTTAATCATTTTTTGTTCTGTTTTTCTCTCTTACTTATTCACACGTTGGGGTAATCCTGAGAAAACAGGAAGCAATGAAAGAAGGATTTTATTGTGAAATGTTCATTACAACTTGCAATTTTAAATATGTGTTAGTATGAGTGTGCATGAATGTGAATAAATTTTAGAGCACTTTCTCACGTATTATCAAGTTTAATCATCAGAATATCCTGCAATGTTATTATAGTTCCTACATTATTATGGTTCCTAAAGACAAATGAAAATTCTGTGATTCAGAGACCCATGGTTAGGCTAATATATATAGAAGTCTCACATTTGACCAAATTTTAGTATCTTCCCTTAAGTATGGGTAATGTACAATAAACAGTATTTGGTAATAATGAATTATTACAATTACTAAAACAACTTATCTGGCAGAACAGTATCTTAACTATTGAACAGTATTATAGTGGATTTATTTGCCTTCATTGCATCTGAAGTCTACTTTGCTTTACTGCTTACCTTATCTTTCTAGCTACTCTGTAAAAAAGTTATTATCATCCTCAATCTGCAGAGTATAATGTATGTAAAGTGAAATAGCTGGCATATTGCAAAGGTGGAAATTGGACCCTTATCTCCTAAATCCAAGTCTGTAGGTGTTCCTCAGCAGTACATGTATCTCATGTTAATGCATTATTACTTTTATTAAATGAAATAATTTTTCTCAAGGAGTCATTATTTGACAAGACCTTTGGAATAACCATTTGGAATTTTCCTTAGTTCAGTTGAATTATGTCATCTTGCTTAAACTTTTCAGATAGCACTGGTAGTTTTACTGACATTACAATGGAATTAAAATGACATTTTATTTTATTTCTTACCATTCTGTAAAAATGGCATTTTAATTTGTCATTATTTTTGTTATTCATCTGTTTATGTATGTTGTAATGACTTGGGTTTTCTTAAGTGCATCCTCTGTAAAAATGACCTCCTGGGAAAGAAATCTCCAAGTTCTATGAGGTGTACCCAGAAATATCACCACTTGAGGTGACAGTAAGTGTCATGCATGCCACCCAATGTGATCCCTGGTAGACAGATTTCACTGTTTTATATCTTGACATCTGCATTGAATTCAGTTCTTTTATTGGCGCCTATTCACTTCCATCTTGTGCCATTGTTATTAAAGGGGCTCGGTAGTGGACAGGAAAAAGTATAAACACATCGTAGGCCTTAAACAGTTTACATTTTCATTAGAAATTCAACATTTGAAAATGACCAGTTAACTAACAATATAAAGCTTTACTGTAAAGCTTCTATTTGTGAAGTGACTCTGTGGCTAACTCTATCAGAAGAAAGAGTTTGCTTGGAGCCAGGCTAGTATTGGAAGGTTACAGAGAAGAAAGACTCAGGGAGGTGATTAAGCATATAGACTCTGGCATCAGATAGATCTGGGTTCCAGTTTTGATTTCACCTCTTAATTTTCTGGGAACTTGGACTCACCAGGATAAGTAGCAACCTAAGTTCTTTCAATTTTAAAATAGGGATATTTATCTACTAGGCGTGGTGGCTCACACCTGTAACCCCAGCACTTTGGGAGGCCAAGGGTGGATCACCTGAGATCAGGAGTTCAAGACCAGCCTGACCAACATGGTGAAACCCTGTCTCTACTAAAAATACAAAAATTAGCTGGGCATGGTGGCACACACCTGTAAATCCCAGTTACTTGGTAGGCTGAGGCAGGAGAATCACTTGAATACAGGAGGTGGAGGTTGCAGTGAGCCACTACATTCCAGCCTAGGTGACAGAGTAAGACTCCGTCTCAAATAAATGAATAAATAAAAATAATAAATAAATAAATAAAAGAGAGATATTTGTATCTTAAAAAGTTGTTTTCAAAGTTAAATGAAGTCATGAATTGACATATATTTGGCACAAAATAATGACAAAATCAGTGGAAGATGTGATCATTATTGTTGCTACTATTATTGAAATGAAAATATGAACATTAGCTCCGAGGGTCATATCCATAGTGTTTTTTTAAAAAATTCAGATTTTAAATTATAAAATCCCATATAGCTCATGCTGACCATTTAAAAAATGGTCTTAGTTGTATCCTTGTTTTTTTTGTATTTGCTGATTGAGATTTTAGAATTGGCTTGGCATATGTTTGTCTTCGCTAGAATTAAGATTCCACCTTTGTTAGAAGTAGAATTACTTTACTTGAACTTTGTCAATGTGACAAAAAATGATTCATATTTATATTATCTCTTTGAGAAGTAGTGTTTTTACTATTGAACTATAAGTACAGTTAAAAAGTAGATGAACATTTCAGAAAGAAACTATTGATTTTTATTAATTAGAGAAATTAAGTTTCCAAAATGTCAGTTGTTACAGAGAGATTTTAGGGATTATTAACTACACAATCTCAGAAAAATTAATTTAATTAGGGATTTTATTTTGGGTTCCATTCATTTTCGAGATTCGTATTTTGGATTAAGCCAATCTCCTGAAATTGTATTTAAACTTAGTCTGTGTGTATGTCTTTTTTCAGGGAAAGGGTTCATAACACCATCAGATCCTCAAAGAGATTCTTAACTTACCCATTAAGAAAGGTAACATGTCTGTCTAGGGGTCACCAGTCTCTCAAGCCAGTTATATTGTTGCTGCCTAAATAAACAAACAGGTTTTTATTTCTACTCTTACCAAATCAGTAGGCTGTGTTTGTAGCAAAAACTGAGTATGTGGTGGTGGTGGGGTTGTAGTAACTACAGTAGAGAATGTAACATGTATACAATTAGATCATGATATATGGTTTCTAACATTTTATATGTGTATATATTTAATGTATTCACACAACAAATATTTGCACATGTTGCCTGAGCTGTGCATATGCAAGGCAGGGCATAGAGATGGCTAGGGCGTGGGTTCTCTCTGCTGAATGAGATGGTGCCCCCTCATCCCCCATTTTACTGTTGAAGAGAGGGAAGGTTGGTGGTGAGGTGACTTGCCCCAGACCAAACAGGTAAAAAGTAGTCCAGAGTAGATTCAGGCATAACTTGTTTGAACCAAATTGTGTTCTTTAGACTGCAACATGCTTTCTGTTCCTTAGCATGTAACTATTATCCATGTATTTTTATTTATTTTTCTTTTATGTGAATTTAAAATGTCATATTTGTTCTGCTTCCATTATTGCAGTCCTGAATGATGATTCATCAGTGCAGTGGCCTATTTTAGTGAACCACAATAGCTTGGGTAGAAAGAAAAAAGATCCAACATACACAGGAATGGAAAGCAGCCATCTTTTTATAGCTAAAATTGCAAACATCTGGCAATTACTCTATTCTACCTCCCTTCAAAAAAGAAGAATCATCCCTTCAACTGGAGCCTGCCACTGTGTTTAATCAAGGCAGAAAGCAAGCCTGAAGCAGCAATCGTTTTGGTTCAAGGAGGCCATTGCCTAATCTAGTTGGCCAGAGTGTCTTCAGAAAATATACCATTTAGTGTCCCCCAGAAGCTACTGGGTTATGTAATGATGATAAGGGTAATATAGCAATTAATAACTGCAGAAATCCCCTTTTGTTTTTCTGCTGTTTCATTTGTGGTGGCTCTTACGGCAGCTTTTATATTGTGAAAGTTAATTATTTTGGTCAATTTTGCCTCTCTCCGCCCGCTTAAGCTTCTTGTATTCCTTAACAAAAGATTCAACCCCATCGATACAACCAATAATTGCCAACTTGATTTTATTATAAACATGTCCAGTGAAATGCTGAAGGAACAAATAACATTTATTTTTAAAGCCTGGCAGTGATCTTACAGTCAAAAAGTGGTCCACCAAGGTTATGGCTCCTAAGTACCCCACCCTTATTTCTTATTGTGCTAATTGTTTGTGAAACTAGTTCTTCCCTCACTGGCCAAAGTCAACACTGTTGGCAGGGGAAGTGAGAACAGCTGGTGGTTCACAGTATATGCTGAGAATCAGAACTTCTGCATTTTTCTCATGGGGTTAGTGCCAGCTTTTGCTCTGGCCTTGACCAATGCAGGTACCTTTCTCTTCCCCATTTACCTTTCTCTTCCTCTAGGTCTCTGAAGAGTAGAGGTGGATATTTCCCTTCCCAGGTTGTGCCAACGTTATTACCACTGTTCCCTTTTGTTGTAGAATATTTTGGTCAGTAATCATCAGTAATCGCTAAGTAACAGAAAATCAAGGTTCAATAGCACGGTTTTCAAAAACAACCTCAAATACTATAAATAGTCTGTTTTCTAGTGTTAGCAGATTATGGTACTTGGAAATCATAAGCATTCAGCGGGGCCTTTGAGCTTATTTTAAATGCCTGCCTTTTGCTTTTATGTCTTTGCTAGAACTGTGTTCAATACCCAAAGACACAGCTTTCTCTTTGATAATTTTTCTAGGCTGTCTTTCCTGCCAGTCTTCCCAAAATCCCAGTGAATTTTGCAAACACCTCATTAAACTAAATGCAGTTTTGGGAGAGATGAGATTGTGACCAAGGAGTTTTCTGGGTTTTACAAAAAGAATAAGAACAAGAACAGGAACTCCTAACAACCTAAAATGCATGCCTTGTGCAATATGGTTATCCCATGCAGAGCTACACAGTAGAACGATCTCTGGAATCTCAAATGAATATGCTCCCTTTTCTCTGTCTTCATCCAGTTGGATAGTTCTGGTCTTCCTCCCTCATGTGTACATCTTTGAACTTGAACTACTGTATTATAGCCAGTGTTCTAACCTATATGCTTTTCTCTTGGTGGCCCTGCTAATATAGAAAAGGTTAGGCTAATGTTCGTACCATATTTTTCTTTTTGGTGTCTTCTTGTGTGTGTGTGTGTGTGTTTGTATGTGTGTGTGTGTTTAATTATACTTTAGCTTCTGGGATACATGTGCAGAACGTACAGGTTTGTTACAGAGGTATACACATGCCATGGTGGTTTGCTGCACCCATCAACCCATCATCTACTTTAGATATTTCTCCTAATGCTATCCCTCCCTAAGCCCCCACCCCCCTCACAGGCCCTGGTGTGTGATGTTCCCCTCGCTGTGTCCATGTGTTCTCATTGTTCAGCTCCCACTTATGAGTGAGAACATGTGGTGTTTGGTTTTCTGTTCCTGTGTTAGTTTGCTGAGAATGATGGTTTCCAACTTCATCCATGTCCCGGCAAAGGACATGAACTCATCCTCTTTTATGGCTGCATAGTATTCCATGGTGTATATGGGCCACACTTTCTTTATCCAGTCTATCATTGTTGGGCATTTGGGTTGGTTCCAAGTCTTTGCTATTGTGAATAGTGCCGCAATAAACATACATGTGCATGTGTCTTTATAGTAGAATGATTTATAATCCTTTGGGTATATACCTAGTAATGGGATTGTTGGATCAAATGGTATTTCTTGTTCTAGATCCTTAGGGAATTGCCACACTGTCTTCCACAATGGTTGAACTAATTTACACTCCCACCAACAGTGTAAAAGTGTTCCTATTTCTCTACATCCTCTCCAGCATCTGTTGTTTCCTGATTTTTTAATGATCACCGTTCTAACTGGCATGAGATGGTATCTCATTGTGGTTTTGATTTGCATTGTTCTAATGACCAATGATGATGAGGATTTTTTCATATGTTAGTTGGCCACATAAATCTCTTGTTTTGAGAAGTGTCTGTTTATATCCTTCACCCACTTTTCGATGGAGTTGTTTTTTTATTGTAAATTTGTTTAAGTTTTTTGTAGGATCTAGATATTAGCCCTTTGTCAGATGGATGGATTGCAAAACTTTTTTCCCATTCTGTAGGTTGCCTGTTCACTCTGATCATTTCTTTTGCTGTGCAGAAGCTCTTTAGTTTAATTAGATCCCATTTGTCAATTTTAGCTTTTGTTGCCATTGCTTTTGGTGTTTTAGTCATAAAGTCTTTGTCCATTCCTATGTCCTGAATGATATTGCTTAGGTTTTCTTCTAGTGTTTTATAGTTTTGGGTCTCACATTTACGTTTTTAATTCATCTTGAGTTAATTTTTGTATAAGGTGTAAGGAAGGGGTTCAGTTTCAGTTTTCTGCATATGGCTAGCCAGTTTTCCAAACAGCGTTTATTAAATAGAGAATCTCTCCCCATTGCTTGTTCTTGTCAGGTTTGTCAAAGATCAGATGGTTGTAGATGTGTGGTGTTATTTCTGAGGCCTGTGTTCTGTTACATTGGTTTATATATCTGTCTTGGTACCAGTACCATGCTATTTTGGTTACTGTAGCCTTGTAGTTTAGTTTGAAGTCAGGTAGCGTGATGCCTCCAGCTTTGTTCTTTTTGCTTAGGATTGTTGTGGCTATATGGGCTCCTTTTTGGTTCCATATGAAATTTAAAGTAGTTTTTTCTACTTCTGTGAAGAATGACAATGCTAGCTTGATGGGGATAGCATTGAATCTGTAAATTGCTTTGGACAGTATGGCCATTTTCATGATATTGATTCTTATCCGTGAGCATGGAATGTTTTTCCATTTGTTTGTGTCCTCTCTTATTTCTTTGAGCAGTGGTTTGTAATTCTGCATGAAAGAGTCATTCATAGCTCTTGTAAGTTGTATTCCTAGGTATTTTATTTTCTTTGTAGCAATTGTGAATGGGAGTTCACTCATGATTTGGCTCTCTTTCTATTATTGGTTTTAGGAATGCTTGTGATTTTTGTACATTGATTTTGTATCCTGAGACTTTGCCGAAGTTGCTTATCAGCTTAAGGAGATTTTGGGTTGAGATGATGGGGTTTTCTAAATATACAATCTTGTCATCTGCAAACAGAGACAATTTGACTTCCCCTCTTCCTGTTTGAATACTCTTTATTTCTTTCTGTTGCCTGATTGCCCTGACTAGAACTTCCAATACTATGTTGAATAGGAGTGGTGAGAGAGGGCATTCTTGTCTTGTGCTGGTTTTCAAAGGGAAAACTTCAAGCTTTTGCCCATTCAGTATGATATTGGCTGTGGGTTTGTCATAAATAGCTCTTATTATTTTGAGACATGTTCCATTAATACCTAGTTTATTGAGAGTTTTTAGCATGAGATTGTGTTGAATTTTGTCGAAGGCCTTTTCTGCATCTATTGAGATAATAGTGTGGTTTTTGTCATTGGTTCTGTTTATGCGATCTCTTATGTTTATTGATTTGTGTATGTTGAATCAGCCTTGCATCCCAGGGATGAAGCTGACTTTTTCATAGCAGATAAGCTTTTTGATGTGCTACAGGATTCGGTTTTCCAGTATTTTACTGAGGTTTTTCACATTGATGTTCATCAGGGATATTGGCCTGAAATTTTCTTTTTTTGTTGCGTCTCTGCCAGGTTTTGGTAGCAGGATGATGCTGGCCTCATAAAATGAGTTAGGGAGGAGTCCCTCTTTTTCTAGTGTTTGGAATAATTTCAGAAGGAATGGTAGCAAGCTCCTCTTTGTACCTCTGGTAGAATTCGGCTGTGAATCTGTCTGGTCCTGGACTTTTTTTGGTCAGTAGGCTATTAATTACTGCCTCAATTTCAGAACTTGTTATTGGTCTATTCAGGGATTTGAATTCTTCCTGGTTTAGTCTTGGGAGAGTGTATTTGTTGCAGAATTTATCCATTTCTTCTATATTTTCTAGTTTATTTGTGTAGAGGTGTTTATGGTATTATCTATTGGTAGTTTGTATTTCTGTGGGATCATTGGTGATATCCCCTTCATCATTTTTTATTGTGTCTATTTGATTCTTCTCTCTTTTTTTCTTTGTTAGCCTGGCTGGTGGTCTATCTATTTTGTTAATCTTTTCAAAACACCAGCTTCTGGATTCATTGATTTTTTTGAAGGTTTTAGTTATTTCTTGTCTTCTGCTAGCTTTTGAATTTGTTTGCTCTTACTTCTCTAGTTCTTTTAATTGCAAAGTTAAGGTGTTGATTTGAGATCTTTCCCGCTTTCCCTGGTGGGTATTTACTGCTCTAAATTCCCCTCTAAACACTGCTTTAGCTGTGTCCCAGAGATTCCGGCATGTTGTGTCTTTATTCTCATTGGTTTCAAAGAACTTATTTATTTCTGCCTTCATTTTGTTATTTATCCAGTATTCATTCAGGAGCAGGTTGTTCAGTTTCCATGCAGTTGTGTGGTGTTGAGTGAGTTTCTGAATCCTAAGTTCTAGTTTCATTGCACTGTGGCCTGAGATACTGTTTGTTATTTTGCATTTGCTGAGGAGTGTTTTACTTCCAATTATGTGGTCAATTTTAAAATAAATGTGATGTGGTTCTTAGAAGAATGTACATTCTGTTGATTTGCGGTGGAGAGTTCTGTAGATGTCTATTAGGTCTGCTTGGTGTAGAGCTGAGTTGAAGTCCTTGATATCCTTGTTAACCTTCTGTCTTGTTGATCTGTCTAATATCAGTGGGGTGCTAAAGTCTCCCACTATTATTGTGTGGTAGTCTGAATCTCTTTGTAGGTCTTTAAGAACTTGCTTTATGAATCTTGGTGCTCCCGTATTGGGTGCATATATATTTAGGGTAGTTAGCCCTATTTTTGGATTGCTCCGTTTACCATTATATAATGGCCTTCTTTGTCTTTTTTGATCTTTGTTGGTTTAATGTCTGTTTTATCAGAGACTAGGATTGCAACCCCTGGTGTTTTTTTGCTTTCCATTTGCTTGGTAAATATTCCTCCATGCATTTATTTTGAGCTTATATGTGTCCTTGCATCTGAGATGGGTCTCCTGAATACAGCACACCGATGGGTCTTGACCCTTTATCCAGTTTGCCAGTCTGTGTCTTTTAATTGGGTCCTTTAGCTTGTTTACATTTAAGGTTAACATTGTTATGTGTGAATTTGTTCCTGTCTATGATGCTAGCTGGTTATTTTGCCTGTTAGTTGATGCAGTTTCTTCATGGTGTTGATGGTCTTTACAATTTGGTATGTTTTTGCAGTGGCTGGTACTGTACTGGTTTTTCCTTTCCATATTTAGTGCTTCCTTCAGGAGCTCCTTTAAGGCAGGCCTCGTGGTGAGAAGAACCTCTCAGCATTTGCTTGTCTGTAAAGGATGTTATTTCTCCTTTGCTTATGAAGCTTAGTTTGGCTGGATATGAAATTCTGGGTTGAAAATTCTTTTCTTTAAGAATGTTGAATATTGGCCCCCATTCTCTTCTGGCTTATAGGGTTTCTGCAGAGAGATCCGCTGTTAGTCTGATGGGGTTCCCTTTGTGGTACCCGACCTTTCTCTCTGGCTGCCCTTAACATTTTTTCCTTCATTTCAACCTTGGTGGGGTAACCCGATTTTTCTCTCTGGCTGCCCTTAACATTTTTTCCTTTATTTCAACCTTAGTGAATCTGACAATTATCTTGTGGCTGCTCTTCTTGAGGAGTATCTTTTTGGTGTTCTCTGTATTTCCTGAATTTGAATGTTGGCCTGTCTTCCTAGGTTGGGGAAGTTCTCCTTTCTTTCAGAGATTCCCTGCCCAGAGAGGAAGACTCTATATAGGCAGTCTGTCTACAGTGACTTTGTGGTACTGAGGTAGGCTTTGCCCTATTCTAACTTCCTGGAGGCTTTGTTTACATTGTGATGGGAAAACTGGCTACTCAAGCCTCAGTAATGGGGGATACGCCTCTCCCCACCAAGCTGGAGCATCCCAGGTCAACTTCAGACTGCTGTGCTGGCAGCGAGAATCTCAAGCGAGTGGATCTTAGCTTGCTGGGCTCCATGGGGGTGGGGTCCACTGAGCTAGAACACTTGGCTCCCTGACTTTAGTCCCCTTTTCAGGGGAGTGAATGGTTCTGCCTAGCTGGCATTCCAGGAGCCACTGGGGTATGAAAAAGACAAACTCCTGCAGCTAGCTCGGTGTCTGCCCACATGGCCACCCAGTTTGGTGCTTGAAACCCAGGGCCCTGGTGGTATAGGCACCTGAGGGAATCTCCTGGTCTGCGGGTTGCAAAGACCGTGGGAAAAGGGTAGTATCTGGGGCGGAATGCACGGTTCCTCATGGCAGGTCCCTCATGGCTTCTCTTGGCTAGGAGAGGGAATTCCCTGACCCCTTGTGCTTCCAGGGTAAGGTGATGCTCCACCCTGCTTAGGCTTGCCCTCCGGGGGCTGTACCCACTGTCTAACCAGTCCCAGTGAGATGAGCCAAGCACTTCAGTTGGAAATGCAGAAATCACCCACCTTCTGAGTTGATCTGTCTGGGAGCTGCAGACCGGAGCTGTTCCTATTTGGCCATCTTCAACCTAAGTCCCATATTTTGCTTTTACTTTGGGACTTGGAATCTACAAATGTTCTAGAATACAAACAGTATTGTATTGCAGGGGGCTTTACATGTCTATAGTGGTTCTCTGTCCTTTTAACACGAGTAATAACCACCTGGGGAACTTCAAAAAGTTTCCAAGCTTGGGTCTCACCCTCAGATATTGTAATGTAATTGCTCTGGGATGGGCACTATCTTTTTTTTTTTTTTTTTTTTTTTTGCACGATCCATTTCTAGAACTACTAAGATAGGCCAATCTCTTACTGATGCTTGAGTTCATATAATCACTGTCAAGGTGTTTTTTAGGCTTATATTGAATATTTCTAGTGCAGGAAACTAAAAGAACACTTTCTGTCTTAAGGCAGTTCTGATTTTTTTAGAGATCAGATTTATTTTTATTTAAATTCTGCCTTCATAACATGTGAGATTGTCTTTTAGTCTTATAAATTTATAATTTCTAGCCATGGAGTTTAGTTAGTACTTAAAATTGTAACTCCCTGCCCTTCAAAAAAACAAAAACAAAATAAGAACAACCTGATCACATCTTTATAATTGTGACTCAGTCCTCATCAGATAGGGCCTTTCTCTTCTTCACTTTCGAGTTATAAATCCTGGGGAAAGGAACAATGAGGAACAAGCAGACAAACAAATAGAATAAGTACTTTCTATAGTGAGGCAGCACTAGAGTTACCTTGTTAACTAAATGGAGAGCTGGAACTCTAAGCTTTTCATCATTATATTGGCAGTGTGTAACATATAGTTAAGTCACAGAAGAAACATTCAATTATTATTATCGAATAAGTAATAATTATGAGGTTTATTAAGAGGGCCCAGTTCAATTTATATGTGCAAAACTTATGCCCTTAATTGTAACAATACTTTAGAAATTATAGTGGAAGTAAGTCCTTTTGCAGAGAGAATACACCTTAAAATGCCTGGGCACAAATTTAATGAGAGATACGTTGTTCTATATCCCAATGAAAACAAAAAGCCAAAGTAATGATCTCAAACTCTCTAGAAGGACATGAAGCTTAATAGTAACAGTCCCTGGTGCAAGTGGATCCTCTTAGGCAGTCTTACATTTGCACTGGTCTTACTATATGGTGGAAATGAGCGTATGTTTCATTCATAGCATCATCCCCGTTACTTTAGATTGAAAGTATTTCCCCATATTTTGGTAAAACCTGCTGCTCCTGAAACCTACCTTTGTTCCTAGTCGTGCCCTTATAAATGGCAAAAAATAAAGCCAATTCATCTTGCTTATATGAGCCCGTCTTATAATAGAGATATGTCCTTCATTCTTTTCTTTAAGCTGAATAGTTCCACTGCAGAGTCTCTTAATTATTTAATGTAGTCCATCCTGAAAGACGTCATTTGTAAGGAACATAATTCTATTGAATGCAGAAAGGGAATGGCAAGGTTCTTTCAGAGAATTCCTTTTCCTGAACAAAGGTGCAATTGCCAGGAAGCACCTTCACATTTTTCTACAGCTTGTCAGGCTTCCTTATAGCACTGTTATATGTGGCAATATTATGATTGACATTAAAAAATGTGTGTATTTTTGAAAGAACTATTTCCTTTATTTTAAATAGAAAAGAACATAGCATCTCTGGGAGTAGGAATATCAAAAATAAATTAAAAACCTTTCTTGTGATTACATTAACCAGATTGATTAGGACAAATAGGGTTTATCTATAGCTTAATAAAGAAGTTATTATTTCCTCAAAATTTAGACTTACTAGGCCTAAAGGAGCATAGAGGTCTTTAGACTTAGTAAGTCTAAATTTTGAGGAAATAAATTGGAAAAACTAGAGCTCAGAATGAGTAATAGTAAAGGCAAAACTAAGATTATTAAGAAAATTATCAGAATTTCCTATGTGATTTTTTTTTTTTTAACAACTTCCCCTGGCTTATATTGTACATGGGTTTTAGTTATCTTACAGCTCTTTAATTATTTTTTAAAGTAGGGTAACATTTTATCTTCCTTCTCTCTGTCTCTATCAAGGGTTTGTTATTTGAGCATTACAGTTACACACCACCACTCTCTGGTTGTACCGTGACTGATATATCAGTTAATTGGAAAAGTGAACAAAACTCTTTAAACTCAACCTATACAATTAAGATGATGAAGTGGCAGCAATCATTGTGCTCTTTTACTTACCTGTGTGATTTGTTACACTCTGTGTTTATTTAGAATGTAAATAACGCGCAGTTAGAGTAATAGATGCAGATGATTGAACATCCTTAGACATCTGGAGAAGCAGCACTGGCAAGATTCTCTCTGAAAATTTCTGAAAATCTTTTTGTTGCAACCTGAGAAGGCATAGATATAACTGAAAGCCTAATAGTAAGGCCAAATTCAATCAAGTTGAAAATGCTTTACACCATCACTGATGATGTTGTGTCTTCCCCACCCAGCTCAACATTGAGATTTTTTTTTTTTGATATGTAGAATTTATTTGTTCCAGAATTTTCCTTTCAATTCATCAAATCATTACATAATTAACTTTTTTTTTTCTTTTGGATTTCTTGACTCTCAAATGATTTTACTCTTTTTAGAGAGCTACAGCCACAGTTTTCTTAAATATAGGGATTTTTGAGGTATCATATTTTGCTAATGGTAAGTTTATAGTATTCCTAAGCAGCTTATCTCATGCAGTTTTCTCTATATTGAATACGGTTCAGATGAAAATTAACCTGTGTGAAAGTGTTGTCATCTGGAATGACTGCCTCTTACCTTAGAAAACAGTCAGTCCAAGGTTGAGAACACATCTGAGAAACTGTGCCTATTTTGAGAAATACCAAGAAATTTTTATTCACTGGAACAGCTGCCAGGAAACTTGTTGGTCATAGACGAGTGCCTTAGTTGGGCATTTTTTTCAGAAGTAGAGAAAGGCAAAGCTAGAGTCACCGAGGGATTGGAAGGATGAAAGACATGTAGTTGGAAGCTGGGCACTGTGGAAGACCAAAACACTCTTCAAACGTTCTGCTTTCAAGAGTAAACCCATTCCCTAGGAGCATGAGACGGAGTATGAAGAGCCATGATTTTTAGCTAAGACCTAACATTTATCTTACAGTTTGATTTTGTTGTGAATATTATCTCAGAATTATGCAGGGATGGTCCATCGAAAGGGGACACCAAAAAGGTCTGTCAGAGTCGAGCTGACTTTATCTTAGTCATGCTGAAAAGTAGGCGGCAGTCAATCAAAATGGCAATCACTGAACAAGACAAGAGTTCACTGGAGAGAAGGGTAAATGGGAAGGACACTCCCTGCATTCTTGAGGCCTGTGTAGATCAACAAATGACTCTGGGTTGGTTTCCACAGTTGTAAAACAATGAGATTGAACAATATTGTTTCTTCACTTCCTTCCTGCTCTAAGATTGTACGAAAGTATGATTCAACGACATATATTGCGTAAAATTGGTTACTCCTGAAGTACATGGAATAAAATTGTTCCCATAGAATATCGTGAATTCAGTTAGGTTGTGACATGGGTCATAGACTCCACAGTCTGGGCGCCCTCAATATATTCCTCTGACAACCCCATGTCCTTTCATTCTAAGCTCATATCCTTACACATTTTTTTCTCTACACCTGAGCAAAATATACATTCATGTTCTTAAGTGCAAGTAGTTCATGAGGAAGGTAACATTTAATTTGTTCCTACTATATGCCAGATATCTGATATGTCATCTTTATAGCACTATTTGAAGTTTGGTACTAATATTTCCATTTTTCAAGTGATGAAATTAAGGCTCAGAGAGATAGTAAGTTGCCCAGGGCATCGTGACTTATAAATAATGGATCTTAGATTTGAACACAAATATCTCTAAATCCAAACTTCATGATTTTTCTACTGTATTTCATTTGCTCACTTCCAAAGTCTATACAAAAATATTTGTTAAATGTGCATGTACTGAGATACAGATATCTACTATATCTATATATACAGCGATAGCTATCAAAAGGGGAGAGGTCATCTAAATCTTTGACAAAAGTATGTCAAAATGGAACCCTGCCAGAAGGACTTAATTTTTAATAGAAATCAGAGCATTAGCTGAAGCCATGAAGTTCTAAGATTAAAATGTAGCTGTGAATTGGGGAGGATTCAGAGAGGTCTTTATGTATATGCTATAGGTGATCATGTGTGAATTTGACCTGTGGCAAGAAGAACTTTTTTTTTTTTTTTTTTTTTTTGAGACAGAGTCTCGCTCTGTCGCCCAAACTGGAGTGTAGTGGCCGGATCTCAACTCACTGTGAGCTCCACCTTTCGGGTTTACGCCATTCTCCTGCCTCAGCCTCCCGAGTAGCTGGGACTACAGGCGCCCACCACCTCGCTCGGCTAGTTTTTTTTTGTATTTTTTAGTAGAGACGGGGTTTCACCGGGTTAGCCAGGATGGTCTCGATCTCCTGACCTTGTGATCCGCCCGTCTCGGCCTCCCAAAGTGCTGGGATTACAGGCTTGAGCCACCGCGCCCGGCCAGAACTTTTTTTTTTTTAAGTTCTTCCAGGTTATCCTTGTGTTTCGGTGGCAGAATAAAGAAATGAATGTCTTGCTGGTTCTTCCAAGTTGTATGAGGATAATATCACCCAGGGATGATATGCTAGATAAAGACCCAGGATCTTTATTACTTTTTTACGTTTAGTTTTGTTGCTGTTGCTTACATTTCTAGTCCTGTTTGACAGCATTAGAACCTTTAAAAGGAACTCGTAACCTTTTCTTTTTCCTTTTCCTGAAATGCGTGGATGGGAGGATTGGATAAGAGCCTCAAGGGATGGAAAGAAGAGCTCAGTGCGAACACACATTCGTTTATTCATTTAGCAAACATCCATTGAGTGCCTAGGACCTTTACGGTATTCTGCCAAGAGCTGTGCAGGATAGGAATGAAAAAGGGATGACCTTTGCTTTGGCTATGTACACCAGAAAAAGGAGCAGAGGCTGGAGGACTCTTGCCAAGAAGCTATTTAGTGGTTCTCTGAGAGCCTCTGAGAGCCTTATCCCTATCTAGGCTGGAGATTAACTCAGACATTTTTTCAAATTCTGTTTATTTACCTCTAAAATATTAAGAATAAGGAGGTGGCGTGGAGCTTTTACTGAAATGTATTTCAATTTGAGTATTGACCGTTATAGTGATGGATACAGTTGATCCATCACAACCACCATTTCAAAGGAAGGTGGGGAAATCCTTTGACCTTGTGTGGAAAATAACTGAGGAAATTTTGGTCTGACGGTTGTGAGAGAGTTGAGAAAGTCAATCATTTTGTAACTAGGCACAGCAATCTTGTATGAACCATGTCAGGATGTTGTCTGCATGCCGTCTTTGCTGATCACAGTAATCGGGTCATAAGAGAAAGGGAAGTAATAGAGTGTCTCTTAGCAACCAACCCCAGGAAAAAGAAAATTACTCAAACCCAGCCATCTAGCCAGAGAAGTAGAAAGAAAAAAAATATTCTCATCGTCTGCTGAAAGAGCTCAGGGATGAGAGGGAGAGAGAGAGAAAGTGAGAGAGAGAGGAAAAAGGAGAGAGAGAGGGCGGGAGAAAGAAGAAAGGGAGAGAGAGAGAGGAGAAAATAGGAAGGAGAGAGAGAGGAGGGAGAAGAGAGGCCAGGGAGAAAGAGGAAGGTATGGAGAGACAGGAGGGAGAGAGAGAGAGAAAGAAAAGAAGGAAGGAAAAAAGCAGAAAGAAGTAAACAAAAAACTGAAACCTTTTATTTCTTTGCCTTCCTTTGTCTTGGTGTTATGTTTTTAAAAAATTTTTATTTCAGAAAGAGATAAAGAGGCAAAGAGTGGGTGAGGACAAAAGAAACCCTGTCTCCTAAAACAGGAACTTGATAGTCCACATCGTGAGAGAAAGCGGGGAGGACAAATGGTAGTATGCCTTCGTCGTGTCCCATGTTTCTCATTGTTTCCAGTTGCAATCTGGATTACTCTTCAGAAGTAGTAGGAAGATGAAGTCTGCAGGTGCTGTGATCAGTGTTCTAAGACCTGTTTTTGAATTCCCTGCTTGTTAATTGTGTAACAGTCAGTTCTACAGCTTACTGCAGACTTTATAGTAATGACTTTCAAACTTTGTTTTATTCTGACATAAATAGCAGTAAGAAATACGTATTACATTGACAAGGGCGTATGTATGTACATGTCAATGTAATATTTATCGTGAGTGTAATATTTATTATGTTAAGTGAAATTTTCATATATATATTTTTTTCATATAGAGGCCCTTTATGTGATACATACTAATGTTTTCTATTCAATTTCATTACAACAATTTTTTGGGAGCCCCGCTGAATTGATTGTATGACCCTAATGAGTTACCTCCTTCCATTTGAAAACACCAGTCTAGGATCAGCACTTGCCTTACGTTTTGATTTTGCTAGAGTGGAGCCAAGCAGCAAGTTCAGTCTTGGTGAAGAGTCTTTGGCCAGCACTGTGATGTTCAGAGTAACAGCTATTTAAGCAAAATATTTTCTTGTCATCTGTTAAGTAGATGTATCATAAAGAGTCTATCCTGGTTTGGAATTTAAGGGGATAAACCTGAGGCAACTCCCCTTGGACTATCCGCAGCTTAGAAAAGTGCCAGAGTGTGTTCAAGAAGCACCGGACTGGACTCACGAGACCTGATTGCACTTGATGGGATCCTTTTCTCACTCTGAACCTGGGGTCAATGATGGATCGAATTAGATAATGTCATAAATTCCTTCTGGCTGTAACATCTTGGAATTTATAGCTGGATGGGGCTCCAGAAACCATCCTGTCTAATTTCTTTGTTTCCAAAATTTAGTTCTAGAAAAGGAATATGATAGACTTCCTACTTTCTTTAAAGATCTGTGCTAGAAACAAGTATACATGAAAGATTGAAGCTTAGTACATAATTTCAAACATTGCAATGTAGTATAGGAGTATACTGTGCACACATATAAACATAATTCGAAGAAAAGACATAATTTGTTAAACACTACAGGTAGGGTAGAAGTAAAATTTAAAAACTCAGAAAAATGATAATTTAATCTTACTGGGAAGATAATGGCTGAATGCTACACTAGTATATAAGAAGGAAGGCTTTGCTATGGACTTTGAGGGAAGGAAAATATTGATAATAATAGAATGTTCCAGGTAGATTAAATGTTGTAGGTAATGAAAGAATGGAGTCTTAATTGTCTCCTTTGAGTTCTGTTTTTTGACCTCATTGAACTCACAAAGGTTGACTTTTTACCAGTAAATATTCCTATTATTTTATAGCTGTTTTTTCTTCCAATTTAACATGACTTTTTAATAATGATCCATTGCCCACATTTAGTGATAAGTTGAGGTTTGATTAAAGAGTATTTGTACAGTACTACCTCCTACTTGGAGACACATGTTTGTATAAACACAAGGTGTTATATAATTTTTTTCTCTGTTGGGGAGATGGGGGAAGTAAATAAGGAAACATAAATTAATACCTGTTGTCTTTTCAGGGTAAATAATGCCTGAATATATTTCTCTTTCTTTCTTTTTTCCTAATTCGGGTTTCATTTGTTTGATTTTACCTTTATAAGTTTATAAACCATGGAAATACCCAATATTTTTGGGGATCTTGGAAATAATTTCTGTGATGTCACTTTCTGAATCAGACTAAGGTTTGTGTATTACATCAGTGAAGGGAAATAAGTACATAAACCAGAATTAATCTGAAGATGTTGTGTTTGTAATGTTTCTTCCATTTTATGCCTTTCCTTGAAGCTTCCGGCACTTGCACATCTCACTCAATCTTCCAGTTCTCCATGACTTTTCTGCTGTCATAAAGAGACAAAAGGCATATGACTTTCTCCAGCTGCATTTCCTGACCTGTTTCCTTGCCATGGATTGCTTCTAAAGCAACATTCCCACCATTTGAACTTCCATTCTTCCTCTGTCCCAAACCTAATATTAACAATAACAAGAGCCAATACAATTCTTCATTATAATATGGTGTTTTACATTCAAAGCACACACAGTCCTTACTTTATTTGATCCTCAGAACTCGTGGATGTGTAAATGGCAAGAGTTCCATTGTACAGATTACTAAAGTGAAATATCTAGAGGTAATGTCACCTAGTAGTACTAACTATAATGTTGTGATACCAATATCAGAATAACAGGGCTCCTGACTTCTGGCCCAAGGGAGATAAGGTGGATCATTTTAAGGTTTTGGCTGATATACCATTGACATGATCAGTTTTAGTACATTTTATTTTACATGAAGAAACTGAGGCTAAAAGAAATGGAGCTACTAGTGCTTAGGGGGTCAGCATCAGAACCAGATCTTTGATTCCCAGATTTAACATTTCCTAGATTCTGTGTTCTAATCGTCTCAATGGACAGTGCAGATATCACTTGAGAAACATGTTTGCATTTCATAAACAAACTCCTGTTTATTTTCAATATTTTCTATGTATAAATAGTGTTTATGTAAGCATATGTTTACTTAGGACCCAATATCTGTTCAGTACTGTTAATTGCCTTGGGAGAAAACAACAGTAAAAATGTAAGGCCTGGGATTTCTATGCAAAAGGCTAAAAAGTGCTTTTGGTGAGATTTTAAAAATAGAAAACCAATTAGAAAATAATTAGGTGCATAGCGGTAGGCCCAGACTTGAATTTCAACATGAATTTTGAAAAAGAATGTGTATTTTAAGGCCTACATGGGCAAAAGTAGATGGGCTTTAACATTTGTGTAGGTATAGATTATCTGTGGGTGAAGGATGGGTAGTGGGATGGTGAGCAGGCAGAGTGGGGTTGGGGTGTGGGGTGGCACAGCCAGCTTTAATGGAGACATGTGACTCCGAAGAGGGGTAGGACATGAGGTGTGTAGAACAACAGGTTTCAGAGGTGCAGTAGGGATGATCTAGGGGATCAGAGAGGAAATGAATAAAGACTCTGCCAACCTTTCAGCCTGGAGCCTAGAGCCGCAGTGTGAGTTAAAGATGTAAATTCCTTGGAATTAAGAACCATACCTTATTTAGCCATTTATACAGCTGCTCACCATGGTAATAATTAGAAATTAAGATGATGATCTTTGATGTGAGCAACTTTCCTAAATAACACTTGATACTGCTGATAAATGAGACTTAGGTACAGTGCTTTTTCTGTAGGATTCAGGCCTAAATGGATCTAGGAGAATACTAGAGCTTCCGTTCCAAAGTACGTGCATTTGAATGATATGCTAAGTAATGCCTTGTGTATCCTTCAACAGGAAAAGTTCCTGTTATTAGGATAATTTGATATGCACTTGATGTTTACTAATACGTTTCAATCAAATCAATCCTTCTTGGATTTTTTTTGTTCTTTGTGGACTTTTAGTTAAGTTTAAAGATATTCTGTACACTTAAATATGTACACAAATGACTTTATAACAAGAAAACAGATTTGTTTAAAAAATAAACCTACAATTCTGTCTCTCAACACATCAACTCCATTTTCTCTGTGCTCTTTTAGTTTTTGCCAATATATGTCTATAGCTTTCATTATATGTAACTAAAGATAGACATAATTTTGCATGTTTTCACTTAATATTACAGAATAAGAATTCCCCACCGTCATATTTAGCAATGGCATTATAGTTATTGAAGTAGGCACCCCAGAATTTATTGAACTATTGCCATATTACTGGTTGTATGTGTTATTTCACTGCTGTTAGTGTTTTTATGTTAGAGAACATAATGAAGGTCTTCATGGGTATAGCTTTTTGAGAAGCTAGACATGTTGAAGAAATTGGGAGCATGTTATTACTAGCTTCTATGAATTGGTACTTACTTTGCTATCCCTTTAATTCAATTCCATTCTGCAGTAAGTGTGATAGCTTTGCTGAAGTACTTGGGGGCCACAAGGACATTTGTAACTGGTTAAGTTGGAAGATATTTATTTGTATGAGATGGGTAGAGACAGGATGGACAGGCTATTTTTCTTGGCCACACCCACTGAATTTAAATAGGCAATGGAGATAAATCAATTGTGGCCCAGTTAGACTGCCTGGATATAATATCCTTTTGGACTGGATCGTGTCGTTTCCTTGAGGTCGGGATGGCTAAGCATGGTGATGGCCATAACTGAGCAAATAGACAGAGGCTGGTTAGAATGCATGACCAGTCATAGCTGTGTAACTGAGGGACTGATGATATTCCTGTGACTAATGAAAAAGCCTAATCTTAGAGTAACTGTGGTAATTATAATGAGAATACTAGGAAAACATTTGAAGGTGTTAATTGTGTTCCAGACACTATTCTATGCATTTCATACACACACACACACACACACACACACACACACACACATTTATTTAATCCTCATAATATTATGAGATAGTGCTATTATTAATATTCATTTTCTGGATGAGGAACCTGAGGCCTCAATCAGTGAAATAACTTGCTCTGAGTTCCGTATTAAGTAGTACTACCCAGGCAACCTGGCCCCAGAGCTTACTTACACGTGTAGTGACTACACTGTTCTTCCCGTTTGTGAGGTGGTGAAACTGCGGAGACAGGCATGGCATACCTACAGAACAGGACTAAAATCTCATAGGTTTTTGAACTTATTAGGCAGACCTAAGGTTTTTTACACTTCCCCAGGCTATAGAACAGAACTAATCTCTTAGCCTTAATGTCACTATAACCTCAAAACCAGGTGAAGAGAATTATGATGGTGAGCAGAGGTTAGGACACTTATTATAGTTGTTACCTCATTTATTTAGTTCTTTGTTTCTTAGAGACTAAGATTCTGGCACATAGCAGGTTCCCATTAAATACCTATTAATTTAAAGTTTAAAACAAGGAATGAATGGTTAAATGAATCATTGAATGCATATGTCTATTTCTTGGAGGTCTAATCAAGTTTTCAAAACTTTGACTCACCTGTAGTTAGTGCAGAGTATGTATGGTCATTCTGCTAGAGCAAAATCTTAGTGTAAGATTAAAGAACTCTGCAAACTGAAAATATGCAGGTACACTAGTTTTAAAATGTATTAGTTTGATTAATTATTGTCATTTTCTGATAAAGAAAGGGGAGTAGTCTCCCCTAAAGTTTGGTGATTAAGTCACCAGCCACCTTTTCTATTTTGGTGGTTGTGGTAATTGATGTTTCCTGGAAATTTTCCCCCTGTTCTATTAATACTGTCAAAGGGGGTTACAGCCATGACTCACTCCAGGAAGTCAACCATCATTCGCTTCCTCAATCTCACCAAACAGTCCCCATGTACAAAATCAACGACTTCTGCAAACTAGTTACTTTACAGCTCTCAAGAAAGTTCTAGAAAATACAGCTTTTGTGTTTCGCTCTGTGCTTCCTGCCATGGCAGAGAGTAAAACAAACCTTCATGCTTTGCTTCTTGGTAGTCTGGAGATAATTGACCAGTTAGGTAACTAGTGTAGTCTCACTCAAGAGAAATCCCGCTTGCTGTCTAACAGAAGTCCCTCGGCACTCAGATTTGCAAAGTTAACCCGGGGGACGGTTCATGAACTCTAGTGGAGTCTATACTTCTTAATGGTGTATACCTGGCTTTATGTTTCTGTATTCATTATTTTGCTCACTGTTTAATTAAATAATGAATGCTTTAACCTGTTCAACACATAACTCCGTATGTCTTAGCAGTGCTGTGTAGTAGACACTATCATAGGCACTGAGGATGCGGTATAGACATGGTAGCTGCCCTTGGGAACCTTCTATCCTGGTTATTGTTCACTATATTACCAAGTTAACCACAGGGAGAACAAGTTCAGAGAATACACAGGCTGTGGGCTTGTCCTAAAGGAATCAATCTGTAACCAACATGTCTAAAGTTGTTCAGAATAAGATTATTCCACTTAATTCTGTAATTTATTTTGTCTGGAATTCATCTCATCTCTGCCCCCACCCTCACTCATATACATAAACACAGAGATGGAACTTAACTGTGCATTCTCGTGGTACTTAAAATTTTGTACCTTGGATTATCAAAATTTTTGTTCATGTCCTAGCGTCTCTGCAAGTTCTTTGGTTAAAACCAATGTGTGACACATCTCTGGATCAGAAATGTCTTCCTTTCTACCTTTCCCCTTCCCCAGCCTTCCTAGTCTCCTAGCACAGTGCCAGATAAATGACAGCTGTTTAATATGTTTGGTAAATGCTAGCTCTGTGTGATCGTAGAAAAGTTAATGAACTTTGCTGATTTTCAGCGTCCTCTTTCGTAAAAAAGAGAATAATAACTGTTTCTACTTCCTAGGTTGTTGTCAAGGTTAAGTATTATATTTAAAGTTTTTTTTTTTTTTTTTTAGTGGTGACTAGCACTTAGTAAGCACTTACTGAATGTTATCATTAATAAATTATCTTACTGCTACTTATAAAGCAGTAGCATTTCCTTCTAGGATTTTCTTGTAGTCCTTCATGATTGATAGAGAAGAGACATGCAGTCTAGGATTTCACATCAACTTTTTAAATATAGGAAACCAGATGTAAATATGCTGCTTTGGTTATTTACATCTCACATTCTTGCATGATTGCTGACAAAACATTAAGTAAAAATTATGCTACTCTTTCCCTGAGATGTCAATTGATGGTCACATTAAAGTCACAAGATTTTTCCTGATACTTATTGCTGGTACCAATTTTACCATAGGTTATGTTAATTAGTATCATCACTCAGTGGTGCAGTTTGACCTTTGGGCTTTGATTCCAGTCCTTTGTTTATTCTGACTGTGAATGGAGGAGTCAGGCAGAATGACCTTTACATATCTTTACCTCCTTCTCCTGTCTTCTGCTGGCATAGAAAACTTTGCATAAAGAAGGGCAGCAGAGTAACTGCAAAATTGCTGTGATTATAAAGAAAATTGTATTATAATGAGAAATCTAGTGTACTCTCTCTCTCTCTCCCTTAATATGTGTGAATATGTGTGAGTCCGTGTGTGTGTGTGTGTGTGTGTATGCCTATATACATCAGATAGTTGGATTGATTTCTTTTTGTTTATAAAAAATACTCACTTTTCAAAATGTATTTATACTATGCTATCATTGAATTCTTACATATCAACCCTTTGTGGTTGACATTGCAGAGATGATGAGCTCCATTTTATACAGATGGGGAAGTTTTATCTCAACAACTAGTGTGTTCTAGATCCAGGACTGATTCCAGATTTTCTAAGTCCTATGGCAGTAATCTTCACCATGCTTTGTGTGTATGTGTGCGTATGTGTTTATCAGAATATGTTAGAAGATAATTTGCAAGCAAGGATTGGTTAAAGTTGAATATTTACGTATTCTTTTGTAGTGTTGCTTACGTTTTAAATAAAAATAAAACTGCATTAGATGTGCATTTGTCATTATTTAGAGGCCTTCACACCCCTCTTCTTACTTATTTCACAGTTGCCTCTATTTTCTGATTACTAGTCCCTAGAAGGTACAGTGTCAGAGTTGAAATGATGTTGTCAAATCCCCCTAGAGTTTTCCATTGTAATACTCATCTCATTACAGTTTCTTTTCTTTTTTTTTTTTATGAGACAGAGTCTTGCTCTGTCGCCCAGCCTGGAGTACCGTGGCACCATCTCGGCTCACTGCAAGCTCTGCCTCCCGGGTTCACGCCATTCTCCCACCTCAGCTTCCCGAGTAACTGGGACTATAGGCTCTTGCCACCATGCCCGGCTAATTTTGTTTTTGTATTTTCAGTAGAGATGGGATTTCACTGTGTTATCCAGGATGGTCTCCATCTCCTGACCTCGTGATCCGCCTACCTCGGCCTCCCAAAGTTCTGGGATTACAGGCGTGAGCAACCGCGCCCAGCCGTGATACTCATTACAGTTTCTAATTGCGTATGTGTGTAATAAGAACACATAACTTCCTTACAGACTCAGCTGTACACTCTACAGTGGCATCGTTGTATCTTAGGGGTCTAGCCTAATGCCCGGCAGGCAATAGGTGCTTAGCAATAACTATTGAATGAATGAACGAAAAAATGAATAAGTGAATTCAACAGAACTTTTGTTTATTTATTTTTATTATTATACTTTAAGTTCTAGAGTACATGTGGATAACGTGCAGGTTTGTTACGTAAGTATACATGTGCCATGTTGGTGTGCTGCGTCATTCACATGAGGTATTTCTCCTAACACTATCCCTCCCCCAGCCCCCACCCCACAACAGGCCCCACTGTGTGATGTTCCCCTCCCTGTATCCATGTGTACTCATTGTTCAACTCCCACTTATGAGTGAGAACATGTGGTCAACACAGCTTTTAAAATCCAGAATGTCAGTACGAAAAGGAGCCTTTTAAGTATTAGAATTCAACTTAATGAAATGTTGCTACATATTTCCTCTGTTCTCGTCACTGACATAGCTGCTTTGGAACATCTATATCTGATATTTAGATAGTGGATGGCTTGTTGCAAACACTTACATTGCTCACGTAGTAACGTGAACCAGCAGATTGGTGGCCTGGGCAGCAACATATTTTCTATAATCTGTAGCATGAAGCCAAGTGAGGTGTGACCGTGGTATTTCCTGAAGTAGCTTTCTTTTGCTTTTCTGTTTCGATTATTATGTGGCCGTGGGTTTAGTTCATACCATCACTGTGAAGAATTTTCAAAACTTAAGAATCAAGCTCTGTTTATACATTTTTAATGTAAGCCTTTAATTACAGTCACTCTTTGGGCCCAGTGATTTTACAGTTACCTGTCAGATTGAGGGGTTTCGTCCTGAGAACGTCAGCTGGCTCTGTGAAGGAAGAGCGAAGCAGAGCAGATATGTGAGTCACCCAGAGGAGTGCTGGTTGAGTCCAGGAACCCTTTTGTTTAAGAACACATTGAAAGAGTTTATTGTGTCTATTTGTAAAACCATTTTGGATATGATAAAAAGCACTCTAAGACATACAAATTGTTCTTCTGTGTTCAAAGGCAAGATAGAGGCATGTGGACAGGTTGATGAAGGGATCATTGTGGTCTTTTCTGTTAGAACTTGATTTTCATTACTTGAACTTTGTCGTCTATGCTTTTATTACCAACACCTATACACAAAGGTACACATAATACTTGCAAAAAAGAGAAGACACTGTTTTCAGACTGGGACTCTATTAAGTGTTCATTTACCACAATCTACAACACAAAATGATCTACAACACAAAAATCTACAACAACAAAAATGACAATTCCTGCTTGCCATTGAAAATAATGCAATTGAAAAAAAGGGCGGAAGCAAGTTCTTGCCTGCATACCTTCAGTTTGATGCCTTATTCTAGAGTGAAAACGTATTGGCTTGGTTTTGAGGCCTGACTTCATCACGTGAAGGCTCTGTGGCATGGAAGGGATATATTATCCTACTGAACCTCAGTTTCTCCATTTATCAAATAGAGATGGAAAGTATTGGCTTGCATTTATTTCTCCTTCAAGTGACATATTGTGTAGAAGTGTATCGTAAGTTGTAAGTGCTTAACAAACATAAAGGGCTGTTATGATCTCACTTTCTGGGCTAAGGAGAAAATGGTGGGATGAGTTTCCTGTCCCTTTCTTTGTGGTTTTGACTCCAGCAGCTTCCAAACTACTTTTGCTGAAGTTTCCTAATTAGCAATGCTGAATCTCACCTTGTGTCAATCCTCCCCAGTCCTTAAGGTGGAAACAAGTGTTCCAGTTATAGCTGTACCATGTGCCTGACAGGAAAGAATCGTGTTGCCATCAGAACCTTAATTTATCAATCTCAGTGGCTTAAAATTTTGAATTTGTAAGCTTAATATTATTCATTGGCAAAGTATTTTTCATCCCTTAGCTTTCCTCCAGGGAACAAAAGGAAATAGTACACACTAGCTCTTCTCACAAGCTCTCATTCAGCAAAGGATGCTGTGCCCTTAATTTTGTTAGCATGTGTATAAAGAATGTACTTTTAGTAGAGATGCTTCACTTTGCAAATATGGTGCATAATTTTCAAATACGCCTTTGAATCTGCCTCAAACCTGCTCAGAAACTGTGTTTTTCCTCTCTTCATTAAAATGTTCAAACCTGGAAAATTTCTCTTTACAATTCAGATATTTTTCACTTCTTGGGAAGGGAATAACTAAATAATTTCAATACTTTAAACTACAAGGATGATGTGTTTTTGTTCTGCACAGCACTGATATGGTGGAGCTGTATTCTTTTTCTAATAATACAAATAATATAGGTCCATGAAGGTTTGTATCATTGCCTGTATATGTTAAGAGGATAAGAAGTATAAAAGTAAATTTTGAGAAATTATAAGTATGAACCAAAAAGCCTTATACCTTTAGCAATGCCTTTAAATTTGGCACTTGAAAGCAAAAAGTTATGCCTGACTCGTTGATTGCATATTAAATAGGAAAACATGTATGTTATACTTGAACTAGATTGTTCTCAGGATTTTGTGACAGAAAATATACAAACTTGAATTTATTGTAGAAAATAAAAATGACCCTAGAAGAAAACCTAGGCAATACCATTCAGGACATAGGCATGGGCAAAGACTTTGTGACTAAAACACCAAAAGCAATGGCAACAAAAGCCAAAATTGACAAATGGGATCTAATTGAACTAAAGAGCTTCTACACAGCAAAAGAAACTATCATCAGAGTGAACAGGCAACCTACAGAATGGGAGAAAATTTTTGCGATCTACTCATCTGACAAAGGGCTAATATCCAGAATCTACAAAGAACTTAAACAAATTTACAAGAAAAAAACAACCCCATCAAAAAGTGGGCAAAGGATATGAACAGGCATTTCTCAGAGGAAGATATTTATGTGGCCAAAAACATATGGAAAAAACCTCATCATCACTGGTCATTAGAGCAGTGCAAATCAAAACCACAATGAGATACCATCTCACCCCAGTTAGAATGGTGATCATTAAAACGTCAGGAAATAACAGATGCTGGAGAGGATGTGGAGAAATAGGAATGCTTTTACACTGTTGGTGGGAGTATAAATTAGTTCAACCATTGTAGAAGACAGTGTGGCGATTCCTCAAGGATCTACAACCAGAAATACCATTTGACCCAACAATCCCATTACTGGGTATAACGGATTATAAACCATGCTACTATAAAGACACATGCAAACACATATGTTTATTGCAGCACTGTTCACAATAGCAAATAATTGGAACCAACCGAAATGCCCATCAATGGTAGACTGGATAAAGAAAGTATGGCACATATACACCATAGGATACTATGCAGCTATAAAAAAGGATGAGTTCATGTCCTTTGCAGGGACATGGATAAAGCTGGAAACCATCATTCTCAGCAAACTAACACAGGAACAGAAAACCAAACATTGAATGTTGTCACTCATAAGTGGGAGTTGAACAATGAGAACACATGGACACAGGGAGAGTAACATCACACACCGCGGCCTGTCGGGGGGTGGGGGTTTAGGGGAGGGATAGCATTAGGAGAAATACCTCATGTAGATGATGGGTTGATGGGTGCAGCAAACCACCATGGCACATGTGTACCTATGTAGCAAACCTGCACATTCTGCACATGTATCCCAGAACTTAAGGTGTAATTTTTTTTTAAAAAAAGTAAAAAATACATTGATTCATTCATTCATTTATTCAAGCAATGTTTGGGAACTCATCATGTGCCAGGCACTGTTATAGGACCAGGAATAAGCAATGACCAAAGTATTTGCTCTCCTGATAGATTACAAACAAATAAATATACAATAGCTCACAGGCACACAGAGCCACATATCCCCAACATACGCAGCAGGGTAATGAAATAAAGAATTCCTGGTCATTTTTTTTTTTTTTTTTTTTGAGACGGAGTCTCTCTCTGTAGCCCAGGCTGGAGTGCGGTGGCCGGATCTCAGCTCATTGCAAGCTCCGCCTCCCGGGTTTACGCCATTCTCCTGCCTCAGCCTCCCGAGTAGCTGGGACTACAGGTGCCCGCCACCTCGCCCGGCTAGTTTTTTTTTCTTTTTTTCTGTATTTTTTAGTAGAGACGGGGTTTCACCGTGTTAGCCAGGATGGTCTCAATCTCCTGACCTCGTGATCCGCCCGTCTCGGCCTCCCAAAGTGCTGGGATTACAGGCTTGAGCCACCGCGCCCGGCCCAATTCCTGGTCTTTTTTTGTGATACAGGACAGATGTAATGGTTTCCTCTCAGTTTCATCATTTTAAAGGTTTCTCTTCTTAGAATAAATTATTGTATTTGTTTCTTCCATATGCCGTTTAACAGGGAGGGGAAGTTTTCTGCCACTTTTGCACCCACTGTTTTTCTTTTTCAGTAAGAGCTTTCTCAGAGCCTGCTTGAAGGCAGCGGTCTTGTCACATGTGTTTTATGCATAATAATTTCAGGAGAGTCTCGTCCACAATGCTTGGTTGATTACGGCTTGTGGGACACCACTTAAATGACTAGAAACAGCTCTCTTTAGTAAACACACTGGTGTTGTCCATCATTTTAAGAGAGCCCAGCTTCATTTTGCCACTCCAATCTCACACCGCCTAGAAGAACCAGTGAAAGTAGCAGGTGGTGTTTGACTTTCAGTTTTTCTGAAATGTGTCACTTTCTGCCACTCTCCAGACTCTGTGCCAGTCAGGCTCTCAAGGTCAAAACATCATGAAATTGACCATAGATTATCTCAGCCTTTTCTTTTTAAAAGCGTCGTTTAAAAGTGGTTACTGTGTATGTCATTTAACTTCTCTGTCTTTAGTTTCTGAAGTGACTGGTTTTACATTGCCATCAAAATGTTCCTGTGGGTTTTTATTTTTCTTTGTTTTTATTTACTTGTAAATAATCTACTTTTCTAAACTCATTTCTCCAAGTTTCCTTAATTTTTCATGGACTGATGAAAATGTTTTGCTCATTCCAAAGCTTGTCAGTTTCTCTTTGTGGCATTGCCTTCTTTGTTGTTCTCCAGGTTCCCACTCAGCTTCTGCCTCCTTCAAAAAACCCTTTGGTTTCTAACATCTATGTTTTCAACATGGCAATGGAGTGAGTTGTCCAGGGAATGATTGGACAGTGACCGTTTTCATGGATTTCTTTTGCCTTTTCTCCATGTCCTTTTTTAGCTTTAAGCCTCATTTGTAAGCTTTCTAGAAATGTGGATTCTATTATAGAACTTCTGTTTTTCTCATTTTTGTAGTTGCTTTCTCAAGAGCAGGTGCTGGTGACCTCAGGACAAGTGAGAGACGAGATGGTGTCTCTCCTTTAGCAGTGGGCTTAATTAAGGAGGTTTTTTGAAGTGTAATGGGCTTCAAAAAGAATGACACGTGAGTTGTGGCCTGCGTAGTCTAACTCTGATTCCTTTGGATAGAGAACCTTAGAAAGCCTTGAGAAAAACCTCAGAGATCATCTATGCAATCAATTCTGGCTTTACCTGGAGGGAGTTTTATAAAACACAAATGCCAGGGCTTCAGCTTGAGAGCCTCTGATTTCATTGTTTCACAGTGGGTCTGCACATCAGTAATTTATAGAAGTTTCCCGTTTGATTTTGTGAAACCAGGGTTGAGAATCACTTGATTTTACTGGGCATATATAAGGTCCAAAGCAAAAGTGACTCTCGGCCGGGCGCAGTGCCTCACGCCTGAAATCCCAGCACTTTGGGAGGCTGAGGTGGGTGGATCATGAGGTCAGGAGATTGAGACCAGCCTGCCCAACTGTCTTTACAAAATTTAGTCAGGCGTGGTGGCACATGCCTGTAATCCCAGCTACTCAGGAGGCTGAGGCAGGAGAATTGCTTGAAACCAGGAAGTGGAGGTTGCAGTGAGCAGAGATTGCGCCATGGCAGTCCAGCCTGGGAGACAGAGTGAGACTGTCTCAAAAAAAAAAAAAAAAGAAAAAAAAAAATGAGCCTGTCATGGTGGCCTGTAATCCCAGCTACTGTGGAGGCTGAAGTAGGAGAAACGCTTAAAACCCGGGAAGTGGAGGTTGCAGTTAGCTGAGATCGTGCCACTGCACTCCAGACTGGGTGACAGAGCAAGACTCCATCTCAGAAGGAAAAAAAAAAAAAGTGACTGTCCGGTCTTCTATAGCAGTATGGCTATAGAGTAGGGACAAGAACATATGCCTCCTCGTTTACAATAGTGCTATTTCTATTTCGTTTACTATCATTTACTCTCATTTGATTGTGTCGAATTATCTACTGCTGTACCGGGGCCAGAGTGGATTCCCAAGCTTGAACCACATAGAAGAGCAGATTGGAGGTTGTTTTCAAACTATTCAACATTATCAGTGGGTTGCATTTGTAAGCTGTCAACTCAAAATATAAAGATAATTTTTATATCAGGCTCTATATTGAATTCTAAAAAGAGGGTCATAGGATTTGGATCTTTAAGGCTCTGTGATTCAAAATTTGGCATGTTCATTAGGACTATTTGTGTTATGTTGTAAAACAGTTGTACTTGTTGGCAGATGTCTTGGGTTCAAGTTATGATTTTGCATTTATGAGGTTTGGGAACGTGGACAAACTCCTTTTTGAGTTTTCCTTCACCCTGTCTTTATAATGGAGATAATATTCTCGTTTCCCTGGGTTGTTAGGAAGGTTACCTGAGATGACTTGTGCAAAAGCTAACATATGATAGATACTCAATAAATGTTAATTAATTCTGAAGTATGGTAAGTTTATCTAACATTTGCTGTAGCAAACAAGGTGGGACTAAATATGGGGACCAATCAGAAAGATGATCTCTCTCAGTTTTGCCTGTAACATTCAACAGGACTTGGGTAGGAGACTGCGGACAAATCTCACCTACTGAAATTTGTGTGGCCTATGCTATAAATGAAAGGAACCAAGTAAGCCTGTATATACGGCAAATGCTAGTCCTCTCCCAAACAACATTTGTAAAGAAAATGCATTTTGCACTATTTCTTAGTGTATCTGAGGCTTTTTATGTTCATAAAAATCTTAGTGAGTTCTTGAAACATGCTTTTCTGAAAAACTTTGGAATTTACCTGGTTTAGAATTAGAATTAGAAACATGTCTTTTTTAATTGTATTCTACCTTCTTAAATCTTTTGCCTTCTGCAGCAACACGGAACAGCTCTAATACTTTTTCCACTTGAGAGCCTTTCGTAGTCAGAGATTACAGTAAAATAGCAAAAAATAGAAAGTGACACACTAGTCAAGGTTGGTTTATTGTGTGGTAGGAAATCCAAAAGACGTTGGAAGCAACCACAATAGCTCTGAGGTCCTTGGAACCAGGAGTTTTGAAACTTTTACTTTATTGCACGTCTGTTGACATGATTCCATAAATATTTCTGCTCTTTCTCCCCTATGTATACCAGATCCACTGGGCTGAGTTAAATATAAGACCCCAAGCATGGTCAGTTCTTATTAATAGTCCTTGAAGAGGCTCTCTCTTGTTTTCGATTGACTTTCTTTTTCTTCTTTTCTTTTTTCCTTTTTTTTTTTTTTTTTTTTTTGCCTCATCCTTTCTCCATCTTCCACTTTCCCTTCCACCTCATAGAATCCTGATGGGCTTGGAATAGCACTTATAAATGCATGAATTTTTAGAAATATATACTATTGTTTTCATTTCCACAATAATCATGCCTAACATTTATCAGCCACTTCCCATATGCTAGGCTCTCTTTCAAGTCCTTTAAATGTCAAAACTATAATAATCCTCACAACAAACTCCATGAGACAGGGACTGTTATCTAGTGTGTTTTATGATTAGAAAACTGAGACACAAAGAAAGTAACTTTCCTAAGGTCACATACCTGGTGAGTCAATAATTGAGCCAAGATTTAAAACCAGGCAATCTGACTGTACGTCTCACTCTTGGCTCCTTTGTCCTTGTGCCTTTAGATCATGGTACCGTGCTATCCATCTGATCTTATTTCCTACCCTTTTTACTGCTGCTGTTGTTCAGCATAGTCTTCCCCTCCCAAAAATAAGTAACATTTATATTATCATTATTATTTTGAGACAGAGTCTCATTCTGTCACCCAGGCTGGAGTGCAGTGGCGTGATCTCAGCTCACTGCAACCTCTGCCTCCAAGGTTCAAGCAATTCTCCTGCTTCAGCCTCCTGAGTAGCTAGGATCGCAGGCGCACACCACCACACCCAGTTAATTTTTGTATTTTGGGTAGCGACAGGGTTTCACCATGTTGGTCAGGCTGGTCTTGAACTCCTGACCTCGTGATCTGCCTGCCTGGGCCTCCCAAAATGCTGGATTACAGGTGTGAGCTACCACGCCCAACCTGTATTACTAATTATAATACGTAGATAACATTTGTAAATGTTTTATGTCACACATTATTTGTATGAGATAGATTTTTAATTTGATTAGCGCTAAGACGTTGGTATCAGTTTTTTCTACAGATGAGAAAACAATTACGTACCTTTGCAAACAATACAGATATGTGTGAAATATGCTCAGTGAGCAGGCATAGAATTGTCAGGACCCTTGCACTGTCTCCAATATATACCCTGCCCATAGATTAGGAACTATTGCTCTACTATTGCTCATGAGTTTAAATAATTATGTGAATTCACATTTATCTATATGATCAGCATAATCTTTCAAAAATCGATTTACAGGCCTGGTGTGGTGGCTCACGCCTGTAATCCTAGCACTTTGGGAGGCTGAGGTGGGTGGATCATTTGAAGTCAGGAGTTCGAGACCAGCCTGACCAACATGGTGAAACTCCTTCTCTACTAAAAATACAAAACTTAGCTGGGCATGGTGGCAAGCACCTGTAATCCCAGCTACTTGGGAGGCTGAGGCAGGAGAATTGCTTGAACCAGGGAGGCAGAGGTTGCAGTGAGCCGAGATCACACCACTGCACTATAGCGTGGGTGACAGAGTGAGATTCTATCTCAAAAAAAAAAAAAAAATCTATTTACATTGCAGCTCCTTTAGGAAGTTTACTACTTGTAATACTATAAAGTCTTCTAGAGTGTACATCCATTGTATTTCACTGATTCATTTCGTTAGTGATACACCTCGAAGTGAGGTAGTCATATACCTCCAACTCTTGGCTCCCACAAACGTACTGTCATGAACATTTTGTGTATGTGTTCTTAATGATTGGCAGAAGTTAGCTCAGGATTTGTGGCTATGGGGAGGGTGCTTGATCACAGTGCATTTTAATATCGAGTTTCATTAAGCTCTGCAGTTTTTTTGTTTGTTTTTTTTAATCATAAAGGCTACACTAGGGTTCCTTTCCCCCAGTAAAGCATTAGGATTCTTGTTTTCTTCATGCCATCACCAGCACGAGGTATTGCATGACTTTATATTTTTTGCTAATGTGATGGGTATAGAACTACTAATACCTCCTGCTTTCTGCTTGTTTTCCATACATAGTAAGCAGATTCAGTCTCTCAAAATTACTGGGAAGAAAAGTGATTTGTTTCATAAGTGTTACGTGTCCATTTCTGGTCATGGCTGTCTCTGGGACTGTGGTCATAGAGAGGCATACTGGCTATTCAGCAGGGTGTTTGAGTGGGAAAAAAAAATCTCTTGAAAATGTGGTGTTTTCAAGGAAGGCCATTTTACTGATGTTACTTAAGCGTCCTTCTTTCATTCCTTCATGTTTTTCGATATTTATTGTGTGGCAATTGCATTGTAGAAACTTTTCTAGCTACTTGGGAATAAAATTGTGAACAAAATAGACATGGCCTTTAGTTTCTTTGGAACCCTTAGTCTGGTCAAGAGGACAGGCATTAATCAAAATACACAAGCAAACATTTAATTAGAAACCATCATGAGTACCATGAAGGGAAAGGAGAAGCGCTCTGGTATATAATAGGGGTAGATGATCTGTGTATGCTTATTTGATGCAAGTGTCTTTTGGGGATTCTATAAGACAGAAAATTTAGAGGATAAGGTAAAGTAGTCGGAGGTATATTTAGACAGAGAATAATGTGTGCAGGGATCCAGAGGCAAGAGAGAATGTGGCATCTTCAAGGGATAGTGAAACCAGAGTTGTTTTGAGGACTTTAAATCATTTATTCAACATATTTTTATTGAGTGCGTACTGTGGTCTAGAATATGACTGTGAACAAGACAGAACACGATGAGATGTATGAGATGAGGCTGAAAAAATAGGTAAGGGGCTCACCCTCTTGTACACTCATCTCCCTGGGTTTGCTTTTTGTTTTTTCAAAGAGAAACAGCCATATTTAACAATCTGGTTTCAGATTCTTTTAACCTTCTGTTTGCCTTTCTCTGAAGGTGCTGCAGTTTGTTTGACACCCTGATCTTCAAGAGGGGCCAGTAGTACTAAGTATAAAATTTTTAAGTCTTCCCATGAAGAAGTGTGTTGTTAACCTTAATTAAGTTTCCTCACTGTTATCAATGAATATCCCTCTGTATCCTTCTCTTTCACCAGCTGAGCTTTATATTATGTGTTGTTCAAGGGCAGATAGTCAGCAAAGAATTGCTTTAAAACTGATAGCGTGTGGGCTCTGAGCATGTTGTCTGGCTGACTGACCCCCACCCCCTTCTTGTTTCCTTTTTCCCCAGAAAAGTCTCACTTGCTGCATGACAGATCAGGCTGTTGTTTGCTCATTCGATATTGTCAGCTAAGATGCTTCACAATTCCTTAAGAATTTGTTATTGTTGTTGTTGTTGCTGAGGGATGATAGAGTCCCTTTCTTCTCATTTAAGTGACATATATTGAAGGGGAAAAATGACAAATAAGAAAGGACCTGGGACAGTTTCCTCCACTCCTGACTTGCAGACCTTAGAACTTAATGCTTTCCGTTCAGTACTTCTGCCCCCTTAACCTTAAAGTCTTGAGAGAAGAATGACTGGTGTGGAGACGATGCTTGTTTACTGGCTTCTGCTTAATTTTTGAGGACTGAAGTGGCCATCTCATATAAAGCAAGTAGTTCACATCCTGGGACTGAAACTACAACCTGGTTTCTCCTTGTCTTGTTTCGATGGAGTTATTCTGTATCCTGTGAAGAATCTCTGTTTTGTCATATTGTATTCCCTCTTTAAATCTTTTATATCTCTGTCTCATACTATTTTGCCCCTGATGCTGTTTCTTTCTTTATTTTCAGCTTCAGATTCACCTCCTAAGTTGTCAGCCCACATAGCCATATATGACCATGGTTCTTACTGGCATGAGGTAGCCTCCAAAAAGGAGATTGTAGATGGTTGTTTGAGATTCCTTCTTAAGTGGACCAACCTCTCTTGGGTTCTTTGGTTTTATCTCTTGCTTTTCCTACTGAATGTTCATGATACTTCCTGGTCATGTCATTTCTCTTTGACTCTTTCTTGCATCCTTAGGTTCCGGATTCATACAGGCGTGAATCTTCTTCCCCATCTTTGCCAATGCTGGCATCATGCCCCCTTGATTCCTTGGCTTTTACACAGGCTAGATGCTTAATGGACTCTGGAAGCCTTTATCTCTACGACTGCAGCTTTTTTGTTTGTTTGAGACAGGATCTCACTCCAGTCATCCAGGCTGGAGTGTAGACCTGGGGTTTCTAAACACTCTTCACCTTGTGCTCAGCTCCTTGTATGATACCGACCTGATCCTATCCATGGACAATAACAGTCTTGAATGTGTTCACGATTGGGGGAATAAGTCCCAATTCAGCCAGGAAATGCTGAACTCCTTCTGACGGGATCTGCTTGTCTCACTTCAGCGCCACTGGCTTCCTTTTACAATCTCTTTGCTGGCCAGGTTAGACCGTGTGCTAATTCTCTGAAGACACACCACGTTTTCCTTCCTCTATGTCTTTGCTTGAATGGTTCTGTCAGGCTAGAATACATTTTAAATATTTCTACTTCCACAAATCTATTCTATAGTATTTATCAAAATAGTACCTTCCCTATTAAGCCTCCCCTGATTCTTTAGCTGAAAGTTATTTTGATATCGTCCGAGTTCCTGTTACATTTTGCGGGTACTTCTGTTACACTTCTTAGCATTCTACAGATAAGGAGATGGGACTTTGTTTAAACAGCTCTGGGCCACAAATATAGCATATAGAACTGTGGAGATTCTAACTCATATTTTCACCTAAAATGCCATACTCTTTATCATATTACATTCTTCTCATTCCATATATCTCTATCTTATGTAGTATGATTGAAGGCAGGGTGCTTGAGTAAGGTGTAATGTTTTTGACTACGTAGCATATTCTAGGCACTATGTTACATATTTTGCATTTATTTAATTTGACTGTAATAAAATTTCTGCAAGGCAGGTATAGTTACTATTCCCACTTTACATATGAAGAAGTGAGGCATGGAAAGATTATGTAACTTGTCCAAGGTTAGGCAGCTAGCAGGTGACAGGCAGGACACCAGCTTTGGCAGCGTGGCGTCACAGCCTCTGCTTGTAACTGCCGTGCAATACTGTAGGTAAGCAGGAGCTAACAATAGAAGCCTGAAACTACTGGCTTTCTCAGCTGATGGTATTTGAGAAGTGTGGTCTATCATATTCCTCAGTAACTTTCATTCATGGAAAACCAACATATCTCGTTTCTATAGGTTTTAAGATTTGAATATTTTTAGGGATTTTTCTGTTGTAGACTTTAAATTTACTATTTGAGATAAACTGAATGCTAAATCTTTCCTGCTTGGGAAGAATTCAGATGTAAAATTGTAATTTGTATTATTGGAAAACAACTCTAGTTTTATGCATTATATGCAAGGATGAGCTGTGTATTAGTTCATTTTCACGCTGCTGGTGAAGACATATCCAAGACTGGAAAGAAAAAGAGGGTTAATTGGACTTACAATTCCACATGGCTGAGGGGGGCTTCAGAATCATGGTGGGAGGTGAAAGGCACATCTTACATGGCGGCAGCAAGAGACAATGAGGAGGAAGCAAAAACGGGAACCCCTGATAAACCCATCAGATCTCATGAAACTTATTCACTACCACGAGAACAGTATATGGGGAACCACCCCCATGATTCAAATTATCACCCACAGCATCCCTCCCATAACGTGGGAATTATGGGAGTATAATTCAAGATGAGATTTGGGTGGGGACACAAAGCCATGACTAGAATAAACCATATCAAGTTAACTGCTGATCTAAAGTTCTAGAAGGTGTTCACAATGTTATTGGAAAGCCAACTTAATGTAGTGAGAATTTGGAGAAGCATCCTTTATACAAGTTAGATGACAGACATTGTTAATATGTGCTTTTATGTTTGTCTTTGCAAGATCTGAGCTAGAATAGAATCATAACTCTAGGGCCAATTAGAGTGGGAGATAGTTTAATAGATAACACAGGTGCTATTTTCTCAAGTTGCATGGTTTCTGGACAGTTTACAGAGAAAAAAATTTTAGTTGAGAGCCTGATGAAGTCTCAAGACTATTATTAATAGTAATATTTGGGGACTAGCAAAGTGCTAACATAAAAAGCACCAACAAGGATAAAGAAAAAGAAAGAAGGTACTGACCAGATTCACTGCCTGCTATTCCCAAAAAGATTATTAAAAGGTTCATGTAAAATAGAATCTGCACCCACCCAGGAGAATGTGATTTTTTTTTTTAAGCTGAAGCCGAAGTTTCACACATCCCTGATAATAGGGTTTAATTAATGTTTGGAATGAATAAAACACACTCAGAAGAAGTGTAGTCATATCCTTAATTTCCTTGATTGGCAAAGTAATTGATATCATGTGTGACATTTGAGTCAGTGCTATTTTATCAGTCACTTGCTCTCTGCGAGACAGAGACTGTGACTGAAAACAGTAGGTATGGGTACTGGATTTTAAAATGAACTCTATTGTAATATACTGATTGCAGAATGAGAAGGGCAATGTTGGTGAATATTTTTGGGCAAAAAATGACTGTAACCTATTCTAGATATGGTAAAACCAGCTCTCAGTACTTAACCTGTAAAAAGGATATTGGTTTTTTTCCAGAATTTTGCAGAGGGTCTTTTTACTTAGGGAACAAAGAGAACTGTAATTGTCAAATGTGGTTGTAAACAGTTAAATCTATTTTCGTTCATGGCTCATTCATTCACTTAGCATTTAAAAAAAATTATTTGTTTATTTTAAAGACAGGATCTTGCTGTCACCCAGGCTTCAGTGCACTGGTGCAATCATAGCTTACTGCAGGCTCAAACTCCTGGCCTTCAACAACCCTCGTGTCTCAGCTTCTCGAGTAGCTGGGACTATTGGTGTGCCCCACCGCACCTGGCTAATTTTTTATTTTTTGTAGAGATGTGATCTTGCTATGTTGCCCATGTTGGCACTGGGCTCAAATGATTCTTTGCTCTCACCTCCCCAGCCACTGGGATTACAAGTGTGAGCCAATGGGCCTGACCTCATTTGGCATTTACTGACACTATGTTAGAAACCCTGTAGTATGTATAAAGATTATTGGGGGAAACTTCTAAGCTGTGCATGTGTGTACATGCATATGTGCTTGTTAGATGTTGGTGTTAAGTACAGTTTTTATTCTAGTCATGGTTTAAAATATCTGAAAAGATGCTATGGGGACACAGCAGTTTACACCAACAGGGACCTTATAGTTAAGTAGATATGATTGTAAGATAGAGAGTGATAATGTTATAAAAGAAACATAGGTATGTTACTATAAGAATGTGATGAACAAATCATTTGATAAAGATATCAGCAGAGGCTCAGTGCAGGAGATGCCTTTTGGCTGGACTTGGGCAGTTGGTTAATTCTGAATGGGATTTGGGGTAGGGTAGTCAGGTGAGGATTGGTGTGTGTAGGTACGCCTAAAGGCAAGAAAATATTTCCAAGAAGGATTGCATTTCTTTTTGCCCCTCATGGCTGAGTCAACTTTGGCTTCTGAGTTTAAGAAGAGTGTGAGCACCTCGAGCAAATAAGTCAGCTCTAAACAAATGGAGCTGAGGCATTAGGAAATGCCTGTCGATTTATAAGAAAAGGAGCTCAACTCTTAAGAGTGCAGGGAAGAAAAATGCGTGGAGTGACAGGATAATAGTCTATAATTACTTTTAAGTTTGCTATATTGAGGCTGTGACAGTCACTTAGTTCCTGAGTCTTTTCAGGAAAGGGTAAGAGGTAACTAGCCAGAGCTGGAGTCACTCCTTGTAGAAGTTAGGCGACTTTGATAGTGACATTAACTCTTCAGAAACTCCATGACTATTACTTGGTATCCAAAGTAGAAATTTGTGAAAGAGTCACAGAATTTTACATCTGGAAGAGAATCTTTTGAAAATAATTAGAAAGAATTCAGTTGAAGAATGCACATGGGTGATAGACCGAGTAGTGGAAACATCCCCAGAATGTGGTCCTGCTCAAAAATGGAGCAGAGTTTCTTAGAATGCACTGAAGTCTTCGCATTGACCCTGCACAGTGTCATCCCTGGGAGATCTGGCAAAGGAGACATTTCAGAAATGTGTGAGTTAGGTGCCATGGCATTGAGATCTTTTCCTACTGTACAACTTCCCGTTTATAAACTCACCATCTTGATGTACAGCCAACTAATGTAATTTTCCAAAGTTTCCAGAGAAGATAACAACCTTATTGAGATACTAGGACATCTAGGTGCCAATCTAATACCAGCTACATCTTACTTTGGAAAGAAAGAAAAATCCATTAAAATTAGAATTTGTCTAGGAAGCATCTCCCTCCCAGGAGTGGAGTACTAGCTGTTCACTATCATTGGTCTAAGCCCTTGAAATGCTCCCATGTTTGGAATCCCATTGTTTAAGTATCAGTTCTCCCAACACTTCCACTCCTTAGGGGTATGATTTAAGAGTTAAGGCCGGGTGCGGTGGCTCACACCTGTAATCCCAGTTACTTTGGGAGGCTGAGGGGGCGGATCACAAGGTCAGGAGATCGAGACCATCCTGGATAACATGGTGAAACCCTGTCTCTACTTAAAAAAAAAAAAAAAAATTGCTGGGTGTGGTGGCACGCACCTGTATTCCAAGCTACCCAGGAGGCTGAGGCAGGAGAATCGCTTGAACCCGGGA
This sequence comes from Theropithecus gelada, assembly GCF_003255815.1. Taxonomy (NCBI): domain Eukaryota; kingdom Metazoa; phylum Chordata; class Mammalia; order Primates; family Cercopithecidae; genus Theropithecus; species Theropithecus gelada. The sequence goes on from NC_037669.1 coordinate 184,917,754, forward strand.
GGTGGAGGTTGCAGTGATCAGAGATCATGCCCCTGCACTCCAGCCTGGGTGACAGAGTGAGACTCCTTCTCAAAAAGTATCCTTTGAGGTCACAGGATTGATGCTATGCAAATAGTAATTGCATTATTAATGATAGTAATGTGAAGCATATTGGTATTAAACTATAAGCTGATACATGGAGCAGCAGATATTGTATTTTTAGTTCATTTCCTTAGGCAAACTCAAATATTGTACTTGCACAGTTACCTCAGGCATTCACGAGTTAGAGTTCCAGTGCAAACAGTTTGCAGCAAATATGAACCACAGTGGTACTATTAGTTTTGCATCCACTAGGCACATTTTCCAGCTTCTGAAGAGATAATTGAAGGAGAACTTGGATAGGGGCTAAATTGTGTATATGGATAAAAGATTCAGCAGGTATTTAGGCACTTTCAACCCACATGAAACATTAAATATTAGCTGAGACTCACTTGAAGATGGACTTCTTGATTTTGAAGAGTTGTCTACATTTTTATAAAACTAGAGGAGCATAGTGCATTTTAACCAATAAAGGAAGTGAACACAGTTGAGATGCATTATCTTTCTTAGCCTTAGGTTACTGGGTGTTACTATTACAATTTTTAAAAATGTATGCTTTTCAATTTTTAAACAGTTTATTATGAAAATTTTTAGGCATATACAAAGGGACGAGATTACTATAATGCACCACCAGGAATATAGTATCCAGCTTCAGCAATAATTGACTGATGGCCAGTCTTGCTTCACCTATACACCTATTCCTTTCCCTCACCCTGGATTATTTTGAATATAGTCTCAGATATTGTGCCAGTTAGTCACTTCTGCAAATCTTAGTCTTTAGTAGGTATGTCTAAAACATCTCTCAACCATAAAGAACATATTAGGAGAGCTCTTTTGCAAGATATTTATTGATCTTGTGCCTTTTGCACGAGTATGGGAATGGCTACTGTTTTATGGAAAAGAAGATTAAAGAATGCAGTGTGGGTTTTTTTTTTTTCGTCGCCAAGTTCTTTCTCTGCTTCCTCCCTCCCTCCCTCCCTCCCTTCCTCCCTTCCTTCTTTCCTTCCTTCCTTCTTTCCTTCCTTTCTTTTCTGGAAGTAGGATTGGTTTGGGGCATGATGTGGGAATGTTAGTGGGTAAGGGTTTAAACTCTGTGTGGCTTCTATGGTTTGGAGAGACCCCAGGTTGATCTGATCTATTATAGTTAACAAGTCAGATAAACTAGATTATATTTGTAATCCTTTTGTACTAAAGCCCAAACAACTGGTATTCTTAAATTAGCTAGAATATCACTTAGTATTCTATTTATAGAAGAGTTGTGGTTTTAATTTTAAAAATACTGTAAGTGGAGCTACTGAAATAGGCCCAATTTTATTACAGCTAATATTTCATTACAGAGACTTCTCCCATTCCCCAAATCTAAGGAGGGTGTTGTTTGTATAACAAGCATAGTAGATGTTTGTGTTTGACTAGATTACCTGGAAAATGGAACCTAGGGTAACAACTTATGTGCTTAATTTGAATGAACACACCCAGCAAAACAGGAGAGAGGAAAAAAGAAAAGTAAGACAAAAGAGGAGGGAGAGCACATAGAGAGCGGTGTATTATCGAGCTGTCCACAGCTTCCTGACAAGAGCACTGAGTTCTTGGTATCACAGCACGTCTTCACAAAGGCCTCATAAACTAGCGTGTCTCAGAATAGTTCGTTAATAGGAGGTAGGAAACAGAATTTATGTAGCAGTTTCTGATTCCCATTGTTCAAGGTACAAGATGGGGTAACTGAGAAACAGAGATACTAAGTAATGTGGCCAATGAAATGAAGCTAATGAGTGTCACATTTGGAGTTACTCACACGTTTAATATTGACTTTTCCAGGAAATTTGTTTTATTAGTACTCCTACTTTCCAAAATAATTATCTATGTATGGTTTTATTTTTTAAAATGAAAACTATAGGAAATTCTTTAAATTCATTGTCATGGGGACTCATACTCAAAGATGTGGGTATGACAGCTCTCAACACCAAACCTAGTTCTGAACCCCAATATCTGATTATTATCAATAGAATCAGATCAAGGGAATTCTTATTTTCCTCGTAGCAATATATGTTGATTGTTCATGGGGGGTTATTTGTTCTGAGATCAGGAGAATGCTCCGGTTATATGTCCATGTGTTGTCTTAGTCAGTTTCTCATGTTTCTTATGTTCACATATCTTTTGCTTAAAATTGGAAATGTCTACCTTCAAGGAAATACTGTCGAAAACATGGTTGACAATTTCATAGCAGCAGTTTGATGAAATCATTTCTTGCACACTGAGTAAATTAGTCAATTATGTAAAAATTTTATCTATAGTTTTGTCCACCTTATGATAAAAAATTTTGGAAAAAACCAATAGCCTTATTGATTTACAGACATCTTTCTATTTATCAGTACTAGCATCAGCTTTCTTGGACATGTCAGCTTTCCTGTTTTTGAGTCTGAATGGATCCATAAACCTAAACTTGCTGCACTTGGAGTGCAGATATCAAGACTATTGCAGAGGTCGTCTGACACATTATCTGTGTGCCCTTGAGAATGGGACCTCTCCTTTAGATTCTATTTCATCCATCCTATACAAAGAGATTGAACAAGATAATCAAGTATTCTCTCTGCTTTGGCCTTTGAAGACTTTAAATGACTTAGCTTGGTAGTACATATTTCATCCTGGAGAAGCTGGGACTTGAAAATCAGGCTTTGTCCCTTGCAGAAAACTTGACTGGTTCCAGGCCCAGTTACTGTTGGAACAGAATTCTCTTTAATCTTCTGCGACCATTATCAGCATTCATTTGATTCCTTGTGCAGGGCAGTAGAGCTCCAGCTTCTGCATTATTACTTTTAAAACATGGTATAATTTCAGGAAACCATTTTCTTTGTTTCTGAAGGTGTGTGTATAGGCTGTGTTCTTCACGTTAGATTTTTATTTTGAAAGAACATGGCAAAGTGTGGAAAACAAGGAACATAGTTAAGATGATCAAGATGTCTGAAGTTTTGTAATTAGTGATAGCTTCCTTGGATAAGCTTGATATGAATAAGTAATATACAGCAGGGAGTGTCCATGAATGGAGTGGAGTTAGCCTCATGTCTAAGTTTACTGTCCCCTAGCCAGACCTCAACTCGTAGACTTAGTATTCAATTTGGTTACTCTACTGTGAAAGAGATACTCTTATCTGGAGAAGACCAGCCAAGATAGAGAGAGTGCTAGTCTTAGGAGGAACTATTGAAAGAGATTGTAAGGTGACTTTAAGAAGACGATAATCAAGGATCCCGGAGTAAGACTTAGAGGACTCCAGAGGATAGAAAGAAGCCAGAATATAGAACTTATACAGAGGCAAATTTTCATTCAGTATAGAAAAAGAGTTTCTGACAAAGTGATCTGAAGGTAGAATAGGCTGTCCTCGGGGGAGGGGTTGAGCTGCTTCCCACTGGAGGATTTTCGAGCCTTAGCCTAGTGACCCTTGAGGATGTCAAGATGTACAAGGGTCAGTTTGTGGTTTAACTAGGTGACCTTCCCCTCCAACCCAAAGACATTTTTGTTGTCTGGCTAGACATCTTACTTCCCATAGTCTTTTAAAAACTAAAATTATAAAGGTAATATAGAACTTTTGACAAAAGAAAATGTAAGCCGTGTTCTCATCACCCAATAGTGAAAATATTGATATGGTTTTTTCAAGAAACTTTTAACCTTTTATAAAATATAGTGTATGTATCAAATGCACATATCATAGGTGATATGTTCAATAATTTTTGCAAATTGTGCATTTTTGTTTAAAAAACACCCAGATCAAGAAATAGAACCTCACTAGTCACCCAGACTACTTTATTTCCCATGAAAAACACCATTATGATGTCTAATAGCATAGATTAGTTTTGCTTATTTTTGTATTGTATGTAAAAGGAACCATACAGAATTTATCAAGTATTTTTAATTGTGGTTTTCATTTTTTGACTCAGGCTTAAATAGCTCTCTTTTTGTTGTCCACAGATTTTTACATATGCCTGGTCATGCAAAGTTATTGTAGACAGCACCTTAATGAGGTATTAAGGGAATTTTGATATTCTAACATTGGAAAATTTAAGCTGTTTTCAGTTTTTCTCTGTTAAAATCTTTGGGCTCGTAGCTTTCCTATCCCCTCCACACTCATTTCTTCACTCTTATTTCTCACAGTATTTCAAATTGATTTCCATATGTGGAATTATTAGATCAAATGGTACAATGAAGTTTTAAAGTTTGATATTTACCAAATTTTAATCCAAAAGTTACCAAATTATACTTGCATTAGTAATATTTAATAGTGCCTCTTTCGCCACATGCTTTGATTCTTTAAATATGCTAATTTTATGAGAATGACTTTTCTTGAATTATTAATAGGGCAACACTTTTTTTCACATGTTTGTAAACTAGTTATATATTTGGTATGTGTAGTCAGTCACTGTGCTAAATTCTTCTTAAGAATTACCTCTTTTTTAAAAAACTAACTTTTAAAATAGATGCTATTATTATTCTTATTCTCATTTTTAAGATGGGGTAACTGAGAAACAGAGATACTAAGTAATGTGGCCAATGAAGTGAAGCTAATGAGTGTCACATTTGGAGTTTACTCAAAATATGATACTCTTCAGTCTGATATGCTACTGCCTCTCATGTTAATCCTTTTTAAAAATATTTTTAAATCGATTGTATATTATTGCATTAGCATATTTAGCCAATTTATATGAGCTTCGTATATATGCATATGTGTGTGTTACCTTCCTGGTAACACACCAAATGGCTCATATAAATTTAGCCAGTTTATGTGAGCTTTATATATATGTATATATATGTGTGTGTATGTGTGTGTGTGTGTGTTACATTTTTGGGTGTTTATTTTTAATTTTGTTCCAATTTAGAAGCATATAAAAGTTGGTTTCAATGTGTTTTTTAAATTATTCAAGTTTTAATCAAACTGAAACTAATTTTGGTCAAAGGTGAGGCTCTACATTGATTTTTAAATAATTTACCTGTTTTTCCAATTCCATTTAATAAATCATCTTTTCTAGCCGAGCATGGTGGCTCACGCCTGTAATTCCAGCATTTTTGGGAGGCCGAGGCGGGAAGATCACCTGAGGTCAGGAGTTTGTGACTAGCCTGGCCAACATGGTGAAACATTGTCTCTACTAAAAATAAGAAGTTAGCCAGGCGTGGTGATGGGCGCCTGTAATCCTGGCTTCTCGGGAGGCTGAGGCAGGAGAATTGCCTGAACCAGGAGGTGGAGGCTGCAATGAGCTGAGATTGTGCCATTGCACTCCAGCCTGGGAGGCAGAGCAAGACTGTGTTTTCAAAAACAACAACAACAAAAAATATAAATAATGTTTCCTTCACTGATTAATTTGTGGTGTCTCTTTTACTGTGTATGTATGAACATGTGTGTGTGTGTGTGTGTGTGTGTGTGTGTGTGTATGTGTGTGTGTTTTAGACAGAGGATCTCACTCTGCTGCCCATGTAGGAGTGAGTGGCACCATCACAGCTCACTCTAACCTTGAACACTTGGGTGCATGTGATCTTCCTGTCTCAACCTCCAGAGTAACTAGAACTCTAGGTATGTGTCATCATGCCTGACTAATTAAAAAAAAAAAGTTTAGAGATGGGGTCCTGCAATGTTGCCCAGGCTAGTCTTCAACTCCTGGCCTCAGGTTGATCCTCAAGTGATTAACCTACGCCTCCCATAGCACTACAATATACTTGGCAATTATATCTCACTGCAGCATTTCTTCATTAATGTCATCTTATTCCTGTGTAAATAAATTCCACTCCAATTTCATTTTAGATTTTCTTCGCCATCTTTGCAATGTCTTCAAAAAGAAAGAGGACTTGCAAGTGTCCAATGCTGCATAATATTAATAAACTTAATGTTCTTAAATTCTCTTCTCTGTGGCAGAGACTATGAACAGTATGATATTTAGACGTGCTAGGATAAGACCTGAGTAGAAACTGTACTAGCTCTCCAGCTCTTTTGTTAATTTACTTTTGATGAGATGGAGAATAGTCCTTTAACCAGATTTTGTTCAGTGTCTGTTCTGTCCTTTGATCTCCTGAGAAACCCTTTCAACCTTTATGTACTTGGTCCTCATACCATTCACAAGAGCGTTCATGGCAGAGCCATCACTGGCACTGTGCCTTCTGTGTTGCTTTTTACTTTACATCATACCAGTTCATACTAAGAAAACTGAAGTGTGCCCTAATCACAGTCCTTCATTTGTAAGTGGGCTCAATATCGTATTGGATTTGGAGTTTTGAAAGAAAGTCAAACCTAATTTCCTTCCTCAAAGCTATTATTATTCTATTTAGATAAACGGAAAAGCATGTATGTATTGAGGTTTCTAGCTTTTAGTCTACAGTGTTTAATAGGTTTTAAGTTATTTGTCATTGAAACCTTGAAGAAAACACATCAGTTAGATTTCTTGCTTTATAGAAAAAAGTTTTTTGGAGGGTTTAGGGAGTCAAGTGAACCATTTTAAATACCATATGACTAAATCTGCAAGACCTGATATGGTAGCTGCTAGCCCCATGTGACCATTTGAAGTTGAATTTAAATCTACATTAATTAAAATTAAATGAAACATTTGTAAAAATTCATCTCCCAGCCACTAGTCCCATTTCGAGTGCTCAGTAGCCATACCTTGCAAGTATCAGGACAGTGTGGAACATTCCCACAATTGCAGAAAGTTCTGTTGTGCAGTGTCCATCTAAATGATTCTACAAATGGAAGATTTAGGGGAAGAGGAGAAGTAAGTAGTGAGGTATACCTAATTGGTTTTATAAATTTTAGTACGAAGAACCCTTCCTTTAAAATATTGATATTTGGTGAAACATTCAGATATCATGTTTTAAAATGATTTCAAGGACACTAATCAACAGAGCATCAACGTAGATATATAATTGACTACAAGGATGGATCAATACTTGTCCTACTTGTTTCATAACTGAGAGCATTATAGGGCATTCTGCAACACAATACCTTAAATATCAGAGAAACAACGGCTGCAGGTGTTTGAATGAATTGTTGGAAGTTCTGTTTTTATAAACATATGGTCTTCTCATATGTATACCCCTGTTGGTTTGGGATGAACCTCCATTCTGAGTCCCTTAAATGTTAGGGAAGTTTAAGATGAGACTCTTTGAATTCCACACACTGATCTAATATCAGACCCAATTTGAAGCTGAAAAAGCCTTACTATGGAAAAAACAAAAAAAACCCCAAAGCCCCAAAACATACACACACAAAACAAAGCAGAACAGAAGGGGACACCATGATCTTTTTATCAAATTAGGATAATAGAATGACATGGAATTCAGAAGACAGTATGATATACTCTGGGAATTTGTTATTTCATGAATGTTCCTGACTGAAATTCAAACAAAAATAAAATCAGGAGTGTACTTTCCCCTTCAGCAACAGATAGAAGTGAAAACTTGTTGAATTCCATTTCTAGAGTACTCTGTTTTTATTTTCATCTATTGGCACCCAGGACCTGGTGTTTGGTTTGTAACTATGACGAGTGGGTTGGGGTTAATATGAGAAATTCCGCAATGAGTAAGTCGGAACTATTTGGTGTTATGTCCAAGCAAGCTCACATGTCCTGGTTCAGGCTGTGTGAAGTGAATTGGACCCTCCTGATGTGGTGGCCCCAAATACTGGGCTTAATCCTCTGGTGTGACTGCTTTCACAAGTCTTTTCAAGAGCCTAAGTACCATAAAATATTCTCACAAAAGCCTTCATTCCAAAGAATGTGTGTGTCGGCTCATGTCAAGAGCTCTTAGTGTAGAACAATGCGTTGAAAGCCACGATCTAATAAACAAACAGATAATCTAGTTCAGTTTTGTCCAAGTAATGTAATGTCTTTATCAAACCATTTCCTGAACCTTAACTCTATTCAGAAGGAAAAAGTTCTGCGTGGGAATGTGTGAGTATTTACTCTTAATAGGAGGCCGTGTAGCTCCTGTGACTACATGTCTTGTTTTTCTCTTCTGAGTAGCTCTTGTTTTTTATGGTGGGAATTTTCCGTCGTGGTAATTTGGTATTTTACTTGGTTTTCATTGTAAAGTGTGGAAATGTGTACACCTTAATTTAAGAAATGTAGTTTTGTCACCTGCCTCTCAGTTATCAAGGGCCAAGTCAGAAAGTTCTCATGTGTTTTCAAGCCTTTCTACCAGACCTTGAACTACCCATTCAGTCAAAGGGGATAGGCTGTTTCCATGAAGAAGGTTTAGGGATTTCTGGCAGGGCAGGAGGAAGGGGCAAGAGTTGTGAGGATCAAAATCCTAGGTACTCCCGTTTAGACTGCTTGGTGACTACTCGTTTGTCATATGGAAAATCATGGCTCAATAGTTCAGTAGAATATAACTTTGTGGAAATTTCTGAATATTAAAAGCTTCATTTTCAACATGGCAGTGAGATGGGAGAGTCAGGGTCATTCATTGATATTGTCCACGTTGCTAGTTGCCTTTTGTCTGATCTTGCCTAGAGAATTATTTTTAAGTAACATGCCTGGTAAGTGCCTATTTACAGTTAGGTTAACTGCCATCTTATGGCATCAGAAGGAGCTTTCTGGCTATACCTATTAAAGGAAGCCTTAGTCTCTTATTACCATTGATTGGCACTTGCATTTTGAGTCATGGAATCTTAAACCATGAGTGTCGAAAGGGCTACTAAGTAGTTTCCTTGGATGAATAAAGCTTGTATCTTCTTTATAATATTCATGTCAAGTGGTCTTCCTGCCTCTACTTGAATACTTCCAGTTATTTGGCACTTTCACATCCTCAAACCAGGTAATTTCTTTTACTTTTTACCATAATCTTCAGGGTTTATAAATACCTATTGATAATACCTTTGTTAATATGGTGCTTTGAAACTCTTCATTTTTTCCCTAAATAAACTTGTAATTTTTCTTTCTATATCATAATGACGGTACAGGCTCATATTTTTATGTCTTTTAGTCTCAGTTATATTTTTGTCTGAAGAGCTAAATATACTCGAAAAAAATGGTTTCTGTCATCTCAGAATATATATATATGCTGTGTAAACTCCACCTGTTTGCTAATCATAACATTCATTTTTCTCAATGTGATGGATTTTATCACCTCCCCCCTTTTTATGGCATTGCTATGTAGATCATTGCAAACACTCTGCACTAACATTTTTCATTCTGTTTATAAGGTTCAAATAGATAGAACAATTTTCTCTAGACTTTAGCTCTGGTGTGTGTGATTCTGGGCAGGCTTCTTATCTTTTTGAGGGATAGTTTCCTTATCCATAAAATGGACCTATGAAAAGCAGTCCTACGGGGACCATATAAAATTAGTTTAGCTGCAATCTTAACTCAGACTTGCTTCCTGAAATTCCTCAACCTAATATTGAATAGGATTTTTTTTAATGTGGTGGCAAGATTATAGTTACAAAAGAATGGAACAATGCATAAAAAGTAGAAATATCTTAAATAATATTTTTATTTTTTTGATTTTTAAAATTTATTATATTTTTATTATATAATAATTTAATTTTTTTAAATATGCTGAAATTATAAAGAAATTCTTAGAAAATCATGTGGAACTCTGGAAAATAGGTACCATGAATACAAGAACTTTTGCTCTTGTCTATACTTGTCCTTGCACTGATGTTCCTACTCTGAGTCTAGCACTATGTGCAGACTTCCCTTCTTATGGTACATTGTGGTGGGCAGAATAACAGCCCTCAAAGTTGTCAACGTCTTAATCTCTGGAACATGTGAATATGTTAGGGTACATGCCACAGGAAATTAATGATGCAGATGGAACTAAGGTTGTTAATCAGCTAACCTAAGATAATGAAATTATCCTGGATATAAGGATGGGCCCAACGCTATCACAACTGTGATAGCAAATGGAAGAAGAGGACAGAGGAGGTCTTTGAAGTGATGTGATGTGAGAAAAACTTAACATGTCTTTGCTGGCTTTGAAGACGGAGGGAGGGGCCACAAGCCAAAGAATGAGGAACAGCTTTGAAAAGCTGGAAAAGACAAGGAAGTGGATTCTCTGGAGAGACTCCAGAAAGGAATGCAGCCCTGCCAACACCTTGATTTTAGTGCACTGATGCACATGACTGATTTCTGATTTATAGAACTGTAAGATAAATACATTCCTGTTCTTCTAAACAACCAAGCTTGTGGTACTTTGTTGCAGTATCAACAGAAAACTAATACACACAATATCATGTTAAAATTATCTGTTTATATGTTTGTTCTCCTTTCTAGGCAATGAATTCCTCAAGGGTAACCATGCTATCTTTGAAAACTCATTTTAGTCCTTTTCCATATTAAAAGAATACGAAATGTCCTGTCAAACACTAGAGCTGGTATTTACTCAGTGTGTATGCACCATATGCCTGGCACTGCCCTGGGTATTTTGCTTTGAAAATTTTATTTCCACTCTGTTTAACCCTACTAAATCTTAACTTTCTTATCTGTAATGTGAGTCCATGGACTAGATCAGGTTTGGCAAACTTTTCTGTAAATCTGGTAACTAAATATTTTAGGCTTTGTAGGCCATACGGTATTTGTCACAACTACTCACTTCTGCCACTGGAATGCAAAAGCAGCCATAGACAATAAGTAAGTGAATAACCTTGGCTGTGTTCCAAAAAAACTTTATTTACAAAAACAGGAGGTGGTCTGGATTTGGCCATTTGGCTGTTGCTTGCTGACCTATAGACTAGACCTATAGACCTCTTTATTCTGTTCCAATTCCTGTCTAATATGATTATTCTGTGAGTTTATAAAATTGTGCCGTTAGTGTCAGTTAAGCCAAGGAAATGCCAGTAAGACCTACAGAAGGAACTCAAGTGATTGGACGGGTCTGTTTATAAGAAGCAGCACAATATTGCAGACTCAAGTGCCAGGAGGGGGACTGTCACCATGTCCTTGGCAAATGGACCTGGGATAAATGCTCTTTAGGGTGAGACATAAGGAGATCCTTGAATGCCAAGGCTGAGCTCACTGAACTTGAAACTCGGTGAACTGGAACTACTGCTGGAGGAATAAAAGGGAGCAATAAATCCTTTGCACTCCAGAATGAAAGACCTTCTGGGGCAGCTGGCCAAATGAAGCAGGAGGAGGGAACAAGTTCCTCACTCAGCTAAATTATGTCTTTGGGCCAGCCGACCTGGTCTGCTAAAATAACAAGGTGCCTGAACTTCTGCCCAGAACACGTCACCAAATTTTGCAATTTGGGACTGTCTTCTATCACATGACCTCCTAATCTGAGGAAGTGAAGAAAGCAGAGTGAACAAAACCCAAGGGTTGACTTTTTTATGGCGTGCCTCCTTAGAGACAAAAGTTGATTTTCCAAGAGAACCCTTTATATTGTGAACTCTGTATTCTAATTCAGAAACCATTAAGTTCTTGGATGAAGAACATCCAATAGATTTTGGAGGTCTTTTAAACTTCGCTATTGATCTGGGACTTAACCATTGCAGATGTGGGACTGTGTGTTTTTACATCAAAGTGGATAAAGAAGAGCCCATCCAGAACCAGGCAGACGGAACTGGGATATGTTTGTTTGTCTGATTGTCTGGTTGTGGTGGTGGTGGTTGTTTTGACTTGGTTATATCATCGGATTTTTGAGGACAAAACTACCCTCTTTGATTGGTATGTTACAATAGCTTGTTTATGTCTTGCAAATTGTTCGAGAACAGTTTGTCCATTAAAGAAAAAAAGTGACCTAGTAATACTCTCCTACCCAGGGAAATGTCGGGTTAATCAGTTGCACAAGGGCTTGATGTGCCAAGTCACTACTGCCCCAAGGCTCCTTATGCAGTTCCTTTCCAAGATTTTTAAACATTCCGGGGAGAACACAATATTTGTTTATTTGGCTGCTAGGACTTTGTTTTGTTATTGTTTTAGTTATGGTCTTATGCTTTTCTCTCACTCCCTCTCTTTCTTTTACCCCTAACTCTTTGGAACCCTGGTGTGCTAAAGAGCCATGTTAACGGTAAAGCATCTATTCAATAAACACTTAACTATATTTTATATTTGGACTTCTAAATGTTTGTGAAGAATGTGTTTCTGGGTAAGTCACATAAAGAATAATCTCACAGTAAAAATAGCTTATTGTTTATGTAGGACATTATAGTTTTTATGGTATTTTTAAATTCAGTAAAAGGAGAAAGATTTATACAATCTGAAGAATAACCGGGGTGTCATATTTTTAAATTTAAACACTTTGGTCCTTACAGCCCTGAGTAGTATAAAAGGTAAGTGCTGTGGTTTTCATTTTACAAACAAAAATCTTGAGACTCAAAAGTTTCATGATTTCCCTAAGTTCACACACATCTAGTACATGGCTACAAGTGGACAAAAACGTACACATTTTAATGTCACAGAGCTATTTTTTTATATACGTAAGTTACCTAACCGCAGCAGTGATTGAGGTGAGGGTATTCCTTTTGCCGAGATCATCCCCGTGGTGATGTTCAGTTGAGTCTCCCTCTTTCAATCTCTCTTTTCTTCTTTCTCTCTCTCTCTCTCTGTGTGTCACTCTCTCTCTCACACACACACACACACATCTGCACACAGAAACCACATACACACAGATTTTGAAATTGGTAGTCTCTCAGTTTCTCAATCTTCCTTTCAAGTCTAATTTATTGGGCTAGGATTTATGGGTGTAGTTGTCAAGAATTCCTGCGTATATCCACTCAGGAAATATAATCTTCTCCACCTCAGCTCTGTGAGGCATTGGAAGAGGTGCTTTTAGGATAGAATGATGACTCATACCTGATGTCTGCCCTCAAGGAGCACACAGTTTAGTGAGGTAAATGTCTCATGAATTTTCCACAAGGTCCACCTTGCTAAGTGCTCTAAAGTTACTACAGAGGGCTGAAGTTGGGAGGATGCTTTCATGTGAAGTCAAAGGGCAGCAGTGTAGGGTGACGTGGGCCTCCAAGAATAGCTTGGGCTCGGGTATGAAGAAATGGTGGAGAGGAAACTCTTAATGGAGACAGAGGCATGAGCAAAGTCTTGGTGTCCAGGAAGCCAGAGGAAGCATTCTGGCAGATTACTAGGTATGTGGCTTAGCAAAAGTCAGCATTCTGAAATATAAAATGTCCAATGCTGCTGATTGCAGTAGTAATCTCAAAGGATACCTACTCACCAGTACATTCCAGAGTTTGATGACAAACTTTGACAACAAAGCTTATCAAGTTCCTCTCCATTGCCTCATAAGAGGCCCATCCAGTTAGAGGATTCCTCCTTTCCAGAATGAGGTCTTGTCAAATCTTGGGAGGCTCAGAACAGACATTTACCAAACTTTCAATAATACTCTCAAACCATAATTCTATAAAACGTCAGCATAATTGCCATAAAATCAATTATCCATAATTTAGAGAGTTTATTTGTGGGCTCTGTATTCTATTCCATTTGTCTATATGTCTGTTCTTATGCGAGGACCATACTGTTTTGATAATTGTAGCTTTGTGATAAGCTGTGAAATCAGGAAGTGAGTGTCCTCCAACTTGATCCTTTTTTCAAGATTGCTTTGGCTATTCAAAGAGAACCATGACATTCTAAATCTAGAAACAGTTATATCGAATACATTGGAAAAACCTAGGTTAGGAAGAATGTTGACCATTAGGCTATTTGTTTAGTCTAGATATGAGGTAACTATGCATTAGTTATTTTGGTGGCAATGGAGATGCAGACCAGTAAATGAATTAGAAAAATTTTGTGTAATTTAATATAGCTTGTTTGTAGTCAGAGTGGGTGGTTAAGACAAAAAGGAAAAGGGTTTGCAGCTTTTGTGATAGGGAGAACTGTGAGGAGGTAAATAGAAAAATAGAGCACACAGGAGGAAGTTAGGTCTGTGGGTTATCCTCCCTAAATTCAGATTTGAGCACTGAGCTAGAGGTTCATTTGATGATGCTCATTCAGCAATCATAAATTCAGAGGTGAAATCAGTGAGTACCAAAATTATTCTGGGTCTTATTTTACTTATAAATGGTATATTCATTTAGAATTGCTTTTTTAATCGAATGCATTTATGGTTATCATGGCTCAAGAGCCAGATACTGGGAAGCGGTTGGGGACAGCAGCAAGAATCAAGATCTGGATAAAGGCAGTTTCATGAAGCTTCTGTGCCTCGTCTCAGCTAAGAGTAAACAGAGTGCTAGATGGCTGTTGACATGCGTTTTATTTTGAAGTGACTATTATTACTAAGGTCTGAAATCCTTAGCCTTGATCTCTTGGAGCCTAATGTTCCTGTTCTCCAGCTGAGAGAGACTAATTCACCATCTTGTGTTGTAAACACTCACTCATTTTAACTGATTACACCTCCAATGATTCTCAAATCACTAAAATTACTAATTGCTATTCCTTACACATCAAAGAGTGAATCCTGAATAATTAACCCCAAATAAAATTAGATGAATTGGCCCTTTTAATTAGAGTCCCTGCTGCTGTTTGTTCTGAGCTTCCTTTTCTTACTGTTAAGAGACTTTTAGAATGATTAAAACTGTTTAAGACTTAAACAGCCAGTGACCTTTTAATACAATATAAATCCATGAAAGCAATATTTCAGCTAGCAGGTGGTGAAGTAAATTTTTAGTGCAAGTACCTGTCAGCTCCAGTATTCCTTTGGAAAAAAAAAAAAATACATGCCAAAAAACAACCACCTTGAAATGAAATGAGTGTCTCTATTTGATTATTTTTAAAGCATTTATGCATTTGCTAAGCTTCAGACTTGATGAAATAAATGTCAGGGTTGAAGGAGAGTGAGTAATGGTTGGCATCATTTTATATAAATAGTAACAAGAATTTCTCAGTGAGAAGAATTTGAAGTCATTTGTGCATAAAAGATGAATACTGGAGAAATCACAGAAGGCCCTGGCCTCATGTAGCCATCCTTGTCTTCGGGGATTCTCTTGAAGCAAGAGAATGAGCCCCAACATTGGGGAAAAGGAAGTTTTATGGGGTTTAATTGCTGCTGATCATCGAGGTAGGATTATCAGCCTAGCCATGCTGCATTCAGCCTGGATTTTGTTGGAGATATTTTACATGTTCTTGTTCATCTATTTCAAGTCTCCTAAATAGTAAGAACCTCTTCTCTTCTTCATAGTCTTCTGAATTTGTAGGGGTACAGCGGGTTTTCTCATCATTCCCAAGAAGTCTGAGTTTCTGACACTAAGTCTGCCATGTGCTGTGGTAAATGTGTCCTTCGCTAGAAGTTAGGATATTTGGGGTCACAGTGGGTGGCTTCGTGTGGTTCTACACTCTTTGACTGTTTTTCTACCACACTGGTGGAAAATTTATTCATCTATTAAAAAAGTTATTGGACTAGTTCAATGACTTACTTTTTCCTTAAAGTTTAAAACATATATTTTGACTTTTCATTCTGAAATAATTCGAGACCCTGCAGAAAGGTTGAAAATAGTATAAAGGATTCTCATTTAGTCATGACCCAGTTTTCCCAAGTGTTGACATCTTACATAACCACGGTAGAGTTACCCAAACCAGGTAAACACTGACATAATACTTCCTTCTAATACATAAACCTTATTTAGATCCCATTGATTGTCCTAGTGATGTCTCTTTTCTGGTCTAGAATTATATCCAGAATCACATATTGCATTTTATTGCCTTGTCACCTTAGTCATCTTTAATATCAGAGAGTTGTTCAATCTTTGTTTTTCCAGAAAGTCAATGATACTTAACCAGCGCTATGCACCAGAATCATTGAAGGAGCTTTACAAGGTCCTTGTCTGGGTCCTGACCCCACAGATTCTGAATTAAGAATTCTAGAGTGAAGTCTGGGTGTATGTCATGGGAGAAAGTGCCCCAGGAGATTCCAGTACACACCCCTGGTTAAAAGTCAGATGAGTTTCAATACCTCAAGCATAAGCATTTTGAAATTCTGTCTATGACATGTATCCTTCCCCTTCCCCCATTTCTCTGCTCTTTCTTCATCTCCATCTCTCTTTTATGGGATTAAAAAGAAAATGTAAACATCTCTATATACTCTAAGGGATATAGATAGATAGATAGATGGATAGATAGATAGATAGACAAATAGATACTATGTAAGGCTTATCAACAGATCTTTTATTGGAGAAGATCAATAGAGTACCGATGGTTGCAATATTTCTGGAGGCTAGGGTGCCCCCATAACCAGGTGGTGACTTAAGGATGAGGACTCTGTTCCTATACTTTGAAGACATACCCTCAGTAAGATAATGTGGAAACAAACAAATAACCTAACTAGATGGCTACTTTGAGACAGGTTATTAACTGTCTAGCTATTGGTATCATGAAGGACCTATGACCTACCAGTATAGTAGTACATTGTTGACCTTATGTCAGTATTTAAAAGTGGCAAAGTTGACCATGGGAAAAGTTCGTGTGCTCATTCTATCAGACTTCTATTCAATGTAATATATGTAGTTTTGTACCAATAATAATTTATAGCAATAATATTATTACTATTTACTGAGTGTCTCATATGTGTTCTATATGCTTTATGTAGAGATTAGGACAACAGAGAGCCTGCCCTCAGGGAGCTGTTAGTCTGTAGGGGAAACCAATAGTTATCCAATTAAGCTAACAAAGAGCAGGATATTGACTGTAATCGAGCTGCCGCAGGAAGGAAGACGGCATTGTCACTGACGATGAGGATGGTTCCCTCTATAGCCAAAGACAGCGGTGGTGACATAAATTAAATGCCCTATTTAAAGTGTTTTCCTTATGAAACCATGCTCCCTCAGGCACCATCCTTGTCTTTGGAGGGGTGGTAAGCTTCTGGCCTCAATGACCACCACAGGATAATGTCCCAATCCTAAGGGGAAATGATGTTTTTGGACTTTTCTGTCAGCACTCTGATATTTGTTTGCAAGCTTCTTTGTTTTTACTGGTAAATTAAGACTTTTTGTTGTTGTTTTCCTGGGATGTTGCCTCATTTTCTGTCCATCACACGAATTTTTAGATTTTTGTTTCATTTTTAAATTGAGGTAATTTTACTTTTTCGCATTGGAGCTAAAGATATCTCACTAGCTGATAGAAGATTGATGCGTTAAGCTCAACTCATTGCCCTATTTGTTTTGGATGCTCATCTTTGGGAGTCAAAAATATATGGTGTGGTTTGTTGTTTGGATAACAATTACTATGTTTTTGTAAAACAAATGATACTCGGTGGATTCAAAAGTGCTATTTGGTGCTAGTCAATTTGCAGAACTAGACTGTCGTCTTAATTTCATACTCTTTGAAATCCATTTAATGTTTTCTACTGAGAAATTGAATTCGTTATCCAACCACTGCATGATAGAGAATTATAGTATGTTTGTATCTCATGTAATACACTGAGGTGTCTCACGTTCGTACAGGGTACTTATTTGTGATTATAAAAGAGGACTCTTAGCGTCTCAGATATATTCTGTATTAGCTAAATATGGAGTGAAACTGTCCAATTTAAAATCAGGGAGACGTCATCTACTTTAAAGATAATTCTTCTTGCTTTTTAATTTGAGAATCTCAAAGAGCATTTCAAGCTAAGTTATTTAGAAAGATGACAGGGACATTAAATTTTGGCTTGAGTACATATACTGATGCATTAAAATTAAACACTGGGTTTGAGTAGATTCTGCGATTCATTTTAAAGTATCTTATTTTTGGTTTTTTTTTAAAAAAACGCATGCCTGTAATTCACTTATTGTATAATAATTAAGCCAAAAGGGTAAAAAATTAAAAACAATGCTTAGGATCTCATGAGCTGTAGACAACCCCTGTTAACATACCGGCCTGTATAAAATTGGGACCATATTATAAGCACTATTCAGTAACCTCCCTTGTTTCTTACATGATAAGATATGAAAAACAGGCTGGGCGTGGTGGCTCACGCCTGTAATCCCAGCACTTTGGGATGCTGAGGTGGGTGGATCACAAGGTCAAGAGATCAAGACTATCCTGGCTAACACGGTGAAACTCCATCTCTACTAAAAATACAAAAAATTAGCCAGGCGTGGTGGCAGGCGCCTGTAGTCCCAGCTACTTGGGAGGCTGAGGCAGGTGAACAGCATGAACCCGGGAGGCAGAGCTTGCAGTGAGCCGAGATCGTGCCACTGCACTCCAGTCTGGGCAACAGAGCAAGACTCTGTCTCAAAAATATATATATACATTAAAAAAAAGATATGAAAAGCAATGTTTTATGTTCTTCCCCCAGATATGCCAATACTTACTTCCTTACTAGATTTATGTCTTTCCCCAAATATCACCTTGGTGAGGCCATATTCGTTTTTTTTCTTTAAAATTGCAACACCCACCACCACCCTAGCAGTCCCAACCCTCTTCCTTGCCCTACATTTCATTATAGCCCTTCTCACCATTTGATATTCAGTATGTTTTATTTACTTTTTAAGCATTCTTCTTCTGTTAGAGTATAAGTTCCATGACGGTTCGTGGGGGAGCACACTTTGTTTGTTCTGTTTGTTTGTTTTTCCCTGGGGTCTAGAATAATGTATGATATATAGATGGCACTCAATGAATAAATAGATATAAGATGTAGATCAACATCATCATTTTGGTGACCACACATTTTCCCAGTGTATGATTGCAATTTATTTTTCAAACAGTACCATGGTAATGAACATTCTGAGTTTTTGCATTACATTGCTTTGTGATGAAATTTCCTTAACATGCTCCTCTACATGTTAAGTTACTTCTTTGTTAGGATAATTTATTAAAAGTGATATTGTTGAATTAAAGTTTATAAATATCTTTAAGGCTTTTGATTCCTCTTGCCAAATTTTCTTGAGAAAAGTTTAGTAGCAGTAGCACATGAGAATGCTGCTTTCCCTATACTATTATCAATTCTGTGTTTCATCTATATTTTCAATCTTAGTCCTGCCTTTTAAATTCATTTGTTAGCAAATTGAGTATTATCAGAATTAATCATTTGTTTTCTAGTTAAATAGCAGAAAATACAAATGGAAGAAAAATAGAAGGGTTAATTTTTGTAATGTATAAAAGGAACCTGAAGTTTAAGGATATCTAGCTTGATAACTAAAAAATTAATGTTGCTCGGTCAAGGTCACGTATCTTATTTACAGAGGAAGAGGTGTCATTGAAGGGAGATATATTGTGCTATTTTGATGGCAACGTGGACAGAGAACATGGAATGGCCAAGCCTTGCCCTGATAATTATCACTTCTCCCAGAGAGTTCTCAAAGGAGTTTCGCACTGTAGAAACGGGAGCAAAATGAGAGTCCAGGTGCTGCTTTAGTAATAGCTTCATAAGTGCTTGCTCTCCCTCTGGGACAGAGGTCTGTGATCCCACTGAGATAGCGCAGAGACTTTGACTCTAGAAACAAGCAGAATTTTTATCCCATATCTTCCTCACACCACTATATCTTGGAAGTCAACATACTCAATGAGCTGTAGCTCCTGAAGACCTGGCTTGACATTCTGATCCTTTGCTTTAGAGTCAAGAAGTACAACCTTCCAGCTGGTCTGTCCTGGGAGCCAGATGCTCAGAGGTCTGAAGCAGAAAGTTTAAGAAGGAGATTTCCTGGGTATTGCTTTCTAAAACTGAGACTTTCACAGTAGTAGCTGGATCAGTCAAATTAGTAACCCCTTCCATGTCAGAGAGAAGGGCAGAATGGGACAGGAAAAGAGCTGGAAAAGGTTTCATCTCTAATAGAAACAGCATGTTGAGCAAATCAGTGCAATTGCTTTCATATTGTTAGTTCCAACCAGTGCACTGTAAATAGTTTGAGAAGGCCGAGAAGTGATGCATTAAATGGGATGTATCCTCAATTTTTCTCTTGGCCTTTGCCGTAATGCATTTCCTGGTAGTTTTTAAAACCTTACTCAGCTGAACATTTGGAGATGACACATTTTCAGGTACTGAAAATTTCTGTTTTGTGCATACGTGTTATTTAAAAATTATAAATGGGTAAAATAATGACAGGTTAAGAATTTGTATAATGGAGAGTATTTCCCTTCCACTTTTCATTCCTCAGTTGCAAAATTTAGCTTCATAGAGACAACTCGCTGTTATCAATAGTTTGGGACTCCATTTAAAAGATAGTCCGTGGTAATACATACAGATATGTATATACATTATTAAACAAATGATAACATTATACATGCTGTCCTAGGCCTTGAATGCTTCATTTAAAAACATTTCACCCAAGGTGCTTTCTGGTGCAGTTTTCTTGGTGGCACACATATTTTGATGCATATTGAAGATGGAGTTGAAGTTGAAATTGTAAATGAAGTCTTCAGTTATTTAGCTTCATAATAAATTGCCTGTAGTCTGTGGGGTGTACATTATAGCTGTGGCATAGTTCCATTGCCTTATGGAGATCATCATTGCTGCTACATTTGTTTTATCCTCTCACTTTTTCTCTTTAAGGAACCTTGTTCAGGGAGCTTGGTCTCCTCCTCTGAGTGATCAAATTTAGATTCAGTTGCCCTCTTGTGCATAAGGTCATGTATAATATAGACATTGTACTAATGTCTTGCATATAATTTAGCTCAGTTATGTTCAAAATGTAAATTGAGACCTATTTCTGGGTCACAGTCAATTTAATGGGTCACAACCAATATATATTTTTTTTAATAGCAGAACATTTCCATGTGTGTTTTATTTATATAGTAGTCATGGTTTCATGAAATCCTTTTTTTCTAGTATACATGTATGTGTACATATCTAGATAGCAATATTACCACATTATATAAAATATATTTTTTTACTCTAGGTTGTGTTAAAAAAGTTTCAAAGTTCCTATCTTAGCTGCTTTGATCCACAGATTGACACTGTGAAGTAGCTACGGTTATCCTCATTTCATAGATGAGGAAAACTGGGTCTGGGACTGTAGAATTGCCTTGCCTGAAGTAAAGGGTGGAGCTGGGGTTTGTGTTTTAAGTTTTTGGACTTAAAAATTTGTACTATTTTCCCTTCAAACATATATTTTTTTCTGTATTAGTTACTGTTTTTGTTTGTTTGTTTGTTTTTTGTTTTGTTTTGTTTTTTGTTTTCTTGTTGTTCTGAGATGGAGTCTTGCTGTGTCGCCCAGGCTGGAGTGCAGTGGCTCCATCTTGGCTCACTGCAACCTCTGCCTCCCGGTTCAAGCAATTCTCTGCCTCAGTCTCCTGAGTATCTGGGATTACAGGTGCTTGCTACCACACCTTGCTAATTTTTGTATTTTTAGTAGAGACTGGGTTTCATCCTGTTGCCCAGGCTGGTCTTGAACTCCTGACCTCCTGATCCGCTCGCCTCAACCTCCCAAAATGCAGGGGTTACAGGCGTGAGCCATGTGCCTGGCCACTAGTTACTATTAATGGAAATGAATACTGTCTTTAGTTGAAACTTATGCTTTGCTAACCATGATTTAAAAAATTGTTCATTGTTCACCGTGTGTGTGTGTGTGTGTGTGTGTATGTGTGTGTGTGTGTTTATGTGTGTGTATTCCAACCCAGTCTCTTTTGGCTTCATAATTTAGAACATTATTAACTTGTGGAGTATCTAATGGTTTTATGTTTACCTTAATAGATTTTCCTCCAACAACCAAAAATTATCCCCTCAACAAAGTGGGAGAAGCAGTAGCTGCCAGCTAGCGGAAGCTAGAGCCATGTCACTGCCAGTGCAGCCGTGGATCTATGTCACCAACACCTGAGGGCATGTTGGAAATGCAGAATCTGTAGCCCCAGTGTGGACCTGAATCAGAGTCTGCATTTGATCTAGATTCGCTGATGATTGGAACATTGACATTTGAGACGTACGGGTCAAAGACACCAGGTCATTTATTTAAACATCAGTTAAGGAATTGAATGAGTTTTTATTTTTCAGTCATTCGACCTACAGTTACTAAGGATGTTCTGGCCCAGATCTGTGACTAGAGATGGGCATATAAAGATAAATCATGAGTGGACTCTACTTGTGAGAAGCTTCAGTTCTAACCGGGAGGGAGTGATCATAACACACAAATACAATCAAGAATTACGGATGCTCTGGTAGAACTGTATATGAGGCACAAAAAGGACTGCTATCTAAATCCTTGGATGTGTGTGTGGGTTTTATATGGATATTTAGCTGAAGAAGAGTGTAATGCTTTCTTTGTTTTCTTTTTATACAAGAGTAAACGAATCCAAACTTGGTTGATAGTCAGAATTGAATTGTTCCCATGTGTTTTTCTTCCACAATTACCCGTAAGTAGTAATTTACTTACTTCGCAGGTAAATTCTTGCTATCTTCACCCTCTGATGGGGGCCTTTGTGTCATAAAGGGATGACCAAGCTCCGCGTTAGGGAGATGCCTTTCGTACCTGACTGACGCAAGTGTTAGGGTAACCACAGTGGGGAATAAGTTCAGGCAGTCCCAGCTAAGCATCCCTGCTTCTCACTGCTGCATCCTTTTTACCCTTGGGCTAAAAGGGAGAGCTTGAGAAATATGCATAGCTAGGTCCTCCGGAGTTTTTCCTCACTCCCTTTTCGAGTTAACAATATGCCTGACAGGCTGTTTTCTGAAGTAAATTGGCAGAAAGTAGTGTTTGGGAATCAGAGACGGAATACTTGATTTGTCCAACTCCTCGTTTAACTCTTTCTTGCTGCTACCTCTTGCACACAGCAAAAACCTTTTGAATATTAGCTGAGTGATTTGGATTCGCATGGAGCAAATCAAGCAAGATACTTCTCAGCATCTCTCCAAGAGAGTGAGAATCCATTTCGTGCTCTGTATTTCACCAGCTAGGTAACTTTGAATAAACCATTTTACATGAAAATTGAAGCATAAATATATTTTGTATGTAGGTAGGATTTGGATGACGAGTGGAGGAGTATGGAGGGACCAGGTCTGAAGGCACGTGTCTATGACCGCTCTACCGCTTCTAAAACTGGACATATCCATTTTAGATTTAATATATCGCTGCCAATTGCTGGATGACATTTTTTTGTTTTGTTTTGTTTTGTTTTAAAGCTTGCCTGTGTGTCTCACAGTCTGGGAGGTGA
Organism: Theropithecus gelada; assembly: GCF_003255815.1. Lineage (NCBI taxonomy): Eukaryota > Metazoa > Chordata > Mammalia > Primates > Cercopithecidae > Theropithecus > Theropithecus gelada. The sequence continues at coordinate 184,940,811 of NC_037669.1, forward strand.
GTTGCACGTTTCCCTGTAGGTCACAGAATCTGGGAAGCAAGGCAGAGAGGATAGGGCACGCACTCATATGAAAATCTACAGCTTACCTGTGGTGGCTGGGAGGTACTGCAGTTCATTTCATCCAGGGGCTTTTCTCCAGAAGGGTCACCACATAGGAATCAAAGCCCCATGCTCTTTCATTGTTTCATTGTTTGCAGAAATCTATTAGAATGGAGAACACCTCCTTCCCCCTTCTTCTACTCCTAAATTCAGTTCTTTTCATTTTCCCATTTTTCTTAAATATGAGAATTCTGCCTTTTCTCTAAAGCTGAACTTATTTTCACAGCAACTTAGAGGCATTTCCCTTTATTTGCTTGTCTATTAAAATGATGAGCTTTAAGTTAGAATTCTCTTAAACTTTCAGTCTGATTTAGGATAGTTATTAGCAGTTTTTCATTGAAAGTATCCCAGTTACTTTATGCCTTTCTCCAAGGGACCTATTTCCTCTCCTTTTATCAGATTTGTATCTGTTTTTGAGACATTTGCCCGTTCCTCTACATCTTTTGAAAATGTGAGCTCCTCTCTATGGAATGCAATAAGGACCCTTTGATGGTGAAGCTTAAAGAACTGAAAACTTTGGTCTGACTTAATAATTGATCTAAATAAAGCGGATAATTATGTGTTTATCATGAGGGCTTTTTAACATCTGCCTTTTCATGCTTAGAATATAGAGTCCATCTTTTCAAGTTGTTTCTTAAAACGAACAAAAACATTCCACTTTTCTTTTTTGTTCTTTTTGGCCCGCCCAGGATTGTCATCAACCTGTGCCTTACTATGTCTAAGTTCTGTTAGAGAAACAGAGTAAAGAAGGATATATTTGGAAGGGACAGACAGCTGTACTTTTTAAGATTTATTTGTGGTGACATTTTGGACTTTTCATGTAGCTTCTTTATGACATAGTTTATTGAACCTTTCCAATCTTATGGGTCTAAAGTAGGAATAACATGTTGTGGTTCTCAAAGTGTGATCTTAGACCCAATCACATCAATCACCCAGGGCCTCTGTTTGATAGTGTGATCTCCAAGATTTTGTTCAGTTCTGATACTGTCTGATGCTCTGAAAATTTCCCATGATGTAACAGAATCTGATGAAGTATAAGAGGGGGGCCCAGGAATCCTTTTATGAAGTGGGTATGAAGAAGACATAGTGATATGGTTTAGCTCTGTGTCCCCACCCAAATTTCGTCTTGAATTGTAATCCCCACGTGTCAAGGGAGGGATCTGGTGGGAGGGGATTGGATCATGGGGGTGGTTCCCTCATGCTGTTCTTGTGATAGTGAGTGTGTTCTCACAAGATCTGATGGTTTAAATGTGTATGGCAGTTCCCCCTTCATGCTCTCTCTCTCCTGCCACTATGTAAGATGTGCTGGCTTCCCCTTCACCTTCTGCCGTGATTGTAAGTTTCCTGAGGCCCTCCAGCTATGCTTCCTGTCAAGGCTGCAGAACTGTGAGTCAATTAAACCTCTTTATAAATTGCCCATTCTCAGGCAGTTATTTATAACAGTGAAAGAACGGACTCATACAGCATAGGTTCACATAGAACATTTGAACCTGGAAATTAGGTTGTGAACTTGAGTTGGTAATCAGCAACCTAAACCTTTTTTGCCTCATTGCCTGAGATCTCATTGTGAGCATTCTTTTCATACATTAAGACTTTTAAAGGCAGTAAAGAACTTCTTGACAGTTCATTTTAATTAACAGGTATGAAATACTTTTTCATGCTGTCTGTGGCCAAATGAAAGTTTCTCAATCCTGGCTGCAGGTTTGAATCACTTAGGTTTTATAGGTGTCCTGGTGCCTGACCCCCTCACTCCCTGTCTTCTATCCCCAAGATTCTGATTGAATTGCTGTGAGATGGAATTCAGACATCAGCATTTTTAAATGTGTTTCCTTGGTGATTCTGGTATTTAACCAATGTTTAAAACTACTGAATGGAATGAATACAGGTTTATGGGATTTATAATCATCATAAAGATATGGACAAATTATTTCCCCAGATTTGTGCACCCACAGAATAAGAGAAGTAGAACATTTTCTTTATGATGTAAGTTATTGAACGTTTCTTATCTTGTGGGTCTGAAGTAGTAATAACATGCAGTGGTTTAAATTAAAGTGTGCTCTCAGACCCAAAGGCATCAATCACCCAGGGACTTACTAGAAATGCAAATTATTGGAGTTCTCCCCAGACCTACTGAATCAAAATCTCTGGATCCAGGACCCAGAAATCTGTATTTTAATAAGGCATTCCGGAGATATTGATGAACTCGAAAGTTTGAGAACCATCAGCACTGAGGGTTGTTGTATGATTCGGTGGCAGTGTATGAAAACCTTAGCACACTGCCTGGCATGCTGCGAGTCTAGTAAGCAGAGTACTCGAGAGATAGTGCTTTTGATTGCTTAGCAGTCTGAATTTGGCTTGGGGCTAGACCTGACAGTTCTTGGCTTAGCTATACTTTCAATTCTAAGACTGTTATTTATAAGGCAAATAGAGGCCAACTGAACCATTTCAAAGGTGTATCAGAACAAGGAAACCACTCATAGTCATTCTACTGTGCTCAGTCTTCCATTCTTATACTTTTATTTCTGAGGGCCTAAACTATGATGTTTTGGTAATATCCAAAAGCAACTCATTTAATGATGGAGACTGCTGCCCTACCCCACTAAGTGTTGCGCAACTAAAATGCAAGGAAAAGCTACTCATCCATAAATAGAAAAGATCTCTTCTCCAACACATCAAAAACATTATTTTTAATAGGAAAAGAACAAATAAAGAAAAGGTTAAAAGGTAGAAGTTTCTGTTTCTCCAATACAATTTTTTTGCAGACTGTTTAAAAAGATTTCATATCAGGAACCATAAAGCTCTTGGATATATGTGTATAACTTAGATCGCAGAGATTAGATTCATTCCCTCAATAACTAACAGCAGTGTGCTACTCTCATTGGTGAGAGATGCTAGGTTTTTCTCAGTGTCTCGAAGTCTCATTACTTCTTGCCTGGATTATGTATAGATTTCTAAATTGGTTATTTCTTATTCTTTTCTCCTAATCTGTCCTGCATGGACTTTTAAATTAGTCTTTAGTAAATCATATTGTAACCAAGTGTTTCTTTCTCAGAAATCCTTGGTGGATCTCTGCTGCATGCATGATAAAATTCAAACCCTTATTTCGATGTGCAACATGTAAAAAGCTTAATTTTATCACATATTTTTTATAACCCGCTGACATTATTTTACATTCCTGTGTCCCATGTTTTTCCTATGTCATGACTTGCTTTTTATTCTCTATGCTCTGAACTTTCTGATCTCCATGCCTATGTTCTCCTGTCTCTCTGCCAAGGATGGATGTGCTTTCTACATCATGTTTCAGGAAAATTATATGATCCACTGAGACTTCCATGATCCTCCACTTTATCTTAATTTCCAGAGGTTATTCGTGCATCTTCATAAATTGCACCTTGCATTATCTTTAGTTGTGTACAATTTTTTTCCTACTCTATTTGATTGAAAATGTATTGAGGGCAAGCACCAAGGCGTATAAAATTCGGTAACCCTATCCCCCACCAAAGCTCACTCTTTGCTTTACTTAATATATTGACCCCTCTAGACTAGCTTTTATACCATTTCTAAATATCAAATCTGATCCCCTTTCTTCTGAAAGTTAAGACTACTAATTAAGGCTACTAATTAAGATGGGGAATAATTCCTATGCAATACAAAAAATTATGTGTCAAAGCCAATTATAAAGAAGTAAAATGCCAGCAAATATATCATAAGAGTACTATAACATTGCATCCTTATTAACTTCATGTGTGTACTTCTTTTCTGTAGGTGATTTTCTTCCACCCCCACCTCCACCTCTAGATGATTCCAGTGCCCTTCCATCTATCTCTGGAAACTTTCCTCCTCCACCGCCTCTTGATGAAGAGGCTTTCAAAGTACAGGTAAGAGCTGAAGTTAAAGTCATGTTTATAGCCATCCTAGGGAGCTCATGAATTTCATGACTGTTTCTGTGCTGGATAAACATTTATCCAGGGCCGATTGAGAGCTTTACAACTTACGAAGATCTGAGGTATTTTAATGCAACATACCCTACTCAAGCTTCCCAGAGTTCTGCTGGCTTACCCTCCAAAGCCCTCAAAATCCTTTTGCCTACTAATTTTGTTTCAGATCCCAAAACCATTTTTTTTAGGAATACCATTTGAGAAGGCAACATTTCCTTGTTATTTTGGAGGACATACAGCCATGTCTTTTTTATTGCTGTGTTCTCTATCTACAAATATTGCATCCAAATGAGTAAGGCTGACATTTTAAGGCTGTAGTTGGTTAATGTGGATCCTTGTGGTCAGCAACATTTTTTTCTAGCAAAAGCAACGTCAAATATCCTTAGGGTTTTCTCTTCTGGGTAAGTTCAAGGGTGCACATTATACGTATCAATTATATAGAACTCTTGGTTTCCAGAGAGTGGTAATTGCAAAGTAACTTGGGGCTAGAATCAGATGTGACATTAGAAGTGGTTCTCAGACTGTGATCATAGGTAACTGCTGAAAGCTGCCACCATTTAAGCTGAAGAAGTGCTTTATGTCAAGAAGAAAATCTAACAAAGTAATAGAATTATTGTTATAGTTTTAGGTGTGACTATGTTCATATAGATATATTGAAGAAAAACATGAGTCTTCTTTGTCTTTTAGAGAAACATTGGAAATATTTGTAGATAAAATGGAATGGTGTCTGATAATTTTTTTCCAAATAATAAGGTTCGGAAACTACTGAGTCAGAACATGGGTGAAATAGGGTTGGTTATGATTTGATAACTGTTGGGTGCATCGAAGTTTATTCTGTTATTCAATCTACCTTTTAAAAAACACCTAATATCATTTGTGGAACATATAAGATACTGAATTATTGCTCATTAATTTTATCATTTGTTTTACAGTATTATTTTTTCTTTTCAATTTGTGTAGGTACAAGTAGGTATATGTATTTATGGCATACATGAGATATTTTGATATAGGCATACAGTCTTTTAAACGTATACTTTTGTATACGTTTAAAATATCCTATAATAAGAAGTGTAAAAGAGAAAAAGTCTGAGGTAACAACTGCTTAAATGGTTTGTTCTATTATTTGCCTTTCTTTCTCCTAAATTTGAGGTTGAAGGAGACAAAGAAAGAAATGATTCATTCGCTCAACAAATATTCTGTGTTCCTATGTGGGCATTATTCAAGCACTAGGAATGTTCTAGCAAAAAAGACAGACGCCATTCTGTCCTCAGGGACCGTAAAAGTTCGTGGAACTAGTGGAAATAAACAAGATGTATACTTTACAAAGTACATTAGGGTGGATAAGTGGGGAAACAGGGAGGGGCTCAGGGCTTACCTAGGCCCCACTGAGAAGGAGACACTTAAACGAGGACTTGAAGAAGGAGAGGAGGGAATGAGCTATAGGGATTTCTTGGTGAGCATATTTTAATGTAGTAGATATTAAGAAGCAGAAAAAGCTTTTAATATTATCTGTCATTTGAAATCAGTAAGTTGTAGTTGTAACCAGTAAGTTCTGGTTCAGTTTGGAGTCTAGATCTTTTAAGGCTATTAAAAAATATGTGTATTGCTAATATAGGCCGTGAATTTCTTGCATTTTGTTTTGGTGTATACTAATAAAATCAACTATCAGATGCCAGTGATGAACAAGAGTCCTATAAAGTTTGTATTTATTTTATGCAACAGATAGAACCCTTGGCAAATTAAACCAATATGAGTGATTTTTCTTAGTTTTAGTCATTTTTTAATAAAATGAAGAAATCCTTAGCGTTGCCTTTAATATACCTTTGTTCGTATTTTGCTGAGGTTGGTTTTTTGTGTAGTGTTTACTATGTACAATTTTTAAAGTCACTGACTCTGTTTCCTCTCTTAGTTTTTCATGGAAACTATTTTGTTGCATTTTAAATCTTTAGTTCTCACAATGTTGTTTGAAGTAGTGACAGAAGACTCGTGATTGAAAACTAGTTACATAGCTTATTCTAGTTGTGTGATCTTGAGCAAGGCAGGCTGAGTCCCAGTTTTGTCTTCATTAAAAACAAGACAAATATATATACCTCTTACAATTAAATGAAATACAGATGGATTTGAAAGTATTAAACCGAAAGGGCTATGCAAATACTTTGATGTCATATTGATAATCACTATGAATACATAAGAAGAATTGTAAGGATTTTCCAGTGGGTTCCATTAAAAAATTCAAACATGGCACTTTCAGAAGTTTATGAAAAGTTTTTTTTTGGGTGGACCTTGTTCTGTTAGGTGTACTCAAGCCATGGCTTTGTTTTTGAAGAGAAAGGAAATAAACAAAACGCCTGTTGCCATGTTGGCTTATGTTCTCTGTAAAACAGAAGGGAGGAAGACAAAAAATAAAATACAGTTTGCCAAATGGAAAAGGACAAATCTGGTAGGGAGAGGCCTGTTATTTTTGAGACGCTTCATATGGAAGATTGTTGGTAAGTTCAAAAGAAAATGAACATGCCCTCCTCTTGTGTAGAAGTGACATAGATGTGACAGCGGCTTGGCCCTGCTCTGGCCTAGGTTTGTACCACCTATAGATATGAGCCATGGTATAGCCTAAAGTAGCATTATCACTGGAGAAAATTTTGCACATTTTCCTCTCAGCTATGGTACAACCTCATGTTGCCAAGTCCAAATTATAGCTGGTAAATGTGTGTTTTTATGTAGAAGACTGTTTATGTTTCCAGCCAGATTTTCAGGTCAGAGCCAAAAGAATGTCTACTAACAGTGATTATAAGAGTTGTAAGATTTTGAGAGCAGAAAGGGACCTTAGAGATCATTTAGTCCAACTCTGGCGCCAGGCATCTAGTTACAGTCCTTTCAAGTACTTGCCAAATTAATTTCCTTTTTTTTTTTTTTTTTTTTTGGAAATGGGGAAACTGAGACCCAAGAAGGTGTGGATCCTCTTGTTTCTGACAGAGCTCTTAGTGAATCTGAAAAATCTTGACTCCTGACCTTGACCTTCTTCCTGCTGTCCCAGATGGCCCATGAACTTGGGATTGCTTTAGTCCTCTATCAGACTGCAAGGCTCTGAGATTCATTGCAGAGGGTTACGTGTTTTTATTTGGAAGGACCAGGTGATGCCAGAGTTTTGCTTGGCTGTCTGAATTTTTGATATATGCTATAAGCTTTTATTTCTTCAAAAAAGGCAAATCAATATTTAGACTTAAGGATTCTTGATTTAACAATTCATTTTCATGTGGAAAGATGAAACTTGGAAAACAGGTGAGGGATTTGGTTTGCTTTTCTGTTGTTGATCAGCGTTACCTCCACACCTGTGATGTTTGTAGTGACACTTTAGCAATCACTTCATTAATTCATCTGTTCTTCATTCATTCACTGTAAATTGAATACTTCTTGTAAGTAGACATATATGCTAGTGATTATAGCGTTAGAACTTGGCATCGTAGGTTTTATGCTCTGAGTCTCAGCCTTGGGACGGTCAGTTAGTTAGATTCATTTATTTATTTATTTATTTAGAGACAGAGTCTCGCTCTGTCACCCAGGCTGCTGTGCGGTGACCTGATCTCGGCTCACTGCAACCTCCACCACCCAGGTTCAAGTGATTCTCCTGCCTCGGCCTCCCGAGTAGCTGGAACTACAGGCATCTGCCACCACGCCTGGCTAATTTTTTTGTATTTTGAGTAGAGATGGGGTTTCACCATATTGGCCAGGTTGGTCTCGAACTCCTGACCTTGTGATCCACCTGCCTCGGCCTCCCAAAGTGCTGGGATTACAGGCATGAGCCACCACGACCGGCCAGTTGGTTTTATTCTCATCTGACCCCATAGTTGGTAATTTCTTCCTCTTTTCAGTCAACCCATAGGCAGGTATTATATAACATTCCTTAGGGTGATTACAAAGAAGGTACATGTCTCAGAATTTCAGGCTTGCAAGGGAATTAGAGTGGATACATTCAAGTCCCTTTCTGTTGTTTGAATCTTGTAATTTTTTCCTAGATAACAGAATGTTTATGGGTAACTATGATAGGTGAGGCAGTGCTGCAGGATAAGGAGATAGATCAGATACAGTACTCAGAATCACATGCAGAAGATGCGTATACAGTCATTTAAGTCATTTTATGGTAAATTATGCTTTAGTCATCATGTTGATCAGAAGCAAAATCTAAGTCCTAAGTTAGTGGTGGAGAGTGAGGGAAGGAAATTAACTGTGATTGGAGATAGGCAAGAAGGATTCATAGAAACAATTTAAATTGAACTGAACTTTGATGGCTGGGTGGGACCTTAATTTTCAGATAGGGGAGTGGATCGTTCAGCAATAAAATAAAAGAATTAAAACACAGAGGAAGGAGAGCTCAAAGTAAGCGTGACAGGCCTTGTGTTTCTAGCTGTGGAACCTACTGTTTGTTCTGAAACCATTGACAATTTACTGTAGGGGCTTATTATTATTTTAAATATAAGGGTGATATCCCCAGACCTGTTGTTGGATGCCAAGTTATACTGTTAATATAAATTAAGGCAAAACATGTTGCACTTTCAGGAAACCCAATGCAAACATTTCTGAATTGTCTGGTAGACTTCCTTCAGATCCGTGGGGACTTACCTGCTGACATCTGATGGCTTTGAATTCAGGGGTTCAATATTTAACTTCCTCTTTTTATGATATCTTTGTTCGTCTTTTCTTGGTGACTTCCAGTTGACAACTTCTAATTCTGCTTCTCTGTTTGTTTCCCAGTCCTTTGGCTTGCTTTTATTTGCCTACTATTCAGTATTTGCATACCTCTAGTTTTCATCTCTCCTTTTCTGTTCGGTCCTGCAAAATGGCCAGAATTGCTAACGTAACTCCAGTCCCTCCACATTAGAAAACAGAGGGGTTTTGTCCATTGGTGATTACTTCAAATGTTAAAAATTTCTCTTTGTTATTGAGTAGAAATGTGTCCCTTTATGATGTCCTCACACTGATTTTCTTTCCCCTTTTAAAAAATGATGCAAACTCAGAGGAATGGTCAGGCCGGGAGAGAGACAGGTGCTGTATGTCTCAAGGAGTTGATGAGTAAAGCTACTGAGAGATGTTACTTTTCAAAGGAGTGAGTAAGCACAGAGTAACATGAGCTAGGCCCAGAATTAGTGGAAAAGAAAAGAAGAGAAATCTCTGAAATTGTTTATTTTAAAGTCAGCCTCCAAAAGCTCTTGAGCATCTATTCTTGTGAAAACAATTCAAAGCTCATATATGCGTATGATGAATAGTGGCTTATAATCTTTTTTTTTTTGAGACAGAGTCTTGCTCTGTTGCCCAGCCTCTGCCTTCTGGGTTCAAGCGATTCTCCTGTCTCAGCCTCCCAAGTAGCTGGGACTGTACAAGCATGCCCCACCATGCCCGGCTAATTTTTGTATTTTTAGTAGAGGTGGGGTTTCACCACATAGGTCAGTCTGGTCTTGAACTCCTGACCTCAGGTGATCTGCCCACCTGTAATCCCAGTATTTGGGAGGCCGAGATGGGCGGATCACAAGGTCAGGAGATCCAGACCTGGCTAACACAGTGAAACTCCATCTCTACTAAAAATACAAAAAAAAAAAAAATTACAAGAAATTAGCCGGGCGTGGTGGCGGGCGCCTGTAGTCCCAGCTACTCGGGAGGCTGAGGCAGGCTGAGAATTGCTGGGATTACAGGTGTGAGCCACCATGCCTGGCCTCATTTTCCTACTTACTAATTTTACGTGTTTAGTTTAACAATGATAATTTGAAAATCAATTCAAGTTTTAGCAAAACTGGCACTGGAATTTTTTTTTTTTTTTAAGACGGAGTCTTGCTTTGTTGCCCATGCTAGAGTGCAGTGGCACGATCTCGGCTCACTGCAAGCTCTGCCTCCCGGGTTCACGCCATTCGCCTGCCTCAGCCTCCTGAGTAGCTGGTACTACAGGCGCCCACCACCGCGCCAGGCTAATTTTTTGTAATTTTTTTTTTTTTTTTGTATTTTTAGTAGAGATGGAGTTTCACTGTGTTAGCCAGGATGGTCTGGATCTCCTGATCTTGTGATCCGCCCGCCTCGGCCTCCCAAATACTGGGATTACAGGCGTGAGCCACCGCACCCGGCCGGCATTGGAACTTTTGCCTTGTGATTCCATCTAGGGCTGTCATGGTCTCAGGTATAGAAAAACAGGATTTTGCTTTTACAGGATTTTACTGTAGGGTGAGAATACAAGGATATCTTGATCTGTGAAAACACACCAAAGCGATGATGGAGATGCTTATTTCTTCCTGGCCCTTTGCCTAGTTCCTCTTGGGCCAGCAAGCCCCAGTTGATTTGTAGCTTGTTTGTGACCCTGACAGCAACAGTTGCTGCAGCAGCAGCAGAAGTAGCAGGAGCAGCTTGCTTTGCAATTACCTCCTACTTTTATGGTCCACATATGTAGGTCATTGAGTGTTTATTAAGGCTGGGTAGGCTCTTAGGCATGTCACTGGTTCTGGTCAATATGACTTTGTAGAAGCAAATGTCACAGTTTTCCTGGTTGCTTTTGGCTCTGCATCATCATCCGTTTGGTTATTCGGATAAGAAGATGGACATTGCTGTTGTCTGGACTTGTAAAAACCCCTTTGACAGTAGCCGACCTAGAGTCCAGGGGAGTAATTCCAATATTTCATTTAGCATTAGGAACCTTTTCATGGAATATCATAGTTTCTCTTCTTTACTGTTTAAGAACTTATTTAAAGAGGTAAACCTTTCCCCTGGGATTGATAGTGGAGAATGTGTACATATACACACACCCACCTACTCACCTATATCAACCTGATTACCACTGCCACCATTACCTTGAAATAATTTGTGGCACATTTACACTCTCTGCAGTGAAAGATTGGTTAACTTCTGTACAAAAAAAAAAAGTCTCATAGGCAAATTGATGGTGGTTCGTTCTATTGAATGTAGGGAAAACCAATGAGGTTAGCTTTACTTTAGCTCCTGAGTTTCTGTATAGGGAGTAATTTACTATGCTTGCATATTACAGAAAATTTCCTTTGCTCAAGGTTAAGTGAAACTACAGTTGGTTCTTTTTGAGTCAGTGAAAGTTTTATCCCAATTTGTCTCTCCCATCAAGAGTCTTAGTGGTTTCTTCAAAGGTGAAATGTACTTACTGTTTTTTTATTTTAACTTACAAAAAAGTAGTGTGTCTTTTTCTACTTATAAAAAAGTAATGTCAGCCGGGACTAGTGGCTGACAACTGGGAGGCTGAGACAGGCGGATCACATGAGGTCAAGGAGTTCGAGACCAGCCTGGCTAACATGATGAAACTCCGTTATTACTAAAAATACAAAAATTTGCTGCATGTGGTCATGTGTGCCTGTAATCCCAGCTGCTCCGGAGGCTGATGCAGGAGAATTGCTTGAACCCAGGAGGTGGAGGCTGCAGTGAGCCGAGATTGCACCATTGCACTCCAGCCTGGGTGACAAAAGCGAAACTCCATCTCAAACAAACAAACAAAAAGTAACGTAAACAAATCAAATGATGTAGATTAGGTATTTTCAAATTTATTTCTCTACGAGGGAAAGATTATGATCTGCTTATACGTCCTGCTCCCAATAAACACGCCAAATGATGCTTGAACATTCTTTTACTCCCTGCTCCATCCCAAGTTTTATTAAAATAATTTGGAGAATATGTTGTAACATTTTTAACTTTATAGCAAATCTCCTTTGAGAATTCTTTCTTGCATTAAATTTTATAACCACATTAGTAATAAACTAACTTTTACCTGTTTGTTGTTGGTGCTATTTTCTATTTACTATTTTTTTCTGGTATTCATCATCTTGATTCTTTTCTTTTTTGTTATTTTTTTCTGCTGTAGTACTTCATCAAGTAATTTTTATGGGAAGGCTATGTGCCTGATATATTTACTGAGTCTTTGTGTATCTAAAAATGAGTTATTATTGCCTTCATATTTGAGTACAAGCTTGGCTATAAGTAGAATTCTTGGGTCAAATTTGCTTTACTTCAGTATTGTACCAAGATTTCCACACTATCATTTAGTATCATTTAGTATTCAGTGCAGCAGATGAGAAATCTGATGCCAGTCTGATTCTTTTTCCAGTTTAGTAAATTTTTCTTGTTTGGTCTATAGCCTTTATTTGTGGGATTTAGCAATTTCACTAAACCGTGTCTAGACACAGCTCGCTTTTTACCTATTCTGCTATTTCTACTCAAGTCAAGGTTTTCTTTATCTAAATGGGATTTTCTTCTTTCCTTTCTTTTCTCTTTCTTTTTTTTTTTTTTCTTTCTTTCTTTCTTGAACTCCTGAGCTTAGGTGATCCTCCTGCCTCCACCTCCAAAGTAGCTGGGACTAAAGGTGTGTACCACCATGCCCAACTAATTTAATTTTTTTTTTTTTTTTTTTAGAGAGAGGGTCTTGCTATTTTGGCCAGGCTGGTCTTGAACTCCTGGCTCAAGCATTTCTCCTGCCTTGATGCCTCTCAATGCGCTGGGTTTACAGGTGTGAGCCACTGTTCCCAGTCACGATTTCCTTATAATATATTGAAAATATATTTTAATCTTTCCTTCATCTTTTTCTTCTTTATGAACTCCTACTATATGGAATATGGAATTGGATTTCTTCTCTATTCTTCATATTAGTTTTCTGTTTCCAATAGTTCTACTACATGGAGGGATTTCTGTTGCTTACTTCCCTTTTATATTCTTAATTTTTGTGCTGATAGTCTGCTTTTGACTTATAAATGCTCTATAAAACTGAATTTGGGGAGAATATTTGGGAGGAGTGGCTCTGGATATCTGTTGTTCAGGGTAGCTAGCTTGCACTTAAACTTTTATCTTTTATCTAAATTGGGAATATACAGTTATTTAAATGCAGGGTGGCTATAGGGTATATATGTTCAGTCTTCACCCATATGTGTAATTAGGGGATGCAGGCCAGCAGAAGACTTGCCCTTAGATGCATGGGTCAAGAGCAGACCAGCAAGGTTAATCTGGGTACTCAAGGCTAATGGTTTGGGGATCCATAGGCAGGTAGTGAAGCCCCTCCCTTACATGCCATACATGTATGCCAGGTGAGGGCCGCAGGAGCTGTGGCCAGCCCTTGTGTGTATTGGTCTCTAGTTGAATTCTCAAACCCCTTCGATTTCCTCCCTCATTGTGTTTTCATCGGCGACTTTGCTTCTCAATGACACGCTGTCACCAGCAGTGCTGGGAACTGTGGCAGAGTCCTTTTTGTTAGAAAGCATAAACTCATTAAATCGTTTCACTGACTTTCATTATATACCCCTAACATCCATTCTAAAGAGGCTTGCCCCACCCCCTCACCCTTTTTGTTGTGGCAATTTGAAGTCTGCTCAGGTCCTGGTATCATTTGCTATGTATCTCAAGCTCACTTTGCTGCCCGTCAGGAGTTCATCACAGAAAACGTGCTCTCCGATAGCATTATCTAAAGCCAAAAAAGCTTCGGAGGCTGCATAATGCGATGGTTAACACTGCAAGTGCTCTTCCAGGCTTCCTGGGTTCACATCTGGCTTCCTGCTTACTAGCTGCATAACTGTAGTATACTGCTTAACCCTTCTGTGGCCCACTTAAATCCTCTGTAAAATGGGTGATTGTTGTGAGGTTTCAAAGACATAATGCACATAAAGAATATTTTATGTAATTGACATGTCCTAAGACTTAGTAAACATTTTCACTGTTGTGATATTTTGGGCTAGCGGGTCTCTGTGCTGGATTTTGCCACAGTTGTCACTGACATTTGATTTGCACCATGCCTCCTCAGAATTCACCCGTGATCCCATCCCTTGCTATTATAAGGTTCAGGATTATATATATATATATATATATAAAATATATAATATAATATAAATATATAATATATATAATATAAATATATAATATAATATAAATATATTATATATAATATAAATATATGATATATAAATATATAATATAATATAAATATATATTATATATGTATATTTGCAGAAGAAATGCTCCCACAAACTTCCTCTGTAAAATGAATGATTGGATTAAATAATCATGTAGATCTCTTACTGCTCTCAAATTCAATGCCTTGGTAATAAAATATCACTTCTTTGTAATTTCATGGTGATTTATAATTTGCAAAATACATTATAACAGCACAAGTATAATTTAGCTAATGAAATAAAAATGAGGATCCGAGAGTTGAAGGAACTTATTTACATCTCACAATTGTCATGAAAGCAGTGACTTATTTTTAAATAGACAATAACAAAATCATTTCGGGGGCTTTTTACAAATGAGAGAATGTAGATCCTCTTAAATCTTTAAAAAGCAGCCAGTGTCATCAATAATATATGTTGATATTTAGTAACCAGGAACCTCCGAGGTAATTTTCTTGGCAGTTCTTCAGTGGAAGATTAGTACATCTTCCATCCCGGCCTCTAGCATATTTTCTGACAAACCCCTCGTAGATTGTATCATATACCTCTTATCCATGGATTTGGTAAGGAAGCCCTGGTGGGCCAACATATCCTTCAGTTCTTTTGTAATTTACATAATCCAATCAACAGGGGCACGGAAACACCTTGTTCTGAAAGAAGGAGTAAAAGGGAGTAGAGGATGCTGACACCAATAACCTAGGGCACTAACTCATATTTTATTTCTGAATATAGTACTTTGAAACTCTAATGTTTTAGAAAGGTTTTCTGTTCATAGCTGATTTTGCTTGATCCATTCAAAAGTCAAGCATTTTTGTGCTCTTACTATATAACTTAAAATGGGTGTCTATACCAATCCTGAGGGGTTAAGCTATTATCATCATTATTTTATCATTAGCTTTTGTGAGTTTGACTTGTACAGGGCCTCCTAGCCTGCAAATTCTGAAATTGACATTCTTTTTGTTTTGTTTTGTTTTGTTTTGAGACAGGTTCTTGCTCTCTTGCCCAGGCTGGAATGCAGTGGCATGATCTCCACTCACTGTAGCCTCTACATCCAGGGTTCAAACCATTCTCCTGCCTCAGCCTCCTAAGTAGCTGGGATTACAGGCACAGGCCACCACTCTGGCTAATTTTTGTATTTTTTTAGTAGAGAGGGGGTTTCACCACGTTGGCCAGGCTGGTGTCGAACACCTGACCTCGTGACCCGCCCACCTCGGCCTCCTAAAGTGCTGGGATACAGGCGTGAGCCACTGCGCCCGGCAGACGTTGCTTTTTTAAATAAAAGACTTTCATATACTTTATCTCGCTGGAACCTTTAGACAACTTCTGCAAAGGGAAAGGTAGGGAGGGTTCTCCATCTTGTATCAGTGAAGGCTCTGGGGCTCTGAGGTTAAGCAGCATTCCAGGCTTCCGTGGCATTAATGGTCCCAGGCAGGGATGAAGCTCTCTGTCTTTTTGAGATGTGCCAGTCCATTTCTCACCCCATGGCCATCGCTGCTATATTGTTCCTCTCCCTTTATATTCATTTTTAGTGAGGGAAACAAAACAGCAGTTGTCAATTTCCTTTCCCAGTAGTTTCATTATTTGCTGTCACCAGTTTTGTTGCAAGATCCTCTATTGTAATATTGTCTTCAGATTTCAAAAAATGTATCTCTACATATTGGAAGAAAGCACTGTGGTGGAAAATACAGGAAAACTATGTACAGACCTGTTAAATGGAAATGTTTTCATAATTTTTAGTTAGTTTTATATGTATTTTACCAATAAAATTTAGTAAAGATGTCAATGTCAATCTTTCTTACTATAGAAATAAGTAAAATTTCTCCAACTAGTGGGAAAAAAGTTTCTGTGGCAATTATTTTTTAAAAGGAATATAGGATTGATACAAGGATGAAAGCATTCACATTATAAGAAATATAAGTTTTCTGTTATTTTTTGAAATAAAAATTTGGTTTATGAGAGGCTTAAAAAATGAATAAATTCCCTTCTTTCCTGATAGTTTCTGTCATTCTCTTGGGGATTAAAGGAGTGTGAATCTGTCCTACAGCCACTTCCTCTCTGAACTGTAGATGACACATCAAGATGTGATTTGGGGCAGATCAAGTCTCAGAGTCGAATCTCAGTGTCTTTAGCCATACAAGTGGTGCGATAGTGTGATAATTCCACATGTCCTGTCTTCTGGGCTTTTTGACATTCATAGCATTTCTAAACAAGTAAAGGATTTATCTTAAAAATGAAATTTTAATATTTTTTCATAATTCTTGAGCTTTAATTCTTTCCATTAGAAATTATGTCATCCCCATATTTAGAGCAATGAATAATTGCGTAACTTTTAAATTGTGTATTTGATGGTATGGTGTATATTGAAAAGAGAATGAGAAACTATTCCCTGAACAGAGATTTACTGATTGAAGCCGTCACTTTCTACAATATGTACACTTCAGAGTGAAGGTCCAGTGTCAGAACTTCATAGAGTGTCTGGCCAGCTAGAGTTAGGTATTTCATGAAGAGATGATCAAACAATTGAACAGAAAATACGGCAACCAGAAGAGCATTTCATTGTGCACATTCAGAAAACTTCATCATTTTTTTTTTTTTTTGAGTCGGAGTCTCGCTCTGTTGCCCACGCTGGAGTGCAGTGGCGCAATCTCGGCTCACTGCAAGCTCCGCCTCCCGGGTTCACGCCATTCTCCTGCCTCAGCCTCCCGAGTAGCTGGGACTATAGGCGCCCGCCACCTCGCCCGGCTAGTTTTTTGTATTTTTTAGTAGAGACGGGGTTTCACCGTGTTAGCCAGGATGGTCTCGATCTCCTGACCTGGTGATCCACCCGTCTCGGCCTCCCAAAGTGCTGGGATTACAGGCTTGAGCCACCGCGCCCGGCAACTTCATCATTTTTATATCATTTTATATCAAGCCATTTTATAAGTAGAGATGTGTCTGGAGGATTGTTTTCGTTTCCTTTTAGCTCATTGAAAGTCAAACAGTGTCACTTTAGTAATTCTCTTCTTGCCCAGTGGGGATAGAAACCAGTTTTGGGCCATGGCAACTATATAGAAGTATTTTCAAAGAGTTACAGATTCATTAAATGAGACCCTCTCTCCTCCCCTTCATACCTACTGCGTTTCTGTCTATAATGAGGATTTAAGCAACAGTCCCAACGTGAACTAGCTCATTTCAGTACTAGGGAAATGGCTCTTGAATGGGTTTACCACCTCCTCTCATTCTGCAACAACTGTTCTTTTTCTGACAGCTTCTTCTACCTCTTCCAGGCACGCAAAACTCTTGATGACTTGAACCTCCTATGTTCTTTTTTTTTTTTCCCCCCAGCTTGTAAAATTATGGTAAAATATACATAATATAAAATTTACTATCTTCACCATTTAATGTTCTGTTCAGTAGCAATATGATGAAGTACATTCATATTGTTTTGCAACTATCACCAGTATCCGTCATCAGAACTCATTTCATCTTGCAAAACTGAACCTCTGTACTGCTTCCCCAGTAACCCCCCATTCCACTGTCAGTGAGCCCCTGGAAACCGCCGTTATACTCTCTGTTTCTACGATTTTAACTTCACAAGCCCACAGTAAAATTGTAATCATATTATACTTATCTTCGCAACTGGCTTATTTTACTTAACGTAATGTCCTCAAAGTTTATCCATGTTGTAGCATGTGTCATGCTATGTATACGTCATGTTTTGCTTATCCATTCATGTTAATAGACATTTGGGTTCTTTCTCCATTTTACCTACTGTGGGAATAATGCTGCTATGAATATGGGTGTACAAATAACTCTTTTGGACCCTGCTTTCAGTTCTTTTGAGTATATACCCAGAAGTGAGTTGCTAGATAACATGGTAGTTCTATTTTTAATATCTCGAGGAACATTCATACCATTTTCCACAGCAGCAGTACTCTTTACGCTCCTCTGAACAGCACACGAGTTGTAATTTCTCCACGTCCTTGCCGACACTGTTTTTGTCTTGATAATAGCCATCCTAATGGGTGCGGAGCGATATCTCATGGTAGTGTTGATTTGCATTTCTCTAATGATTACTGATTTTGAATATCTATTCATGTATGTATTAGCCATTTGTATATATACCTTCTTTGGAGAAATGTCTATTCAAGTTCTTTATTCATTTTTGAATTGGACCTTTTTTTCTTTTTGAGTTTTGTAAGTTCTCTATATATTAATCCCTTATCAGATATGATTTGATAATACTTTCTCCCATTTTGAAGATTGTCTTTTTACTCCATTGATACTGTCTTTGATTTTTAATTTTTACGAAATTCAATTTGTCTCTTGTGTCATCCGTTCCTTTTGTGTCATATTAAGACATTTGTTGCGAAATTCAATGTCATGATGCTTTTGCATATGTTTTATTCTAATCTACAATTTTAGTTGTTACCTTTAGGCCATGGATCCATTTTGAGTTAACTTTTGTAATTACGTTAGAAAAGAGTCCAACCTTATTCTTTTGTATGTGGATATTAAATTTTCCCGGCACCATTTGTTGAAAAGACTGTCCTTCCCCTGTTAAATGATCTTGGTGCCCTTGTAGACAGTCATTTGAACATATATATGAGGGTTTATTTCTGGGCTCTCTCTTATGTGTTATTATGCCAATAGCACACTGTTTTGCTTACTTTAGCTTTGTATTAATTTTTGAAATCGGGAAGTGTCGGTCCTCTACCTTTATTCCTTTTTATTCAGGATTGTTCTGCCTATTTTAGGTCATTTGATATTCCATATGAATTTTAGGGTAGGTTTTTCTGTTTTTTCAAAAAAAGTCACTGGGATTTTGATCAGGACTGCATTAAGTCTGGATATCATGTTGGCTAATACTGACATCTTAGTTATATTGAGTCTTGCATTCTATGAACGTGAGATGTCTACCATTTATTTATGTCTTCTTTAATTCCTTTCTGAAATGTATTCAAGTTTTCGTTGTTCAAGACTTTTAACTATTTGTTCATGTTAATTTCTAAGTATTTTTTTATTTTTTGATGCTGTTGTATATGGAATGATTTTCTTTATTTCCTTTTTGAATTGTTCATTGTTGATATAAATGTAAGTGATTTTTGTGTAGTAACTTTATATGCTGTACTTTGCTAAATTCACTATTTAGTTCTAACAGTTTTTGTGTCCAATCTTTAGGGTTTTCTACATATAAGATTATGTCATCTACAAGAAGAGATGATTTGATTCTTTCTTTTCCATTTTGACACCTTTATTTTTTTTCTTCCCTGATTACTCTGATGAGGACTTCCAGTATTACACTAAATTGATATGGCAAAAGCTGGTATTCCTAATCTTAGAGGAAAAGCTTTCAGTCTTTTGTCACTGAGTATGATTTTCTCTGTGGGTTTCCATATGTGGCGTTTTGCTCTATTAGAAAACGAATACAGATAGTTTTCTTCTATTCCCAGTTTGTTGAATATTTTTCTTATGAAAGGATATTGAATTTTGTCAAATGCTTTTCTGTGTCAATCGAGAAGCTCACTTTTTCTTCATTCTGTTAATATAATATATAACCTTGATTTAATTTTGTTTCTTGAGTATCCGTTCATTACAATAATAAATCTCACTTGGCCATGATATATAAACCTTTTAATATGCTATTAAATTTGATTTGGGATATTTGGTTGAGTATTTTGCATCAATGTTTATTAGGGATATTATTCTATAGTTTTCATACAGTATCTTTGTCTGATCTTTGGTGTCACAGAATGAATTAGGAAGTGTTTCCTTCTTTTTAATTTTTTGGAAAGATTTGAGGATAATTGTTGTTAGTTCATCTATCAATGTTCGGTAGAATTTATTAGTGAAGCCATTGTTTCCAGATGTTTCCTTACTCAGATTTTGGATGCTGATTCAATCTTCTTGGTATTCATAGCATATTCAGATTTATTATTTGTGGTTTAGTCTTGGTGCATTTCGTGTTTCTTGGAAATTTCCCTGTCATCTGGGTTATCGAATTTGTTGCCACACACTTGCTCATAGTACTCTCTTAAATCTTTTTTATTCCTGTAGAATTGTTAGTAATGTCCCTACTTTTATTTCTGTCTTTTGTAGTTTGAGTCTTCTCTTCTCTTCTCTCTCTCTCTCTCTTTCTTACTTCATCTAGCTAAAAGTTTGTCAATTTTGTTGATCTTTTTAAAGAACTATTGGTTTTTGTTAGTATTTCTCTATTATTTTTCTGTTCTCCATTCTACTTATTTCTACTCTTACCTTTATTATTTCTTCCCTTCTTGTAGATTTGAGTATAGTTTTTTTCTTGTTTTTTTGTTTTTTTCCCAAGTTTCATAATCTGTAGGTTTAGGTTGTTGGTTTGACATCTTTCTTATCTTTAAATTTAATGTTGTATAGTTATAAATTGCCTCATTAGCACTGTTTTCACTGTTTCCTGTATGTTTTGGTATGTTTTCTTTCATGTTCATTCATTTTTAAGTATTTTTCTATTTCCCTTGTGATTTCTTCTTTGATCCATTGTTTGTTTAAGAGTATATTATTGGCTGGATACAGTGGCTCACACCTGTAATCCCAGCACTTTGGGAGGCCAAGGTGGGGTGATCACGAGGACAGGAGTTTAAGACTAGCCTGGCCAACGTAGTGAAACCGCATCTCTACTAAAAAATACAAAATGTTAGCCAGGTGTGAAATAATGGTGCCTGTAATCCCAGCTACTCAGGAGGCTGAGGCAGGGGAATCGCTTCAACCCAGGAGGCAGAGGTTGCAGTGAGCCAAGATCACGCCATTGCACTCCAGCCTGGGGAACTGTGCGAGATTCCATTAAAAAAAGAAAAAGAGTATATTATTTAATTACTGCAAATTTGTGAATTTTGCAGTTTTACTTATGTCTGTTTATTTCTGATTTTATCCCATTGTACTCAGAGAAGATACTTTGTATGACATCTACTTTTTCAAATCTATTGACCCTTACTTAGTTTATGGGCTTATTCATGTTCTATCCTGGAACATGTCCCATGTGCACATGAGAAGAAGGTGTACTCAACTGTTGTTAGGTAGATTGTTCTGTAGAGACATATACAGAACAATCTACCTAACAACAATTATAGGTCTAATTAGTTTTGTTTGTCGTTCAAGTTCTCTATTTCCTGACTTATCTACTGTTTGGTTGTTCTATCCATTGTTGAAAGTTGGACATTAAAATCTCTATTATTATACAACTGTCTATTTCTTCCTTCAATTCTGCTAATTTTTGGTTTATATATTTTGATGATCTTTTATTAGGTGTGTATACATTTACAATTGTTACATATTCTTGCTGTATTGAGCCTTTTATTAATATAATGTTCTTCATCTCTTTTTTATCTTTTAGCCTTTTTTGACTTAAAATCTATTTTGTCTGATATTTTGCTACTCTGCTTTTTGTGGGTTACTATTTGCATGAAATGGTGTTTTCTATCCTTTCTCTTTTAAACTGTGTCTTTGGATATAAAGCGAGTCTCTTGTAGACAGCATATATGTGGGTTATGTGTTTTAATTTATTCTGCCAATCTGTCTTTTGATCAGATAATTTAATTCATTTACATTTAAAGTAGTTATTGATAAGCAGAGAATTACTTCTTATTTTTCTACAGATGCTTCTTACCTTATGATGGGGTTATGTCCAATTAAAACTGTCTTAAGTTGAAATAATTTGTCCCATTAAAACTATTTTAAGTTGAAATAATCGTAAATTTAAAATGCATTTAATATACCTAACATTCCAAACATCATGGTTTAGCCTTACTTACTTTAAACATATTCAGAACACTTGCATTAGCAGACAGTTGGAAAAAATAATCTAATACAAAGCTTATTTTACAATACAGCTTTAACTATGTTGTGTAATTTATTGTGTGTTCTGTTGAAAGTGAAAGACAGAATGGATACTTCAAGTATTGTGTTTAATGAATGAGTATCACTTTTACACCATCATATGGTAAAAAACTTGTAAGTCAAGCTATTATAAAATTTGTAAGATTATGAAACCATTTATATTTATTTTCTGTATGCTTTATAACTTCTTTGTCCTTTATTTCTATATAATTGTTTTTTGTGTATTCAGTTGATTTTTTGTAGTAAAATATTTAAATTCCTACTTGGCTTCCTTTTGTGTATATTCTGTAGCTATTTTCTTTCTGGTTACTATGGGGGTTACATTTAACATCCTAAAGTTATAACATTCTAATGTGAAGTCATGCCACCTTGAGTTCAATAACATACAAAATTCTGTTCCTTTTTCAGTTGTTGATGCAGCAAAATTATGTCTTTATGCATGTGTACACAACAACATAAGCTAATAATTTAATACACTCATTTCTTAAATTATGTAGAAAACAAAATTGGATTTACCAAATTACAATAATATGAGATTTTAAACTTGTAATTAAAAAAAATTATTAGTTTCTTAAATCATGTAGAAAACAAAAAGCAAAGTTACACATCATGATTACAATGATGTTAGCTTTTATAAGTGTCTACCTATTTGCCTTTTCTGAGATCTGTATTTCTTTGTATGATTTTGAGTTACTGTGTAGTATCATTTCATTTCAACCTGTAGGTTTCCTGTTAGCATTTCTTGCAGAACAAGTCTAATGGTAATAAAGAATTCTCTCACCTTTTTTTTTTCCCTATGACTTTCATTTTGATTTTCTGTCTCACTTGAAAAATAAAATTTTGCCAGATGTAGGATTCATGATTGATAATTTCTTTTCCTTTCAGCACTGAATATATCGGCCTTCTGTTTTCTGGCATCTAAGGCTGCTGAGAAAACTGGATAATTTTATTGAGGATCCCTTGTATGTGATGACTCACCTCTCTTGCAACTTTCAAAATTATCTCATTGTTTTTGTCTTTTGACAGTTTAATTATAAGGTTCCTCAGTATTTGTCTGTTTGAGTTCATCTTACTTGTACTTTTTTGAGCTTCTTGGATGTTTATACTCTTGTCTTTGATCAAATTTGGGGGAGTTTTTGGCGATTATTTCTTCAAGTATTGTCCCTGCCTTTTCTCTCTGTCTCATCCTTCTGGGAATTCCATGCTGCATACTTTGGTATAGTTGATTGTGTCCCATAAGTCTCTTAGACTCAGTTCACTGGTCTTCAATCTTTTTTCTTTCTGATCTTAGACTAATTTACTTTGACTTCTCTTCAAGTTTTCTGATTTTTTCTTTTGCCTGCTAAATCTGTCTTTGAGTTCCTCTAGTGAACTTTTATTTCGGTTATTGTAATTTTCACTTCCACAATTGCTTTTTACTTTTTTTTCCTTTTTCTCTATTGATATTCCCATTTTATTCATGTGTTGTTTTCTTAACTTTCTCCTTGCTTCCTTTAGTTTTTTGAGCATTTTTAAAACAGTGGTTTTAAAGTCTTTATCAGGTAGATCCATCATCAGGTCTTTTTAGAGAGAGTTTCTGTTGGTTTGTATTTTTGTTTTGAATAGACCATGCTGTCCTGTTTCTTTGTATGTTTTTGATTTTTTGTTGTTGTTGAAAAGTGCGTATTTGAAACTAATAATATAGAACCCTGGAAATCAGATTTTTTTCTCTTCCCCAAGGTTTACTGTTATTGTTTTTGTTTTGTGGGGTTATTGTTGCCAGTCTCTGTGCTAAGTATTAGCTTTTATTGTTAACTTGTGGTCTTAAGTATCTTTCGAGCCTGCGTGTTTCCCTGGTTATGTGCCATGACTTTCTAATTTCCTCTGTTGTTTTCAAATGCCCTGGTTAACAAGGTCTGTCTCCCAAAATGAGAAAAAGTAAAAAATAAAGGAAGGACAAAAAAAAAAAAAGAAAGAAAGGGGGGACTAGCCTTTTGAGTCCCATGGAAGTCACTTCAGCTGGAGTGAGGGGCAACACTAATCATAGTTGCCCCTTTTTCTTTATGTGTGTGATTAAAAACAGCAATTAATGTTCAGTGCACAGATCCTTGATATACGGAAGACAGGTCCTTTTTGCCCAACTTAGATCATGTAAGCTGCATGCAAGCTGCTTCAAGAACATGTGTGCAGATGCCTACCAAGGATCTAAGGGATGGGGTATAGTTAGTTGCTATTGTGCTAAGATGTAAACTTTACCTAAATTAACCACAACTTACAATCTAAAGCTTTCCTCCAGAAAGTAGACCTTTATTAGACTCTGGACTTCCAAAATAAGTTGTTCATATAGATGGTAGCAGTGCAGTGGTTGTCTAGGTAGAAAGACGGATTTCTGGTGCCTCCTGCTTTGCCATATTCTCAGGATCCCTTTCACTTCCTTTGATTCTTACTAAACAGAACTAACTTCCTTGATTCCTCTGCTGTGCCTGCAACTATCCCTTTTCTCCCTTCTTTACCACCCCCTCTTCCTTTCTCCCTGTCTCTAAATTTAGATGCCCATTCAGAGTTCTCCCTTCAACCTTCTGTTTTCTCCCAGTAGACATCACTACTCTAATACGATCAACTTTGATCTTTCTTTATCTAAGTATTTGAACTGCTTATGACTTGGTACTGTGTTTTCCTTTGACAAGTTTTGTTTCATTTATCCATGAGATCTTTTCCTAGATAACACCTGGCTTTTCGCTTTCAATGTACCCTTAATTCTACTCATCATCTTGCTCAAAGGCTTACGTTCTGTTAGACATACCATTATATTTCTAGTCTTGCCACCTAAACTGTGTTCATTGATGATAGATCTTGCTTTCTTTGTGTATCTCTCACCAAGGCTTACAGGATTATTTCAATCTCTTTATTTTCTTGCCCATCATCCTAGTTCATATTTTCCGGGTTACAACCTACTCATTGCCTTCATTCTATCTTTTTGACATTCCAACTGCATGTCTATAACCACTTAGTGGTTAAAAAAAATATTATTTTCTTCCTCTGGCTTTTTATTGCATGCCACATTAAATTTCTCTGCTTGGTTTATTTTTTCAGAGTACTCTATGACCTACCTCATCCTATATAGCATACCTTATCTTCCACTGTGCTTTTTATACAGGCCTTGCTCTTTTGAAGCTCATGTCCTCATTGTCAGCTTCATAGACCAAGCCAATTTTTCTTGTGTCTTTCTCGATAACTGATGAACCCTCATATCCTCATTTTTAAAAGCCTAACTCTACTATTTTACTCACATGCATCTGACAACTGGATCATCTTGATCGCTGTCTTCTCTGCATCCTCAGTCTTTTGATTGAGTCACGTGATGTGGTGATATGAACCCAGGATTTAGGGCTAAGAAGCCCTGCTCGAGTGCTTACCACTGCATTTCCCATCTTTACATGCAAAAATGAGGATATCGATAACAATTTTTAGAAGGTTATTTTGAGGACTAATTAAGATGTTGAATGTAGAGTGTCCAACAACTTCTGGTTCAGAAGTAAAGGCTACTATGAGTCAGGTAATAAATAGATGTATTAATACTGTTTAATGTTTCTGCCACTTAATAGATACCCTTTTGTGGGGTCATGTAATCATCGCATGTACATTAATCTTGCCAACAAACTTTATTTTATAAAGCCAGAATCATAAAATAACATGGGAGACTTGTAGAAATTATTTAAAATCACAAATAATAGAGCACCAGATTTGACATGGTCCTAACCCATCTGCTCTTTCTTGTGATGAGGAAACTGGAGCCTACATTTCTTAAGTGAACTGTTCAATGTGATACAGTTGCTAGGAGAGCTGGCGCTAACCACAATTCGAGGTTTCTGGACTCCCAGGCCTCTGCTCTTTCCATTACCTTCTTGTTCATTTATTTTAGCAACTGCCTGAAGGCAGGATCACAACCCCTATTTCTGTATCACCCATAACCTTTATTTTATTGTGAGAAGATAGAATAGCTACTTGATTGATGTTTGTGGCTTGATTGATTTATTCTTTCTTCGATTGAGCAATAGGAATTCTCTGGGAAAGGACTATGAAGTCTGTAGTATACTTATCACCCTTTTGATGCTTCGGGGGCTGTTGTAAGCATGCAGAGGGTTCAATGTGCGCTGCTTCTGTAAACTGACTCAGGGTGGTGGGGAGAGGAAATGGGAGAGGAAGTTATATACATCTTGAGCAAATCAAGCTTTTCTATTTTTAGTCCTTGCTACTGTTTGGAAAGTACAGCCTCTGTTCATGGCAGTCTGGCATGTGTTTCCTTAGTGCCATTTCGAAAGGGGGAAAAAATAAATATGGGAATTTTTTTTTTGTAGTGAAAATAGTTACTCAGTGAAATCACATAAGTTTCCCGTTTTTCTCTTGATGAAACCTCAAACCCACTAGGCACAGATTCCTCAACCTCAACTATGCATGTGAAAGGCTCATGCAGAAGAGGAGACCACAGTCAGCAAAACCTTGGATAGCAAGATAAGCTGTGGTGCCCCAGAGAAACGCGGGGTGGGTCTGGGGGTGGGGAAGGCAGGGAAGAGAATGATGATGTTCTTTCATATTCAGTGGGGAACTTGGCCAACTCCCCGATCGTTGCCCCCTGGAAAAGGCTGAAACCTGAACTAAGTAGATAAAAAGACATAGCTTTGCAGCTTTTTGCTTAAGCTGTTCCTTTTGCTTCAGTTTCTCTCATTGGTAAAAGTTTCCCTGAGTGCTTTATAGCTACTTCCCCAATTCAAATAAATAATTTTTCTTTAGTAGTTAGGATGGCATTTGGGGGATTTTTCCACTCTAAGGCTATATCATTAGTGCACAATGAAGAGCCTTATGCTAGTAAATAAAATGATTTGATCTGTATTTAGATAGATTGCTATAACATAGTGGTACTCAAGTGACCAGAAATGGTAATGACAGAATGTCTTGGGGTCACCTTCAAGGGTCCGTTGAGGCAGACAAGGATCTTAACCAAAGTGGTGGCCATGACCATGGAGAAGGGGAAAAAGAATCCAAAGCAATTTGGAAAGAGAGGGCTTATGCGAAAGAGAAGAGTCCAGGATGCTTTGCAGGATTCTGACTTTCTTCAGGGAGAATACATATCCTTCCTGTCTTAGTATGTGGCAAATAGAAGAATCCTTTGAACAAAATGAGGACTTTGAGGAAAGTGTGATGTGAATGTTACTAGAGGAAATGTTGATACCAATGAGCAAGTATTGCCCTTTGTTAATGAAAGGGACTCTACAGTCTCCAGACATAAAGAGCTCTGCCTAGATAAAACTGTAGCAGTAGGGTGAGAATAATGCATTGCTATAATTAATGCTAATTTGTGGCTATTGCTGTATTGTTGTCATTGTTTTTTAATTGAATATGTATTAAGCTCCAACAGGGTACTATGAATAATGCCAACTTAGAGTTGATTTATCAGAACACTCAGAAGATTTTATAAACACCAATAAACAGAAACTCACAGCACTCCTTCGAGGTGGTAAATGTCTTTGCCATTTCTACAAATGAGGAGAAGTGAAGTAGATTGTGTTTTCTCTGTTGGCACTGTGGGTGAGAACATGGAAACTGTCGAATGAGCGAAACGTATTTTCCTTGTCCCCTGGAATTGGGTTAGAATACATTAGTAAAGAATTCTCCTTAAATGTGTTCAGAGTTGTGGGATTTTAATTAAATTGTTCCAGTTATTGTTAGCACTTGGATTAGCAACAGGCAACCAAATTCTAGGCCAGCAGATTTCAAATTTAGCATGGATAAGACTTGGGGTGAGGCTGATGGGTTTGTTAAATGCTGATTGCTAGACCCTGCCTTCAAAGGTTTAGATTTGGTAAATGTGGGAGTGGGCTTAAGAAAATCTTATGTTCGTGGATATCTAAGGTGCTTCTGTCCTCAAAGGTTGCTAGCTTCCTTTCAAAACTCCAGTATTTTCTTATTTTAGGACATGTGTTTGGCCACCAAAATCTAGCTTCACCTGAGACCAAGACCTTGTATTTAAGAGCTGCAAAGTCTCCTATAACAGACCAAGTATAATCCTATAATCCTCTTTTTTACGGAACATACAACCAGAAAACATGTGCAGAAGACTTACCGTGCGCTTAGCATTCTAATGGACATATGATTTCTACTACCTTATATCACCTGGTCTCCAAAATGCCCCTGGGGGGTTGGTGTTATTACTCACCCATTTCCTAAGAAGATACTAGAATTAAGAGTATACAACCTGGTCAAACACCACATCCAGTTTAATCCTTTCTATCTTAACCTGGTTAGGCATGTATTTTACTTTAAGTTTGAACGACAGATGGGATTCTTTTTGGCACTGAGAGAGTTTGCAGTTGACAGTAGAGCCTGTAAACCTGGCTTAAGTGGACCTATTCCATAAAGAAAAACATTCACATTGGAACAAGGGAGAGGTGAAAAGGAAAGCTGGAAGTGAGTAATTCAACTCTTCATTTTTTTTTGTCTCATTCCTTCTCTCTCTCTCTCTTTCTTTTCTTTTCTTTCTGTCTTTCTGTATTTCTTTCTCTTTTCTTTTCTTTTTGTGGACTCTCGTCCTGTCACCCAGGCTGGAGTGCAATGGCACAATCTCGGCTCACTGCAAACTGTGCCTCCTGGGTTCAAGTGATTCTCCTGTTTCAGCCTCCCAAGTAGCTGAGATTACAGGTGTGTGCCACCATGCCTGGCTAATTTTGTGTGTGTGTGTATGTGTGTGTGTCTTTAGTAGAGATGAAATTTCACCATGTTGGCCAGGCTGGTCTCAAACTTCTGACCTCATGATCTGCCTATCTTGGCCTCCCAAAGTGCTGGGATTAGTGGCATGAGCCACTGCACCCTACCTGTCTCATTTCTTTAATACAAGGTACTAAACTGTCACTGAGTAAATAATAGACATTTGATTTTTATTTGACTCTGAATATTCTTTGAAAAAAGGAACATTTCATAAGAAAGCCTGAAATGAGACATGAGCAGAATTCTGGGGTATAGAAAGGATTTTTAAGTTGAGACAAGAATAGTGAAGCTTGAGACGACATTATTCCTTGCCTCCTTTAGACTTTCTTCAGCCTCCACCTAGCAAAGTAACAGTCTTGTCATAGCAGTCTGTTGCATTGTATTCCCTGTGTCTAAGGCAGAAATGTATATGTGCTCCAATAACCCTTGTTTGTTGTGCTGTGGAAACACATTCATTTCTGATTAAGGTGAAATCAGTAGCTTTCTGATACGGTCTCTCATTCACTTTTTATCAATGGCAACCTTTTTCATAAAAATAGGCATTTCTGCTGGGAGTGTTTTAATATAAATTGTCTGTGCACAGCCTGAAATATGTGTGATTCATACCATGTGTTTGTTCCCACATCAACACTAAGTCCCAAGATACAATTACCCCTGCCCACTCTCTCCTTCGTCATGGGGAATGTGTTTATCCTTTAGATATCAGCACCTTGGGTAAGAGCCAAGCTCCTTATATGCCTAGGTTTGCACACCTGCATTATCTGACCACAGCTGACCCTTTGAGTCTGCTCTTACTCTATTTTTACCTTAAAGAACACTCGTGTTTGCCAAGTACACTTGCACATTGCAGTGTTCCTTCTATATCTTTATGCTCATGTTGTAAATATGTTAAATACTTGTTCTCCGTTTAAGGCCTTCTCAATTCTGTGGCCGTATAGCTCTCTCTGATTTCTCTATTCAGCTACTTTCTCTCTTTCCTCTCTTTCATTTTGCTTTTTTCTCGAATATCTTGTGTGTCTTACCTACATGTATTCTGCCTTCTGATATGGATATTTGTGGATAAACTAGTTTCTTCAATGCAACTGTAAGCTCTTGGCAGAGAACCACTGATCCATTCTCTTTCCCTCCTTCCCCTTCCTTCTCCCTCTCCCTCCTTTCCTTTCTTCCTTCCCTCCCTCCCTCCTTTCTTCCCGCCCTCCCTCCCTCGTTCTCTCCCTCCTTTCTTCCTTCCTTCCTTCCTTCCCTCCTTCCCTCCCTCCCTCCTTCCCTCCCTCCCTCTTTTCCTCCCTCCTTTCCTTCTACCTGCCTCCCTCCCTCCCTCCTTCCTTTCTACCTAACTCCCTTCCTCCCTCCTTCCCTCTGTTCCTCCCTCCCTTCCTCCTTCCCTCACTCCCTCCCTCACTCCTTTCCTCCCTCCCTCATTCCTCTCTCCCTTCCCTCCTTCCTTTCCCTCCCTCCCCTCCCTTCCCTCCTTCTCTCCCTTCCTTCCTTCTTCCCTCCTTCCTTTCTACCTGACTGCCTTCCTCCCTCCTTCCCTCCCTTCCTCCCTCCCTTCCTCCCTCCCTCACTCCTTTCCCTCCCTTCCCTCCTTCCTTTCCCTCCCTTCCCTCCTTCCTTTCCCTCCCTTCCCTCCTCCCTCCCTCCCTGCCTTCCTCCCTCCCTCCCTCCCTCCCTGCCTTCCTCCCTTCCTCCCTTCCTCCCTTCCGTCTCTCCCTCCCTACCTCCCTCCTCCCTCTTGCCTGACCTTCATTGTCAGTGTGTCTTGAATATTTGAAAAATATTTATGGGAAAGTGAATGAAACCTATTGTAAATGGAGAAGTAGATGGCAAAAAAGAGTATTAGAGCTTGGCTTTTCAATTGTAATTGTAGCCATGACCGAATTTTTGGTAATCTAATAGGCCCATATAATCTCTGCTTTGGTGTTGGAAGGGAAGACCTTTCACCTTTTGTATTTTCTTCCTAATGTCATGCAAAGTGCTAGAGCTTTGGAGCAAAATGTTTGATTTCCAAATTCCATTTCTTCCATTTACTACCCAAGTAACCCTAGAGAGTTCTCCTGTTCTCTCTGATCCTTGGGCTATCCTCTTTTGAAAACAGGAATAATAACATCTACTAAACTCTAGGATTGCTGGAATAGCTCGATGAGGTCATATATATCAAAGTGCATTTCTAAACCTGAGCACTTCTATGTGATAATGGCAGTGCGGAGGAAGCGATAATTTTTTTTCCCTTGTTTTCCCAGAAGTGACCATGTCCCAGGCTGTGTGCTGTGGACTGGGTAGTTGCCTAGTAATATTGCTGGCTTATAGGATATTTCCTGTTTTGTATGTTCTTAAGAAGATCAGTTGAAATGTACGAGATGTCGTTTTGGAAAAGATGTTTCACAGTGGGAGGTGTTAAAGTTTTAGTCCTATTTCAGCCCCTTCACTAGACAAACTACCTTACCTTTTTGGGGGAATTGTGTTATCCTTAAATGAAAATGATGGAATAGCAACATAAATTCCCCTTCTAGTTCTACTATTTTATGAGCCTTATTTCCGTTTCCTATGGTTATCAACTGTAATTGATTCTCTTGCAGTTGCTCAAACATCTTTTATCTGCACATCCTCATCAATGGTATTTAACATATAGAATCAGAACCACAAATGTTTAAAGAAAATTCTCAACCAGGCACGGTGGCTCACACCTGTAATCCCAGCACTTTGGGAAGCTGAGGCGGGTGGATCACCTGAGGTCCGGAGTTCAAGACCAGCCTGGCTAACGTGATGAAACCCCATCTCTACTAAAAATACACAATTAGCCGGGTGTGTTGGCATACACTTGTAATCCTAGGTACTCAGGAGGCTTAGACAGGAGAATTGCTTGAACCTGGGAGATGGAGTTGTAATGAGCCGAGTTTGCAGTGAGCGCCATTGCGCTCTACTCCGGGCAACAAGAGCAAAATCTGGTCTATAACTAAATAAATAAATAAATAAATTTCCCACCCTTTGTACGTTTCCATGGCATGACCCTTTGCTTTATATCTCTGACTACGTGATATGGAATATGGGACATGGGAATTGAATACTTTTTTGTGGTTTCCAATTTTGATAACATTTTAAGGGGTCAAAAAAGAGTTCAAGAAAAAGAAAAGACTTGAGAATGATGAGCTAATGTATAAAGTTAACGTCATATTTCTAAGTATTTGAATTTTGGGGAATGTGAGAAAGTAGCTTTTGAAATTTATCATGCCTGAGCTTATGAAACCTGTGTTATCAAAATGAAAAGTAAGAAACATGTCTTCCTTGAGGTTTTAAAAAACAAACTTAACAGCAAAATTACCTGACAAGTTCTTTTGATTCATGAATCCACACTATTGTTGCACATCTCCTCCAGCCCCCTCGCCACATATGAAAGTTTTCTTAATGTAAAAGTAAACCTTTTTCCCCTACCTCTAAAAACTTCTGTTTACCAATTTTATTATTTCACATTATTTTGTTATACAAAGGATTCCTGGAAAATTATCTACGATCGTAGATGATCTTATGGATATCTTTATAGGTATTTTAACATAGAAATTTCAAACAAATATATTTCCCTTTTATGCACAAACACAGAGTTCAGAAAAGATAGTTCATTTAGTGTTTGCTATACTGCATGTGTGGACTAACTGGTAAGGTGACTGTCTAGAATGGCACAGCTTGCCTAGATAATCTAGCTTGCCTAGATAATCAGTGGTTTTTAAACTATTAATATCTTAGAATTGCTTCAGGAAATATTACTAGAGGAGATAGGGGATAAAGCAGCTCTGTCTGTAAATGTTTCATACAATGAGTTTCCATGTCTGATTTCATTTTTACCAGGGGCTCTGCTGCTTAAAAAGGGAGTGCCAGATATCTACGTTACTCTCAAATAGTTCATCTTATTGTGGTTATTCTTATAGTTCTTGTTTTATTGATGAATAGATAATATATGTATTGTTCCTTATTATTATCTATGCAAATTGACCTTTATTTTAATTGTAAGGGGTTACTTTAAAAATATATTATTTGTATTGTTTTTATTTTATGAGGATCGGAATTCAGTAGAAATCATTCAACAAGTAGGTAAATATTGTGAAAAGTGGAGGGTTTTTGTTGCGTATTTAATTTTGCTTTCTTATTTGAATAGAACAGTGAACAATGAGGCTACTTGTGTATACTCAAGTTCAGACCACTTTAACCATGACCCTGCCCTTACTTGTAAAAGAATTGGCTTAAACTCGGAGTTGGCCTAACTCTTGCAGGTTTACTCTGATTGCTTTTGAACAGCAAAGATAGTGACAGGCAAGTTGTGAAATGTCATTGTAGACCTATGCAGTATTAGAGATTAAAAAAAAACAATAGAAAAGGACATGGAAGGTGCATACCCTCATTTTTATAGAGGTAAAAGTTGAGTTCCAGAAAGTCAAAGAGACCTGATAGTGTCAGGGGGACTTGGTCTTGTGTAGGCTGCTTCTGTAGGGCTGACTGTGTGAAAGAGAGGCCCCTTGGAGTAGCACCGAATAATGGAGTTCATCTTAAGGATCCATCTGAATGAAATCTGATACCAGAAAGCTCAGGGTCAGGGCAGATTTGTGGCTGAACTCTTACCATCTTTCTTTTCTTCTCATTGCTTTTTTTCTTCTCTCCCGTCCTCTTTTCCTCTCCTCCCTCTCCATTCCTCTGCTTCTCTAGTGTTTACATGTTCATTGTTTTCCTCTACCCAATGATAGACTTCCAACTTCCTGTTGTATGTTTGGATTGTTAATAATTAACCATGTACGTCATCTTTTTGGTTGATCATGGCCATAGCTCATACCTGTGGCAATTTTTCTTTTCTTTTCTTTTCTTTTTTTTTTTTGAGTTCCACTCTTGTTGCCCAGGCAGGAGTGTAGTGGTATGATCTTGGCTCACTGTAACCTCTACCTCCCAGGTTCAAGCAATTCTCCTGCCTCCAGCCTCCCAAGTAGCTGGGATTACAGGTGCCCACCACCATGCCTGGCTGAATTTTGTATTTTTAGTAGAGACAGCATTTCATCATGTTGGCCAGGCTGGTCTTGAACTCGTGACCTCAGGTGATCCTCCCACCTCAGCCTCCCAAAGTGTTGGGATTACATGCATGAGCCACTGTGCCTGGCGGCAGTTTTGTTACATGTTTTTCAGTCCAAATGCATAAGAGAAGGAGGTTTATTTGCCCATCTAATCTCCTTGTCACTGTCCAAAAGTTAGGTTCGCCAGCCTATTAATGGACCCTTGGTTCTGTGGGCCTCAGCGTTCTGAAATAGAGTCACATGGCTCAAAACATGGCTCTTTTGGCAACAAAGGATGGGGGCAGGACCGTTTCCTTGAAAGGAGATTTGGGTTGGCCAAACATTGCTGACGCTGGGTGTGTGTTAGGGCTGAAAAGGATAAAATAATACTAATTGTGAGGAAAAAAATCCAAGCATTTATCAAGCCTAGCATTTATGTTCTATCTTGACGTTTAATATGGTTTGGATGCTTGTTCCCTCCAAATCATGTCAAAATGTGATCTCCAGTGTTGGAAGTGGGGCCTAATGGGAGATATTCAGTCATGGAGATGGAT
Source organism: Theropithecus gelada (assembly GCF_003255815.1). Taxonomy (NCBI): domain Eukaryota; kingdom Metazoa; phylum Chordata; class Mammalia; order Primates; family Cercopithecidae; genus Theropithecus; species Theropithecus gelada. The sequence goes on from NC_037669.1 coordinate 184,974,944, forward strand.
CTCTTATGGTGGCTTAGTGCCATCCCCTTGGTGATGAGTGAGTTCTTCCTTTGGGTTCATGTGAGATCTAGTTGTTTAGAGAGTGTGGTACCTCTCCCCAAGCCTTATTCCTCCTCTCGCCATATGACGTGGTAGCTCCCTGTTGCCTTCATTCATGATTATAAAACTTCCTGAGGCTCTCATCAGAAACCGACTAGATATTGACACCATGCTTCTTTACACAGCCTGCATAATCATGGGCCAATTAAACCTTTTTTCTTTATACCCAGCCTCAGCTATTATTTTATAATGAGGCAAAAATGGCCTAATATAGCGTTTTTGTGCTTTATCATGAAAAACTCTTGTCTTCTGTTGTTACCTTATTTCTTGTTTATTTAGTGCTGTGTTCTCAGTTGTCAAGCCAGTATTCCACTTCAGATTATGAAAATATATTCCCTCTTATGAATGCTCTAGTGTTTGCTCCCAAGACAGCGTTTGAGACAACTTTTCCCACTGCCCTTAACATGTGGAGAGGGTGTCCTTCTCAGATAGTAATACGACTTGAGTTTCGGCTTGGTTTTGTACATTAGAAAAGTTGAATTATATTTCTGTTAGCCATTAGATAAGAAGTTTTTTAGGGAAGGGGATTGTTTTTGTTTTTAAATTTCTGTCTCTTCCACGTAGATTTACAGAGATTCAAAGAACATAGTGAATTAGATATCTCCAGGCAAAGGTGCAGGTGATATTTTTCAGTAGAATATATAGAAACTCCTCAAGGTTGGGTATCATGGCTTTTCTACACTGCATACTACTTAGCATAAACTATTTTCTAGAGCAGCTTGAGAGAAAAGCCATCCACTCAAATCCATCATGAGAGTGATGCTATGCACATTGATGTCATGGAAAATTAGACAGAGGAGTCAGTTATCAAGTCAGCGGGTTATTTGTAAGTCCTCCTCCCCTGGAGAGGGTACATTTGGGGAAATGGGTAAGTAGGGTGTTTGGAAAGGTAAACAACTTCAACTGAATGAGTGGGAAAGAGGATACACATCCCAATAGGAATGAATTTATTTTTTCCATGACTTACAACAGTTTGTATCTCATTCCATAAAATGACATTTCTATTAGATAAAATAGATCATATTTTGTGCAATTCTCACTACTGAATACTACCTGTCTCCACTAAACATTACTAGGATCTGTTTGGTGAGGCTGCTCATATTATTATACAGCATGAGAGATTATATCAAGTAGAAATGTTACTGTCTTCATTTTTGTTTTTATCCAAATACCTCTTAGCCATTATTTGGACTGTCTATTGGTATTTTCATGGCATCATTAACCACATATATGACATAATATAGGTTGTTTTTAAGGGGAAAAAAACTATAAATTCACTCAGTACCCACCCTTACTCTCCCTGCCCCACACACTTAAATGTTCATGGTATTAGAAATCTACTTAGAAAAGTTATTTTCAAAGTGAGAACACCTCACTTTGAGAATGACGCAGACCAGCACCATCATTGAGGATGTTGAGAACATCTTCAGATCAGCACCATCACTAGCACCTACGAACTTAGTAGAAATGTAAGTTCTTGGGCCTCACCCAAGAGGTACAGATAAGAAACTGTGGCAGGTGCAGCCTGGTAATCTAAAGTTTAATAAGTCCTCCAGTGGCTCCGTATAGGCTAATGTTTGAAAAACACTGATCTAGGATTGTGTTCTTTATAGTTAATTCCTGGTACCATTACACATGTTCAGATGCCTAGAAGCCCGTCTACTGAAGCCTCTCAGTAATTTAGTTTTACTTTTGATCAAAATACTTTTTAAAGTCACATACTCAATTGCCTGACTATTAACAGAGCGTTTATTTTGAGACTATTGTCAAAGTAACAATTACATAACTAGCATTTATTGAATGTTTACTATGTGAATATCACTTGATGTGCATGAACCTATTTAATTTTTACAACTGCATGTGGGACCCAGAGGGCTCAAGTGAATGGCTGAAGGTCACAAAGCCAGCAATTGGGAGATCCAGGTATTACAGCCTGATTCTAAAACCTTCACCAGTGTTCTTTTTTGTTAGGGATGCTTTGAGGAAATAATAAAAATGATTATTGATAAATAAATATTGATTGTGTCCCCAATTTCATCAAAGACAGATGATAGATAAAAGATTGATCTAGCTTACAACAAAACAATTACACTTTCAAGAGAAACTAGATAGAAACAGTTTGGATATTTCTCTCCTCCAAATCTCATGTTGAAATGATTGAGATGTGGTCTGGTGGGAGGTGTTTAGGTCCCTCATGAATGGCTTGGTGCCTGTATGAGTCTGTTTTCACACTACCAATAAAGATATACCCGGATCTGGTAAGAAAAAGAGGTTTAATTGGACTTATAGTTCCACATGGCTGGGGAGGCCTCAGAATCATGGTAGGAGGTGAAGGGCACTTCTTACATGGCGGTGGTAAGAGAAAATGAGGATGATGCAAAAGCAGAAACCCCTGATAAAACCATCAGATCTCGTGAAACTTATTCACTACCATGAGAACAGTATGGAGGAAACTGCCCCCATGATTCAAATTATCTCCCACTTGTTCCCTCCTACAACATGGGGAATTATGGGAGTACATTTAAGATGAGATTTGGATAGGGACACACAGCAAAACCGTATCAGTGCCCTCCCCATGGTACTGGTCATACAGAGTGAATTCTCTGTTAGTTCACAGGAGAGCTGATTGTTTAAAAGAGTATGGTGCCCCTCGTCCCTGTCTCGTCTACCCCCGTCACCTTATGACACGCTGCATCCCGTTACCTTCCTCCATGAGTAAATGCTTTCTGGGGCCCTCACCAGAAGCAGATGCCAGCTCCATGCTTCCTGTACAGCCTGTGGAGCCATGAGCCAAATCAACCTCTTTTCTTTATAAATTACCCAGCTTCAGGTTTTGCGTTATAGCAATGCAAAACAGACTAACAAAATAGTGTGTTTTGTTACTTAAAAAGCACACACTTTAAAAATTCCTTTAGTTATCACCATCTTTTTTCCCACTGATATTAGAAAGAAGAGAGTAATAAACTTTACTCACTGTAATAGAAAAAAAGTGCAGTGAAATTCCTGTTGTATTATTAAATTTAAATGAAACCACCATTGAAAAGAAAAGTTATATGTAAACACAATGTAATGTTTTGTATTATCATCCTCTTAGGTTTTACTAAGTTAAGATAGTTTTATATTCCTAAGTTATCAGGGAAAGCTTTTCTAATTAATCACAAAAGGAAGCTCAAGCTTGAGTAGGGTCTGGGAACCCCTTTGTTTTCCATATGGGATCAGTGGTAAGACATTCCTTGAGCTCTGTGAAACACAATTGAAAAAATATTGATTTAGTATATTTAAGATAGATTTTCTAAGGATTATGTGGTTACTTTCTCAGGCCTGTCACTGAGCAGTCACATACAAATTCTGGCTTTCCGAATTCACATTCTGTGATGTGTCACTATGGTTGTTTGTCTACCGCAAAGATTCTGAAGGTTGTTGAAGATTAGTTCATGGTCATGTATGTTTTGAGTAAGATGCTGGGCATTGGATCTAATTCTAGTATATAAACATCCAAGGGTGGAGACTGGTTCTTAATTAAATAGACCATTCCCCTTGGCCTTTTGTTTCCTTTAATAACCTGGGTAAGATTTTCCTATGTAACAGTTTTTATTTGATGATTAAGTTTCTGATTTTTCTTTTCATAGCATGGTACTTTTCAGTTAGTCCTGCTCCTCTACCTTGAAACCGAAATGAATACTGAACAAATAAATCGTTAATGTATTAGGCAAGATCTGTTTATTTTTATCCCATTTCACAATCATTAAGACCATAATTAATTCAGGCAAAGATCATCTATGGATGCCAAAACCACTGGGTGGGTGAAAGGTTTTTGACAAGTAGCATACTCACAGTGCCCCAAAGTATCACCTCACAGATTATTTTTAATTTAAAAATTTTGCAGTCATGGTTAAAATGGTGAAATCTTGTAGACACTACCTTAATCGAGTCATGAAACTCGGCATCACTACACATGGGCCAGACTGACACCATGAGCTTCCTGATGGGATGCAGCAGAAAGGATGTGGCCTCATGCATGTGATATTCTGGCCTAATTTACTTAATCTGGATCCAATCATCAAGAAAAATCAGATTGGTGGACTTTTATAAGACACCTGACCAGAGTTATTTTAAAAGTTAGCTTTATAAAAATAAAAAATCAGCTAGGACCCTGCCCTAAATTAAAAGAGAATAAAAAGATGTATCATTTTATTATGTGATGTTTGGATTTGGGGTGGAAATTAACAGTAGATAAAAGGACACTACTGGCACCACTAGTGAAATGTGAGTATGGGTGCTACCAGATAATACTGTTTCTCTGTTAAATTTCTCCAGTGTGATAATGGTTTTGAAAAAATTAGAAATTCTTAGGAGATGCAAACTGAGGTGGGGGTGGTTTTGTAACATCTTACAGATGGTTCAATTGCAACAGCAAATCTAATATATGTAGACAGAAAGCCAGTGTGATGAAATGGTGGCCACTGATGAATCTGGGTGAAGGATGAGTGAGTGGAGTTTATTGTAATAGTTGTTCAACTTCTCTGTGAATTTACATATTTTGGGATATAAAGAATGAACAAGTAAATAAATACAAATGAATGCTCTTTCATAACGAATTGCTGGTACTCCTCGTCTATCACCTGTAGTTAGTGGGTTAGTGATAGTTGTGCTAAACTATGACCCCTTTAAATGGCCTAAGTTTATTTCATTCACACGCTGTAAATTTTGGTTCTGGGCTCTTGTTTATTGGACTGTCTTTATGTACTTACAGTGGGGGAGGCATCATCCTATAGTTCTGCTGGCGGCACTTACTATGATTTGTCAAGTCATAATAAGTCCCAACTGTGGTTTGGTGAGCTTTTATCATGTATGTATTCAGAGGATAGATAAAAATAAATATAAAAATAACATGTTCAAATGGTTTATTCATGGGTCCTTGGTAAAAGGATGCTGTCACTAGACACTTTTGGTGCCCCACCTCGCATCCTCCCCTCCCACCTTCGTGTACCAGCAGCTGCTACAGCAATCAGCTCTGCACAGTTGTGACCTGGTAGCACTTGGCTTCAACTGCAACACCTTTCACTTACTTTCTGTGCCGGGCCTTCTCTACATTCGTTTACCTTCTGAGACTTGTGAGACTTATTCACAACCAGTAGAACAGTGTGGGGGAAACGGGGGAAACTGGCCCCATGTTTCAATGATCTCCCCCACGGTCCTGCCCACAACACATGGGGATTGTGGGAGCTGCAATTCAAGATGAAATTTGGGTGGAGACACAGCCAAACTGTATCTCCTTCCTTCTCTGCTTAACTCTTTCTAGTCCCTCAGTACTGTTTCTCGGAATTGATTCCCAAAATAAATGACCTACATGCAAGCTTTTCTCGCAGGCATTGTTTTTCTTGGCAGAACACAGACTAAGACGATGTAATCTTTGAAATCTCTCTAGTGATGGTCGAAGAGTGTGGGGATTGTTATAATTACATTAACTACTTTGTAAAAGTTTGTGGTGATAACTAGAAAAAGCACTAGTCAGGAGAACCTTCCTTGTTACTGGTGTTGGGAAGGTCATTTATCAATCAGGTAACTAGCAGAGCTACAAGGATAGGAAGTTAGGGAGAAGACATGTTGGTAAGTCTATTGGATTCTGTTGCTTGGTTATAGGATTTTGGATCCTGGTCTCTGGTATAAGGGGTTGAAAGTAGCAAGAGCCCCTAAATCTAAAAGTAAATGAGTGTCTAGAGATTTGTGGCAGGACCTGGGCAGGGCAACAGTTATTTGAACTGAGATATAAAATTAAGCCTTGAGAGTAAAAAAAAAGGCCTATTCTAGTTCATAATGGGATTGAAATATAGGAGCAAAGCTACTATAGTATTTGCACAATCTTCTCCCCCTGCCCCACCGTGCTGCCCTGTTACCCAGTTTTTGTGCAAAATCACACAGCGTTAGACTGGAACTTGTAATAAATTGCATCAACCTAATTTGAGAAACTGAAAATAGGGAGCAGTCTGAACTTAGAGGGTAGGGAGAATAAGGACGCTGGAAACTAATTGATGTCTTACAAGCACAGACTGGTTGCATATCATCATTACTTGTTTTATTGTATAGTTCAGGGTAATTCTGTGACTAGTCTCAGTGGTTAGATATTGCAGTGACTTCAGCCATAGGCAGTTGATGTACTTTCTGCTTCAGTAAAGTACAGATGTAGAAGACCTGATTAAATCCTGTCTCTTTACTAATACCCCGAGGGAACGCTTAATGAATGATGCTTCCCTCAAGAAGAAGAAGAATTAACAATAGCTATATTATTCATATTAATTTATAGTTACTGGTTGCTATAATTAATGCTATTTAGGAAAATCGTCATAATTATAGCACTTTACAACTTACAGAGTATTTTCCCATCCATTTTCTTATCTGAATCTTATAACATCACCCTGGCTTAGGTGAAACATGTGATATTCTCTTCATTTTATAGATAAGAAAACTATGGCCCAGGGAAAGATTTAAGCAGACACCACTCTACCACCCTTGCCAATATATTGGACTATCTAAGAGTATGTGGAAATTCACTTACCAAGATTATGTCTACTATAATATTTTATGTCTGCACACAAGAGAATCAACTTTACTCAGTTTTTAGTTGCCTTCCATAACAGTAATGTCCTGCCTTTCCTTGTACCAGGACCCATTACCCAGAATGTTCACATGAATTTTAAATGTTAAATGGAATTTTTCTTAATAATACCACAGTGTGTCATAGTTGTTACTGCCCTTTGAGATAAACATGAAATCTCCTCTGATAGAGGGATTAGCACCTTGAAAACATCTGTTTTCAGTGTATAGACCTGTTGGCCTTAAACGGTTTAATCAGACTGGAAATTCAGACTCAGAAAAGTCTGAATTTCAACCAACCTGTCGTGTCACTCTTTTTCTATTTTTGGCTATGGCAAGAGAGTTGAAGAAAATCGCTCAATTTTACAAGGCTAGCCTTCAAATCTAGGCCATCCAGCTTGATGATATACACATGCTTACCAGTGTGAGCATGTACACACTCACACGTGTGTGCACACACAGATGCACACTGAACCTCTCTGGTTCCCTTTTTATATCAAATTCTAGAGTATCCACTGCTTACTGTTGTACCTCTGACTGTGTTTACCCAAAAGATAGTGCTATGAGAAAGGTTACTGCCTGTGTCACAGTCTGTCGTTATTCATTGGTTTATTTATTCAGAAATACTTATTAAACGCTTATATGGGCTAGGCCTTGAACGAGATTCCTAGGAAACAGGAACAAAACAGACAAAGCTTCTCATGAAGCTTATATGTTCTAGGGGGGAGACTGAAAATAAACAGAAAAATACACATGGTGGTAGTTATTATTAAAAAATAGATTTAAAAGGGTAAGGGAATAAGATGATGTGATGTAGAGGGATCATAATAATACATCCAGAAGGAGAAAATCATAAGGTGCCTGCTCTAGATAATGTGATAATGTGAACTCTCTCTCTCTCTCTCTCTCTCTATCTATATAAAATATATATGTGTGTATGTGTGTGTGTGTGTGTATGTGTGTGTGTGTGTATATATATATGTTTGAGACAGAGTCTCACTCTGTCATGTAGGCTGGAGTACAGTGGTGCGATCTTGGCTCACTGCAACCTCTGCCTCTAGGGTTCAAGCAATTCTCCTGCCTCAGCCTCCCAAGTATCTGGGATTACAGGGACCTGCCACCACGCCCAACTAATTTTTGTATTTTTAGTAGAGACGGGTTTCACCATGTTGGCCAGGCTGGTCAGATAACTCCTGGCCTCAGATAATCCACCTGCCTTGGCCTCTCAACCTGCTGGGATTACAGGCATGAGCCACCGTGTCTGGCCTGAAATCCATGTTTAAAGAGGGCTCACAAACAAGGAAGCCAACTGCCTCTTGAGGTAGGGTTGGCTCCAAGGACCTGGGCCACAACTTCAGAGACAGCTGATGTTACTGTGCTTGAGACAGATCAGGCCCAGGAAGGATTAACTCAAGCTAAGGATTAACTAAGTTCAAAAAAGAATGATCAAAGCACCAGATCCCATTATGTTTCTTTTACACAGAAAGTTAAATAAGCTGCAAGACTCAGGTAAGGTGGTTTGGTGAGTAAGCTACTAGGGCATACGGAACTAGTGGTCTTCACAGGCCATTACCTTTTACACCTGCTTCAACGTATTCACTAAAATGACAGATTGACTTCAAGGGTTATAAGATTTAGTGCTACCTTGTCATGGCACCCTACTTGTTGTTCCTACTGAAGATATTCTAGTTTCTTGGTTGGTTAATGCTTTCTCTAAACTCTTGCAGACACCAGATACTCTCTTGATATTTTACGTCCTTAGGCAAGTCCAATAGAATTGATTAGATTATTGTAACTTTCCACTATTGTATTGCCATTGAGTCTTGCTAAAGATACACTTTGGTCTCTTAATGAAGTTTTAAGAGCTTCTTCCATACACATACATGATCATTATTAAACTGTCACTTTAAAAGGTTATTTTTTTTTACTTCACCCTGCCTCCGAATACTGGGGTCATCTCACCTTATACATTCTTGCTTTTAACTCTAGGCAGATTCTTTGCTTCTTTTTCCCAAACTTGATCATAATTCCTGGAAACACCCTGTCTCGATATTATTGCCCTCTGCTCTCCTGTTGTTTCTGACTGCAGGTGATATGAGGCTCTGACATAGGAAATCCGGAGATCCTGACTTCATTGTCTATGCTCACTGCAACATGCTTCCTCTGCAGCCCCTTGGCAGGACCCTAAGAGGTCTCTTTCCAGTTCATGTTCTAGGTGCATCCCTTGGGTCTTGCCATCTCTAGCACACACGCATACCTGACACCCCCGAACCTCAGACTTCCAAGCACTCTCACGCTCCAATGTCTTCAAGTGCTGATTCCTCTTTCTGGAATGTCGGTGTCCCTTCCCTGCTCCTTGCTACTCTGATAAATATTATTCTAGGCAGTGGTTTCAAAACACCAAGAGCTTGTGAGCTCTCTTCAGCTGGTTCTGCTCTTTAAGTGCAGGAATGGAGACATTTATTTTCCTTTACTTGTATACTTATTTAAAAAAAAAAAAAAAAAAAAAAAACTTCTAAATAAGTGTGTGACCCAGGACAAATCTTTTATTTTTCAGTTTTCATATCTGTCACAAAGTGATAATTCTATCTCAGCCTACCTCACTAAGATTTTATGAAAGCTTAATTAAAAAAAAAAAAAAAAAAAAGAGGTGCAGAAAAACTTGGACAAAGCCACATTATAACTTGAGAAATTTGAACTTATAATGATATCAATGGAAATTTCCTTTATTAACATGTCTGCATTGCTTCCAGCAAGGAAATCCCGGAGGCAAGACACTTGAGGAGAGGCGCTCCAGCCTGGACGCTGAGATTGACTCCTTGACCAGCATCTTGGCTGACCTTGAGTGCAGCTCCCCCTACAAGCCTCGGCCTCCGCAGGTTAGTACCACCCACAATCGTCTCCACACAGCCATTCCCAGATATGCTACTTTTATAGGAAAGAACGTGCTGCATCTGAGAGCTCTTTTATTCTTTTCTTTATTTCTTCCTCTTTCTTTCTTTTTTTCTTTCTTTTATCCTTCCCTCCCTCTTCTCTTCTCTTCTCTTCTCTTCTCTTCTCTTCTCTTCTCTTCTCTTCTCCTTTTCTTTTCTTTTCTTTTCTTTTCTTTTCTTTTCTTTTCTTTTCTTTTCTTTTCTTTTCTTTTCTCTTTTCTTTTCTTTTCTTTTCTTTTCTTTTCTTTTCTTTTCTTTTGATGGAGTCTCACTGTGTCACCCAGGCTGGAGTGCAATGCCACAGTCTTGGCTTACTGCAACCTCCACCTCCCGGGTTCAAGCAGTTCTCCTGCCTCAGCCTCCTGAGTAGTTTGGATTCCAGGCACGTGCCACCACACCTGGCTAATTTTTGTATTTTTAGTAGAGACGGGGTTTCACCATGTTGGTCAGGTTGGTCTTGAACTCCTGATCTCGTGATCCGCCTGCCTTGGCCTCCCAAAGTACTGGGATTATAGGCGTGAGCCACTGTGCCTGGCTGCTGTCTTCTTTAGATACATTCCCTTTACCTTTTCTAAACATATAATGGAATTGTCAGCAACGTGGGGATTCATGGCAACATATACTACCGCTTAGCTCTTCCTCGCTGTCCCTGCTCTTGGCTCTGTCCATCCTGTGAGCAGTAAAATTGTACTTTGTCCCTGTAAATGTGTACTCAGCTCCTCATCTGTAGCAGGCCCTGTCGTCTTTTAGGGGAACTGATGAGGCAGAAAAGTGGATAGTGGAGAGGAAGAGAAATAGGACTCCGTTCTCATCTTCTAATAGCCTGTAATGTTATGTGTGAGGCTACGGCCTATACTGCAGGAACGCAAAGAAGATAGTGATATATTCTTTTGAAGGTGACACAGTCAGATAATTCTTATTAAAAGACTTGGATTTTCATCTGAAGGGGTGAGTGGAATTGTATTGTTCGAGACAGCAGCACAGAATAGCCTGAGCCACAGGGCTGCAAGCGCCAAGGCCGCATTTAGAGATCTGTAAGCAACCAGATGGCTGCAGATGAAGCCTTCGAAGGCGTGTAGTAGAATATAGGTCTGGGACCAGCCTGGCCAACATGGTGAAACCCCATCTCTACTAAAAATACAAAAATTAGCTGGGCGTGGTGGCGCCTGCCTGTAGTCCCAGATATTCAGGAGGCTGACGCAGAAGAATTGTTTGAACCTGGGAGGCAGAGGTTGCAGTGAGCCAAGATCGTGCCACTGCACTCCAACCGGGGGACAGAGGGAGACTCTGTCTAAAAAAAAAAAAAGAGAGAATATAGGTCTGGGAGTTTCCTACAGACAGCATGTAGACACGTTTAAATGCTAGATTATGATTTTAATCTGTCTTTTGTAGATAATGGGACTATTTGAAGGTTCTCAATTGGGGAAACCTAAAATTCATTCCTAAAAACGAACATAGGAAATAAGACCAACTCTAGAAAGATGCAGGAGAGTGAGCCCAGGTCAGAAAAATGTTCTCCAGCAAGCCACACTTCATACTTTCTTTCTTTTGTTTTTGTTTTTTTATTATTATACTTTAAGTTCTATGGTACATGTGCACAACCTGTGGGTTTGTTCCATATGTATACATGTGCCATGTTGGTGTGCTGCACCCATTAACTCATCATTTACATTAGGTATATCTCCTAATGCTATCCCTCCCCTCTCCCCCCTTTCCCCACCCCACAGCAGGCCCCATACTTTCAGACCATTGTTTGATGTTCAGCAATGTTTTTGATTCCACCTAAGCAAATGCCCCAAATCTCATATCTGAAGACAGGAGGGCCACTGATACTGCCACTGGACACAGTGGTATCACGCCCAAATGCTTTTTTGTGCTCCCTTTCCTTTTCTTTTTTTTTTTTTTTTTTTTTTGGTTTGAGATGGGTTCTCGCTCTGTCGCCCAGGCTGGAGTACAGTGGCGTGATCTCGGCTCACTGCAACCTCCGCCTCCCAGGTTCAAGCCATTCTCCTGCCTCAGCCTCCTGAATTTATGGAGGATAACAACAGTGTTTCTGGCTGCAGTGAATTTGGTGTAATGACTTTGGCTTACATCTACTTTATAAAAAATCATACATGACACTGCATGGATTTATGCAACTACCTTAATATTTAAAATTAAAATTTTTAACATTTTAAATGTGTTTGTCAGGGAGTAGTTTTAGAAGAATAGATGTGAAAAGTTCAGACATATTCCTGTAGTGAATTGCAGATAAAATGTGAGCATAGAGTATCAGAGCTTTAGTGGGCCTTCCTGGTCATTTAGCCAAACTTACAGGTGTGTGCCGCCATGCCCAGCTAATTTTTTGTATTTTTAGTAGAGACGGGGTTTCACTTTGTTGGCAAGGATGGTCTCGATCTCCTGATCTCATGACCGACCCAACTCGGCCTCCCAAAGTGCTGGGATTACAGGCATGAACCACCATGTCACGCTGCCCCTGCTTTTTTTTAAACAGAGTTTTCATTCAAATCTTTTTTTCCTCCCCTAAATCCTTACAACCTAATAGACACTGAGGAGATCATGCTTTGAGGTTTATTGTTTAATACAACCTTCATTCTTTAAGGCTGTGTCTATACATGCCTCTCATAAACCGTTGCATTTTAATAGGTTTGTTCTGCAGCTACGTTTTGTTTGAGGAATCTTTCTGAGCACACAAATTCATCATCACTGGTATTTGGACAGTACTGATTGTGAAGCACTTTCACATATATTCTCACTTGAGGGAGATATAGATATCTCAATTCTGAGATGTGCGTGATGTGCTTCTTTCAGGCATGACGAAACTAAGACTCACCAAGATTAATGATTTCTCCTCGGCCATATGCTTGAGCACTGTGTGAGCACAACTGGACTTTGAATTTTGACATGTGCTTGATTTTAAGTTCTAAACACCAGATTAAGGGTGTCAGGTTTTGTTTTCATTTTTGTAATGTTTTTACCATTGATGAAAGCTGGCATCAGTCATCTGAGTGACACTGTCCCTTGAATGTGGCTTTCCCATAAAAAGAAAACATTCAGAAGGTTAAAAAAATTTAATTGTAGGGCCGGGCGCGGTGGCTCAAGCCTGTAATCCCAGCACTTTGGGAGGCCGAGATGGGCGGATCACGAGGTCAGGAGATCGAGACCATCCTGGCTAACACAGTGAAACCCCGTCTCTACTAAAAATACAAAAACTTAGCCGGGCGAGGTGGCAGGCGCCTGTAGTCCCAGCTACTCAGGAGGCTGAGGCAGGAGAATGGCGTGAACCCGGGAGGCGGAGCTTGCAGTGAGCTGAGATCCGGCCACTGCACTCCAGCCTGGGTGACAGAGCCAGACTCCGTCTCAAAAAAAAAAAAAAAAAAAAAATTAAAAAAAAAATTAAAAAAAAATTTAATTGTAATGGCCATTAAGTAGAATAAGTTCATAATTATGGTAAAATACACTTTCAATGTGTCTGTTCCATTCAGAAATTAAAGGATGATCCATTCTAATTTTTTTCTTTTACTATAATTTCACAAAGCAAGAGTTAATTGGGAGATACATCTCATCCTTTTGAATTATCTTCCCTCTGGTGGAACTGAATTAGATGTGTTAATATTTATTGGTTAACATAATTATAGGCTGTGAGAACAATAATCACACACTTAAAATATTAAAAGTATGTGCCAAGAGAAGATGATGTCTGTAGTAGACTGTGTTGTGTTATAATTAAAAGGTACTTGAAAAGTCCTAGAAATGTAGACCGTTAATGCCCAACATTGATGTTTCTATTTTTGTTCAAAGCAAATTTCGAAACCTATAGAATCACCTGACTACTTAAAATAGGCTAGTAGGTCTGTGATTTCTCATTAGTCAAACATGTGTTGTAAGCTTTTTTGAATTCATGTCTCTATCATCTTTGGAAGGCTTCTTTGACTCATGGTCTAGGGAAAATGATATATATGTGGAATGTTTATATAGTAAGAGGTTCCAAGGAGCTCCATTCTCATAACAAGTCTGAAAAATGTCTGAGCTCTTGAAAATAGGTTTTACTAGAGCATTTTCTTCCTTTCATTCTAGGGAGTATTTTCTACTCCTAGATTTTCTGACTTTAGTTCTGTTCACTTACTAATCCGTATATTGATTTTGGAAATTTGGCTTAATTCCACATATTCATTGATTCATTGATTCATTCACCTAACATTTGATGAGATCATCCTCTGGATCAGTCATTGGAGATTTAAAGGTTAGTATCAACAGGTCTTTCCTTTAGAGTGATTTTTAATCTTACAGAAGAGATAAGCCCATAATCCCATAAGTAAAAGGGACTCAAAAGAAGGGCTTCAATGTGCTAGTTAAATTGTCAAGTAAATCACCATGTGTCAAAATTATTGGGAGATAAAATACAGGAATACCAACATTGTACCTTATACCTTTCAGTGTCAGGGAGGACTGCATACAGCAGGCCGTATTTGAGGTCACTTGGCTTAAAGTGTTATGGGAAGGGCATGGGATTCAAGGTGCCAGAATAACAAGAGTGAGATAGTTAAGGAACATGGGAAGTGAATATTATTTGAAGCATAAGTTTATCTAATAGGGTATGTAAAGTGTAAATGAGATTACCGCTGAAAAACTCAGACTTACTTAGTAGTACCTAAGTAGGCCTTTTGATGCCCAAGGGCTCTCGTAGTTAGAAAGAGAAATTTATGGGGGGATAGCAACAGTGTTACTGGCTGCAGTGATTTCGGGGTAATTACTTTAGCTTACGTCTACTTTATTTAAAAAATCATCTATGACACTACATGGGTCTATGCAATTAAACTACATTAGTGTTTGAAACTAAAATTTCTAAACATTTAAAATTTGTTCATCAGGGAATAGTTTTAGAAGAACAGATGTGAAAAGTTCAGAGGTGATCCTGGAGTGAATTGCAGACAAAATGTGATCATAGAATATCAGAGCTTTAGTGGGCCTTCCAGGTCACGTAGCCAAACTCTTACTTTGCAGATGGAAAGCTTTTGCCCAGAGAGGGAAAGAACATTGCTCAAGGAGGCTCATTTAGAGACAGTTTAGTGATTCTTTTTATTTTCCCTGAACCATGACATAAAGGCCCAGCTTGATGATAAAACCACCAGAGGAGAGTTTGGCTTCCTTTGGTATCACAGTTGGTTTATTCCAAAAAGTCTTTCTTTTATGGCAACTTCTTTAAAATATGCCTCAAACAGATAATAAAGAATTAGGCATATCAAATATGTACCTCAAAGGTAAACAGAAAACTTATGATGTTGTAACATCTTTGAGCTAGTATATATCTACACCCAACCCATTAGATAGGCGTGGTTTGTTAGTATAAGTACAGCTTAGACTCTAGAAGCTATGCAGGGGTTGGAACGAAATTCTGTCTATTTCTTAGAAGACAAGGGATCAATTATGAACTTATGATTTTTGTTTTCCTTCTTTGATCAGAGTTAGAGTACAGTACTCATCTTCTAGTTTCTAGTACAAGGCTGTCTTTTTTCCCCCAAGTAAGTTTGGTAGGATTGGAGCTGATGACTAAGTGACTTGGAACACTTTTCAAAAAAATTATCTTACATTAATATTTCATGGTGGCTGGAGATTTAGTAATTTTTGAATCAAGTTGCTTTTGAATTGATTAAATGGGCTTTCACTATCCTTAGTTAGACTAGTGTGATACTGTGAAATAATAAGAAATAATATATAAACATATTTTTCTACTCCAGTTTCTGAATCAGTGTTTATAAATCCTTATAATTTCCTAGGTGATAGGGGTGCTGGTGGCATCTTTTGTTCTAATGTTATTTTGTTATTGACCTTGGTTCCCAACCTAGAGCTACTGAATCCCATGGAATTTCCTGAGCGATGGAAATATCTATTGTTTTGATGAGGCAACTCTTGGTGGGCTCCTGGATTTCGGCTGGTTACCAGAATGACCAAGCAATGATTCGAAGCTTGGAACTTTAATCTCCACCTTCTATCCTCTGGAGATGAGAAAGGGTCTAGAGACTGAATGAATAGCAGATCACGCCTGTGTTTTCAAGTCTCTATAAAAATCCCTAAAGTACAGAGAGGTGCCAGGTTGGTGAGCACAGCTTTATTCCAGGAAGGTGGCATACCCCAACTCTATGGTAACAGAGCTTCTGTACCCAGGACCCTTTTGGTTCTAGCCCTGTGTACTTCATCATCTGCCTAGCCATCTGTATCCTTTATCATATCCTCTATAATAAACTCATAAATGTAAGTAAGCATTTCCCTGAGTTTCATGAGCAATTTTAGTGTATTATCAAACGTGGGAAGAGGATAATGGCAACCCCAATTTGTAGTCAAATCAGACAGAAGTCTGGGTAACCGGTGACCACCCCTACTCTGCCCCACCACTGCAGCTTGTGATTGACATATGAAGTAGAAACAGTCTTGTGGGACTTGAACCCTTAACCTGTGGAACCTGCAGTAACTCCAGGTAGATTGTGTTAGAACTGAATTGAGTCATAAGCCACCCATCTGATATCAGAGAATTGCTTGATGTATGAAAAAATAAACCCACACATTTGGTGCCAGAAGTGAAGTGTTCTGGCCAGGCGTGGTAGCTCACACCTGGAATCCCAGCACTTTGGGAGGCTGAGGCAGGTGGATTGCTTGAGGTCAGGAGTTCGAGACCAGCCTGGTAAACATGGCGAAACACCAGCTCTACTAAAAACAAACAAACAAACAAACAAACAAAACTTAGCTGGGTGTGGTGGCACGCTCCTGTAATCCCAGCAACTCCAGAGGCTGAGGCAGGAAAATTGCTTGAACCCAGGAGACGGAGGTTGCAGTGAGCCGAGATCGCGCCACTGCACTCCAGCCTGGGCAACAGAGCAAAACTCTGTCTCAATAAATAAATAAGTAAATAAATAAATAGAAGCGAAGTGTTCTGTGAGTAGCATAGAGAAGTGAGTTTCTCTTCTTCAACTAATATAAAAAAATTTGGAGATATTTTGAAAATAAGAATAGGGTGGGGCATAGTCTGATAGCCTCGTCTCCAAGTTTGCCAACGGGAAAAGCATTGGCTTCTTGATTCCCTGAGGTCCCCTCTCTGAAAGGAGCTCCATTTGTGTGAACCTGTCCACATTACCAGTTTGTGGTTCCTTTTTGTTATTTCAAAACTGGGCAGGGTGACTACACTCCATTCCCCCTTTTCGGGAAATAGAATGTTATTCTAAAGCTACAAGAAATAAGATGTTGGCTCAAAGCAACAGCTCGCACGGTCATTCCCATTTCATTTTGGGATTGTTAGCTTGTGTCTGGAGTTTGTCTTAAAGCTTCAGGACTTTGAAGGTTGGGGGCTGATCCTTTCTGAATGCTGTTCGTCCTATAAACAATATATTTAATTCCTCACTTTAAAAACTATTCTAACTTCTTAGTCTGTTTGGAAACTGAGTACTGAAATGCTGTGTGGTCATACGGACACATTGTTAACTGCAATCTCAGCACTCCCACACTGGGTTCCTTTCCTAGAGCAATAATGTATGAGGCAACCTGAGAAATTATTTCAGGTATGTGTGTGTTGTATTTAGAGCTTTTTATAAGAATTCGTGTGGTCTGAGGGCTTGGGTGCAGTGTAATCAGTGTGGAGTCTTGTGGTGCCCTGGATCTTCCCTTCTCATGTGTCCTGTGTTCTAGCTTGCAAACGCCATGAGGAGCTGCAGGGGTGATTAATTAGTAATTAAAATGTGTAATATTTCATAGTATTCAATGCAAGCCAAACATGTAGGCTACTGGGAGATGAAAGCTACAACATGCTGATACTGTGTGATGAGACATAGACTGTCCCTGCAGACTGGAGACTTTGCTGTTTCTGGCAAGGCTGCTTGGGACTTGAGACAGGAAATGGGTAATACTCTTTTGGAAAAGAAAATGAGTGTGGATAGTGGCATCTTCCTCCTCCTATATTCTCTTGGGAAACATTTAGGAGCTTTTCATGATTTGCTGAGAAATGGATTTGTCTATGTATGGGCATTGTCTGCTTAATAATAGCTTTCTTTAAGAGCTAGGGTAAAAGTTGAAACGTTATAGAAACCTCTGTTATATGATATTAAGTGGAATACGGTAACATAAAATGTGCAAAACACCATTTTTAAAGAGAAAGGGATCTTATTCTTCACAGTGCCCATGTTTTATTTAGAGGATCCGGGTTGTTTTGGATTTACCTGTACCCGCCAGAAAACTTCAACAGTTAAATAACAATGATTTGGGGGTGGAGGAGTGGTTAGCTGACTCAGAGTTGCATGCCATGACTTCTATGACAGGCAATTAATTTTTAGATGGTATATAATTGCATTTCAATAACATTTATACCCCATCATTTTTTTTAGAAGATGATGTGTTTGTGTCATCTGTAATGAGCATAATCAACGTTAGCTTTAAATAAATTTTGTTTTGAGTGCCCTGAAAATGTAACATTTCCAGAGTGGAAATTTAGCCTAAAAATCTACCTTGCATTGCACCTCTACAAAGCTTTTGCACAAAAATATTCGTTTCACTTGTCCCAGTGTAAGAACTGGCTCTGAATGTATCTTAGCTCCTAGCGGGGATAGCGGAGGACAGCTGAGCAGATTGCCCCTGAGTGCCATGGGGTGTTCATTCAGCTAAAGCTTGGGAGAGGGCTGTCTTTGGTAGTTCTCTAGCCGTGGTCCTTGTGGTAGCCTTTAATTGTGATTTGTTTGTTTGACCTTGAGGAGTCCTTGGCTCCGAGATGATTACGTTACATTACACTGAATCACTCAATCCAGCATTGGTTTAAAAAGAAACGAACAAAGCTGCCTGTTGAGTTTCTCTATTTTACAACAGTAACTTAGTGGAAATAATTAGCTCTATGTCTATGCAGAAGCACACATCACATTTGTAAAATTAAAGAGTGTTCTTGTTAGGACTGGTTTCTCTATTTCTTTCTTCCTCTCCCACTGTTTAAATATCTATTTTGGTCGTAGTGTTAGTATGAAACCCCTTAGTTCTTTTCTTTTTTGATTTAAAAAGCAAATAAACAAGAAAACACAAGTCTAGCTATTTTTTTTTTTTAACTCAAGATGACTGGATATAACCATGGCAAATATGTAGGATTGTTGTGTTTTAAGAGAAAACGCCGTATCTCAGATAATCTGTAGTCATTGTTTTGTCCATTTTGACATCTATTTGTTTACATACTTTATAGCCAAACTAGAGTATAGTGATAATAAGGATGATCTCTAGACAGAAGGTTGGAGGTAGTTAATAACCCATCCTACATATCACAATTTTTCGTGTTCAGTAACTGGTTTACCCTCCACGCAAAATATCACATTGGAATGTAACTGCTAAGGTTCTTTTCACACTGTGGAAAAATCACCAGTGAAGTTAAACACTGCCTTTCAGTGGATATATTAACAATAAAGACAAAACTTTAGTTCATGTTGCATAATTTGAGCATACATATTTCCTTATACATCTGTAAGCTGGAACTATTGAAATGAAATACACAAAGTGAGCACATATTGCTTTTGAGCCAGCAGTTACAGTTTTCATTTGCAAATGCAGACAGAACCATTTGTGCATTTTTGTCTTTCTGCTTTGGATCCTACGCTGAGACCCAAATATGCACCTAAGTTATGGGGTCATGTTGAGGTTCCAGACTACAGAAGGGGATCAAATTATGTTTCATTGAATTGAGTCACAAATATTTCAACATAAAGTAAAAATTTTGGAAGTTTTACGTAACAGAGGCTACGTTATAGGAACAGTAGAAAAGTGTAAAATGACTTCAGTTTGAATAACAAAGAAATCGTTGTGATGAGTACCAGACTGTGAAGTCCCTGAGGCAAGGTTATCATTTGTTTTCTGGCACATGAGAGGCATACAAATTTATTTTTGCTGAATAAATAAGTATTGTCTTGAAATCTTTACATTTCCATTCTAGAAATATGCTAGAAAAGCGAATCTGTAATAGACATAGGGTTCGTGAGTGCATGACGGAGTTATAGCTGCTTTCTGATTTTTTTAAATAAAGAACATGTATTTGCATTAAGAAAAATAAGTACAGCTGAAGTGATTTTTTTTATAAGAACAACCTAACTGTAACCAATGATTCATCTAAAATTTTCCGCTTTACTCTTATATTGCCTTATATCACTTGATGCCAATGTACTTTGTTGAGAAGATGATGTTATCATAGGGTATAATTCAATATTATATCCATTCTGTTACTGTTGAGATAACATAAGAAAGAAATATCAAGTCTTTTTCTATATTCTCCACAGAACTGAAGAAAACAGAGGACCATTATATTACCATTTCCTAAATAAAGACCAATATGATAAATTCCTTTTATTCAGTGACAGGAAAGAAGTTACTTAGCTAATGTACTGATATATGCTTTTTTTTTTCCCCCAGTAAACGTCAACAAAAACACCTGTATAATTATTACATGATTGTTTCTTTCTCTTCTCTTCTCTTCTCTTTTATATGGAGTTTTGCTCTTGTTGCCCACGCTGGAGTGCAATGGTGTGATCTCAGCTCACCGCAACCTCCGCCTCCTGGGTTCAAGCAATTCTCCCGCCTCAGCCTCCCAAGTAGCTGGGATTACAGGCACATGCCACCATGCTTGGCTAATTTTTGTGTTTTTAGTAGAGACGGGTTTTCTCCATGTTGGTCAGGGTGGCCTCGAACTCCCGACCTCAAGTAATCCGCCCGCCTCGGCCTCCCAAAGTGCTGGGATTACAGGCGTGAGCCACTGCACCTGGTCATATTACATGAATTTTTTGTGTTTACTGCCAGGAAGCTCTGCTTCATTAAAGGAAGCCTCTAAGATTCACCTCCTCCTTCCTTTATAAGTCTTGACCGAGTATTTGAAGTGTGATAAATATATGCCAATTATAAAGCATTTCAAAACTAATTAATTGTCTAAATCTAAGTCATGCTTTTCAAATAGAAATAAACTTTGTGTCCATACATATATATTTGCCTATCGACATCTTAAAAATGTATCTAAACTTCAGACAATTTTAAAAAGACAGTATTGAATTTTAAATGGATTCTTTGCTTATATTGATGGTAAATAAGGGGTCCATTAAAGTAGCATATTCTGCTGGTGTAAATGAAATATAAGATTTAAAGTGGGTTAAAAAGATATAATATTTACTTGTTCCTTTTAAGAAATAAGTTGAAGAAACAACGAAGCTTGAGGCATGTGTTGTCAGATGTATGAACCCATAAAGTAAATCATTTGTGAAGTGTCTTGAACTCTTTCTGATTCCATCTTGATGTTGTACTGCTTGTCTGAAAATGCTGGAAAATGTTACTTCTTAGATACTGCTAGAGGTGCTAAGCTTCTTACCATTCAGGAATCTTCTTGGCTCCCTCCATCACCCAGCCAACACAGAGTTATGTTTTATTTCCCAAATGGCCAACTTTGTTAACTTGATGCTTACCAAGGCAGTCAAAGTCAGGAAACAATTTTTATAAACAGCATCCTGGATGACTTAATATTCGATGTGATACTAATTTTAGAGCTTTTTCTCCCATCATCTAGTCTAGCATAGCTAAAATTATGATGTTTAACTTTGTTGATCCACAGTCACTTGTGAATGAGATCTCCCAACCAGGAAGGAAGGAAAGAGAGGAAAATCCAGGTGGCCTGTTTGCAGCTCTGCTAGCACAGGTTTCCTTGAGCGCCTTCTGAAGGAAGAGTGGATAGAGATGTGTCTTTCAGGGCCATTGCCTTTCTAGCACTATTGATCGTATCACGTGGGCAGAAGAAAAGGAAGCAATAGATTTTATGACCAAAGTTATGTAAAAAGGGGCTGAAATGTATTTTGAAAACTGTGACTAATTAAGAGTGGCTTTTTGAGAAGTGAGATGGGATTCAAGACGATGGCCATTGTGTATGTATTTCCAAGAGCCGTCTGACTACTCCCTTTTATTTATTTTTTGGCTTATTCACTCATTTATTCCTTTATTCACTGATTGCTAATTGAATACAAAGTCTCTGTCGATTTGTTCAAAGATATTAAAGAAGACCTAAATCCTTGGAAAGACATATTCTGTTGATTATTTGCAAGATGTAATATTGTTAAGTGGGATACTACTCAACTTGATCGATAGATGCAAAACAATCCCTATCAGAATCTAAGCTGGCTTCTTTGTAAGAATTGACAAACATGCTTAAATTCATGGATGTTCAAGAGACCCAGAATTGCCAAAATAATCTTGAAAAAGATGAGGAACTTTCTGACACACACTTCCCAATTTCAAAACTTTCTTTCAAATGACAGAAATGAAGCAGTGTGATATTGGCCTGAGGTATACATAAAGATCAATGGAGTAGAATTGAGAGTCCAGAAATAAACCATTATGTTTATGGAAAATTGATTATCAACAGGGTGTTGAGACATTTAAACAGGGGAAAAGTAGTTTCCTCAACAAACAATGCTGGAACAACCAGGTATCTACAAACAGTAAAACTGGACTCCCTACCTCATATCATAAGACACAAATATAAAGGATAAAACTATGCAACTTGTAGAAGAAAATATAGAAGTGAGGTTCATGAAATTGAATTAGTCAGTGGTTTCTTAAACATGACACCAAAGCACAAACAACTAAAGAATAAAAATAGATGGGTTGGACTTCATCAGAATTAACCACTTTTGTGTTTCAGCTGACACCATCAAGAAAGTGAACAAACAATCCGTGGAATTTGCAAATCATTTATCAGCTAAAGGGCTTATATCTGGAATATATTAAGATTCTTACAACTCATTAAGAAAAAGACAACCCAGTTAAGTAAGAAACAAGAGATCTGAATAGACATTTCCCCAAGGATATACAAGTGGATAATATGCCTAGGAAAAGGTGCTGGACATATTTAGTGATCAAGGAAATCAAAACCACAATGAGATACCACTTCACACTCACTAAGGTGGCTATAATAAAAAAAAGACAACATGTGTTGGCAATGTGATAGAGAAATTGGAAACGTCATACATTGCTGATGGATTGTAAAATGACCTAACCCTTTTGGAAGCAATCTGTCAATTCTTCAAGATTGGCCATAGTTACCACATGACCAAGTAAGTATATTCCTATTTATGTATCCAAGGGAATTAAAACATATGACCACACAAAGACCTGTATAGAGATGTTCATGGCAACATTATTCATAACAGCCTAAAACTGGGAACAACCTAGCTATCTATCAGTTGGTGAATGGATAAACAAATGTTGTGTATCCATATAATTGAGTATTAACTCAGATATAAAAAGGAACAAAGCTCTGAAACGTGCTATGATGTGGACGAACCTGGGAAACATTATGCTATACAAAAGAAGTCAGATACAAGTGACCACAGTTTATGATTCCATTTATATGAATGGGCAAATCCACAGGCCCAGAAAGATTAGTGGTTGCCAATGGCCAGGAGGAGGGGACGATAGAGAGTGGCTACTAAGGATATAGGATTTCTTTTGGAAATGTTATTAAAGTATTCTGGAATTTGCTGCACAGTTCTTTGAATATACTAAGAATCACTAAATTGTGCATTTTTAAAGGGCATATTTTACGGTATGTGAATCATGTCTTAACTAAAAAATTTACTTTAAAAGGCTCTGTATTGAATAATTTGCCTAGAATACACAGATGGCATTGGGAGTGGCCTCCACCCTGAATAAGCTTACAGTCTATTGGGGGAAAATGCAGTATAACAGTTATAGTACTTAAGTATACATAGTAAGAAAGAAGCACATGGAGGATGCTTATTGAACAGGAAAAGGAAGAAATCTACCTGGATGATCATAGAAACTGTTTGGTGGATAGCGAGTATTTGCAAGAAGAATCAGACTCCCGTATAGCTTGAGAAAGCAAAATGAAAACCTGTATCTAGGAACTGAGGAAGGCAGTCAGCAATCTAAGGTCAATATTTTTCTAAAAGTAATGGCTGCTAAAGTACAATTTAGGCTGCCTGAGAAGAGAGCAAGTTTTCCTTCATTGGAGGCATTTGAAATGACATTCTGGTATTTACAAGGTGAATTATTTACACTCTTTAAATCTCAGTGTTCTGAGTTGATAACACATCTCAGAGTTGACATGAGGACCACAAGGAATAATACATGTGTGTTTAATGTGAAAATACAATATCTTGTACATAATAAACAGTTATTACTGTTGGTCTCACCACCAACATCATTATCAAATGAATGTTGGCAGTAATTCTGGGAAAGGAATTTAGGCAACAGATGGGAACTGATTTGCATGATGCTAGGATTTCATGGTACTCCCATTGTTGGTTACAGAACTCCAAGAACTCTCATTCTTGGAGTCTTCTGTTTCCTCATATAAAACTTGGAAGGAAGAACAGAAGACCTTCATTCTGTTCCAGGCCCTTAAATTGATTATTTCTGTGCCTAAAGCAAACTGCTCAGCCTCAATCATGACTTTGCACAATTTGCTGTGATACCTGGTATAGATGTTTCATTTGTTAGAGTTGTTACTGACAGGAACCTCCAATGACCTTGGAACATGACCCGGCCTCTATGGGTATCAGTAGAATTTTGGTGAACACTGAGAAGTCTCTGGGTTTCTTTCAATCTGGGCTTGTTTCAGTTGGTTTGCAAACTGGACTTGTGGAATTAGAGGATCTCTCATGCCCATTCTAACTTTGAGTTGATATTACTTTTGCCCTGTATTAAAGAAAAACTATATTAATATTTCTTTCTTTGCTTTTGTTATTTCACTATAGAAAATTTTGTTTTAACATTCGGTTGGAGCTGATTATATGCAACCCAATTATATGGATTTGTTATATGCAAACATAAGGAAGTATTCACAAATTTAAAGACCAAGTTCATGTTGTTCAAGATAATTTGAACCCAAATTCATTGTGCTCAGGATAATTTGGAACTAATTTCGTAGAGTTTAAGATTATGCAAGAGGCAGTATATTGCAGTAATTAAAATCACGGATTTTGGGACCACACTCCCTTGACTCTAAACATGTGGCCTGGGATGTCACTTAAACTTTTTGTGCCTCAGTTCTTTTATCTCTATAATGAAGATGATTATAGTATCTATCTCCCAGGATTGTAATGAGGACTAAATGAGTTTCCATGTATAAAGCACTTGAAACAGTGTTTGACATATTTAGCACCATATGCATTAGAAGATCTTATTGTTAGCTGCGTGCTTATTCTTAAATTGTCTGAGTTACTGCTTTTATATAAGAAGATTGATTTATAAATTTGGCCCATGATGTCCCATCCAACTCTTTGAAACAGATTATCTACCTCTTTTCAGCTGGGCATCTTTCTTATGATATCTGAGGACATCTCTCTGTTCTTCCGCTTTGCCCAGCCCCTTTGGTTTCTAATGCATAGAGCCGAAAGCCAGAGCTTGAGTCATAATGGTCTTGTCCTACCATCTGAAAGACATGTTGATTGCTGGAATGTTTCTGTGTAACAAGGTAATCCCTCTGATAAGTGAACAACCTTCACTTAAGTACAAAAATCATGACTCATAGATTATTAATTTGTCACAGTTTACTAAACCTATCATTGGCCTATTGATATAAGTTATTCTTGTCATGTTTTACCTACCCAGACACTAAAGCATGTGAAGCAGTGGTTAAGTTTATTGTTCATCTGATTGACTTGGAGGGCTTGTTAAATGCCATTGCTGGGCTCCACCTTATGTTTTCAATTCAGTGGGGCTGGAGTGAGGCTCAATAATTGGTATTTCTAAGAAGTTCTCAAATGTTGTTCTGGTGTGGACCACACTTTGTGAACCCTTTAAAGCTTCTTGTCAGTCACATGTTTGTAAACAGCACTGTCTTCCTCCATTCCCTCATTTCTATAGCTGCACACCCCTTCAGCTTGCTCTAGTGTCCAAAGTAGATGCTAGTTTTATGTCTTTTTTGTAGAGGAAGAAAAACCATAACCTAGAGAAATATCTTTCCCTGCATACATAGTACATTGACAGAATCTGGAAGATGCCCTTTAAGAAAAAAAAATGAACATTTGTACCTACGATTCTTTCCTTAAATTTTTTAAATTTTTTTTTATTGATATTAAATACGCCTGTAATCCCAGCACTTTGGGAGGCCAAGAAGGGTGATCACCTGAGGTCAGGAGTTCAAGAGCAGACTGACCAACATGGTGAAATCCTGTCTCTACTAAAAATACAAAAATTAGCTGTGAGTGGTGGCGGGCACCTGTAATCCCAGCTACTTGGGAGACTGAGGCAGGAGAATCACTTGAACTCGGGAGGTGGAGGTTGCAGTGAACTGAGATCGCACCACTGCACTCTAGCCTGGGTGACAAGAGCAAAACTCTGTCACAAATAAATAAAATAAAAATTATGTAGATTTATAGTGTAGAACTTGATGTTTGATATATGTATACATTGTGAAATGGCTAAGTCAAACTAATAAAAATATGCATTACCTCACATATTTATTTTCTGTGGTGAGAAAAAAATCTCTCAACAAATTTGTAATATACTTGCATCTACAATTCTTGAAAGAACTATTAGGTTTGGAAAACCAGAATTCTGAATTCAGTTCTGCCATGCCTAGAAACATGAATGTCGTCAACTGTTTGATCTCTCT
The DNA here is from genome assembly GCF_003255815.1 of Theropithecus gelada. Lineage (NCBI taxonomy): Eukaryota > Metazoa > Chordata > Mammalia > Primates > Cercopithecidae > Theropithecus > Theropithecus gelada. The sequence continues at coordinate 185,001,194 of NC_037669.1, forward strand.
GAAGCTCATTTTGTTTGTCCATGATATTAATACCTCCTCTGCTTATCATATATGATTTTGTGAGAAGTAAATGACACATTGTACATTAAAGTGCTTTGTAAACTATAAAGCACTATACAAAGATTATTTTTCATTCTCATCCCAGTTATCACATGCAATATCTTGTTAAACATCATCTATTTTATGATAGGCACATTCTTCTCTCTCTCAGCTAGGGTAAATATTGACCTTTCTAACTGTTTTCAGGAAGGAAATAGTGCATTATAAACTACTCGCCTGGTGCACAGAATCCTTTTATTTCCCTCTTGTGATTTTTTTTTCTAGTCTCTTGCTTTTTAAAGTAAACAGTTAAGAAGCTTGTCATTTAGCCATTTATGCCTCTGAACACTTTTGTATATGTGTGATGTTGTCGCAAACATAAACATACATTATGAATTTTTCTCATAGCATCCTTTTATGCAAGACACCCTACACATCACATGTATTAAGAATGAAGTAAGTGAGTTGCTGTTTTGCCTGAAATTTATTCCTTTTTTGTTTTTGTTTTTGGCATTTGACATGGAAAAGGGAATTGAGTTGAGCCAAGAGCAATGGATTCTCTTCCCAGTTGTGTAACCAGCAGGTTGTGTTAGATAAGTCAGTTCCTCTCTCGAAGTCTCAGGTACATTTGTACATAGACCGAGATCTAGTCTTTTCTCATGCCTTCCACTCTCAATGTCTGTGTTCTTAGCTTTATAAGGAAGTTCAGAAGATGACGTTCACCGTGATGAAGCAGTCTGAACGGAGTATCCTCGTTTATCTGGATCTATTCTGCTAACATATTTTTCTTTTCATGCCTCAGGTCTGACTGCTCTTTGCAATTCCACCTGTTTCAGTGAAGCTTGACATGTCTTTCCTTCAAGATGTGACTGGTCTTCATTGGGACTCTTAATGTCTTAGGGCTTACGTTACTGTTAGTATGATCGGAAATAGAAGAGGCCATGTCCTGCCTTTAATCCCCTGGGATAGAGATGTTGGTGGATTGGGGGATTGAGGGGTGGAGAGGCTTTTATATTTTTAGTGAGTTTCTCTCTTTAGTGATTTTCAGAGGATCTCCCTATTAGTGCACTGTAAGAAGTACTTGTTCTTTTTGCCATGCAAAAACTTGCTTAGAAACCAAGCAGCTGAAAACACATGTTTTCTCTTTGTTCTTGGTGAGACAGGAATCTGTGTATGGCTTAGCTGGACCATCCACTTCTTGGTGTCTCCCAACACTGCAATCAAGGTTTTGACTCAGAGTCTGCACTTGTATCTGAAGGCTCAACGGGAGAATGATCAGCTTCCGTGCTTAGGTGGTTTTTAATTTTTTTATATGGTTCAGTTTCTTCCAGGCAGTTGCATAAAGTGCTTTAATTTTTATCTGGTTGTTGGCTGGAGTCTATCCTCAGTTACTTGTCATGGGAGCCTCTCCACGTGGCATCTCACTACATCAAATCATGGAAACTGATCAAGCAATAGGTAGAGTTTGATTACAAGATGGAAGCCATAATCATTTGAAACCTAAATGTGGAGGGGACATCCCATCACACTTACTATAGTCTGTTTGTTTGAAGTAAGTGACCGGGATTAGCCCACACTAAGAAAGAGGGCATTGTAGAAGGATGTGAAGCCCAGGAAGTAAGACTATTGGGGGGAATCTTACAAACCTGCCTGTCACAAAAGAGAGGGAGGTTAGACTTACTGTCCACAGGGATTTAGTGCAAATATAAGTTTGTTTGTAGAATCTGTCAAGTAAGGAAGTGGAGGAGCGATGTGGGGTATCATGAGAAGAATAGAATCTGGAAGGAGTAAGAGGTAATGAAAGGTACTAACAGATGTAGGAAGAACTCCAGAATTGACGAAGTTTATATCAAATGTGGTTTTAGAGGTCTTTTGATCTAACCACCTCAATTTCTCAAGGAGTCCAAGGCATACAGAGGGCCTTACTCAGGCCAGAAGTTGTGGCTGAACAATGAGTTGGAACAAAGTCCACGAACTCCTGACTTAGTACAGATTTTCAGCTTGATGTAATGAATATAGCTCTGGATTTGAAGTGAAAAGACAGACATGTCCAACTTGTTATTTGCCTCTGAGTGGCTGTGTGACCACAGTCAAGGGAGAAGTAAAGGAAGCTTGGTATATGGTTACCTAGTTTATAACATGAAGCTATCATTATCATGTATATTCATTTATGTCTGATGAAAATATTAGCTTTTTTTTATGAAAGGTCTTTGTAAACTATAAAAGCCTTTAGAAAAAAAGTATGCTTTGTTTAAGTTATTAATGTGTAGGTTGAGGCAAAACAAGCACCCCCTTTTGACGTAAGGGATGAGTACTAGTTCATATAAATACGATTTTATCTCCATCTGTATCTGTATCAGCCATTTATTTCTGTTTGATAAACTATCCCAAAGCTTAGTAATGTCTACTTTACTCACATATCTGCAATTTTGGTAGTACTCCATGAGATTAGCTTATCTCTGCTCTGTGAAATGAGCCCAGGTGACTCGATTTGAATGCAGAGGATTCACTATCAAGATACTTTACTCATGGCTGGCAGGTTGGTGTTAGAAGTGCGACTAGAGTTGTGTGTCAGGACCTTGGTTTCTCTTAATGTGAGTTCCTCTACAGGCTAATAGGGCTTTCTTACAGCATGGTGGATGAGTTCCAAGGCCAAGTATCACAAGAGAGAAAGGTAGAAATGCCAGCATTGTTTTGACTTAATTTTAGAACTTACATGGAGTGTCCTTTCCACTGTACACTGTTGGTTGAGGTCCACCCGGGCTCAAGGACAGGAGATTAGACTCCACCTTTTTTGTTGGGGTTGTAGTAAGGTTCCAGACAAATCTGTGGGCAAGAGACACTCTCGTGACCATCTGTGGACAGTACAGCCTGCCATTATGTTGTATTTTATTGCATTGTATCACGTTTTACTACATCATATTTTAATGTTTTATGTTGTATTTTTTTCCATTTGTTGAGGACTTAATACCTGCCAGACATGTATATTCTGTATTAAAGTTGACTGAATTCTCACAACAACCCTGTGATGACATGGTCCTCATTTTCACAAACGAGAAAATCAAGTTACAAAGATGGCAAGTAACTTGCCTAAGGTCAAACCAGCTCGTAAGTGGCAGAGTTCAGGTTAAAAACCAGGCAGTCTAGTTCTGGATCTCATACTTTTCACCACTCTGCCAGATTGTTTCTATGTTGTTATCTAGTTTTATATCTTAAATAATACTTATGCCGTGCTGTTACTAATCACCATTTCCATCCCTGTCTCTGTATCTCAGTTAGAGAAAGTGGGTAGATAAGGACTGGATACCAGACTGGATAGGGAGGAAACATGTGCAGGAGTATTATTACCTTTGAGAGAGGTGAATCTGAGCTCATCCCTAGGTGCTCCCGGGCCAGTTCAAGGAGATCTCAAGAAAAGAAGCAACTTGACATTTCACTGGTTTCATACAGAGTTTATATTGGCCTTAATGATTTTGCCTTTAATTTAATAAGACATATGGGAGTCTAAGGAATCTAGGGAAGGCAGCTGAGTAAGTAACGTTATTTAAAAAAAATTGGAAATAGGGGCCAATATTTGAAGACTAATGAAATTCAGGGGCATCTATTCTCGTTCCACAAAAGTTTAGCTATCTGGTATTCCATCTGGTGATCTATTCAATCAATTAACTCTTCCATATTGGGATGTTTGTCAGAGTCCATCTTACAAATTGAGGAAATCCACAGTCACTTGTATGCTAGTTTGTATCAGTTATTAAAATTTACTTATTTATTGATAAACTTCATCGAACCAACAATTGTTAAGCCCCTCCTGAATGCAAGACGCTGCAGATTATAATCAAGGGGAACACAATTTATACCCTTTCTCACACCACAAGGACTTCTTCTGTAGGAAAAAGATGTGTAAAGCCGTAATGATAGGAATATGTGATAAATATGATAATGAATATATGAACAAGACTATATGGATACCTAGTGGAAAGTGTTCCAATATTCTCCTGGAGAGGTCAGAGGAGGCTTTTCAGAGATAGCATTTAAGGATATATATTACAGGAACTGGAAATGTTCAGCCCAGTTGGAGCTTAGAAAATGTAGGGCAAGTGATAAGCCTGGAAAGGAAGGCACGTAGATATGTTTCTGCAAATGCATTCCCTCCTTCTGTCTTCCTGTCTGCCTTCTATACACAGTGATGACTCAGTACCAGGAATCTCAGGAAACAAACAACACACATGCACAATATAAATTCCTCCACAATCCCTCTATTTATCCTCAGTGCAAAACCTCAATTAACTAATAGCTCATCTGAAAACTGTTAGGATTAGAAAGTCCCATAACCCCTCAGGATAAAATCACACTGACCATAAGTTACTTAGGCTCTCCAAGGTCAGCCTTCTTTTATCTAGCATCCCTCTTTCTATAAAGCTGCCGGGCCTGTCTCTAACAGGATCATATGGTAACGTTCATGATTTGCAAGGGCTTTACTGCTACAGAGCACATTTTCAATACGCTGTCTCTTTTTTTACTTGGCATTTGTGAATTAATTGTTAACCCACCTGATATATAGTGAAATTGCGGCCCAGAAATGTGAAATGACTGTTCTTAATTTTTACAAAATAAAACAAAATAATCCTTAAAGTTGTGTCTTCTTTTGCAAAAATCCTAGTATTTTTAGTACATCAGTTGTGTTCCATAGCTGGGAGCTCTGTTCGAGTGAACCTTAATAGGAAGGGTGATGTATAAAATGGCTGAGTTTGAGCTGTCCTGGCTGCAATAAGGAGTCTGGGCTCTGGAGTGTGGCTGAGCATCTTCTTGCTCACTCCAGAAGCGGCCCTGAGGCTTCTTCATGTCTAGCGTTGTGAAAACCACTCAGTTGCAGTGTGCTTATTACTTATGTCTAACCTTGGAGCACTCAGAAAAGCCCTAATGCTTATTTTACTGTCTGAAGTGGGAAGACAGCCATTGTTAATGTGGGATCTCCCCTAGCACTCTGCTTCTGATCCTAGCCTAAGTTCCTGTGGATCAAAGCCCAGCCCATGACAAAGTAAAAGAGAGAATAAAAGAACGAGAGGATGATGAAGGCGATATGGTGTGGTAGATGGAGCGTGTGAATTCTTATCCTAGTTCTGCTTCTAACTCACTTTTTGATTTTTAGCAGGCAAGCTGCTTCACTTCTCTTGTGCCACGGTTTCCGTTCATAAACTGGGGAACTGGACTTCATGTCTGCTCAGGGTCTGATTAAAAACATTCCATGGTGATTCCTTTTCTTGGTAAGACACATAGTAGTCCACCTCAGGTCCCAAAAGGAGGATCGACCTTAGTGTTTTACGCTCTCTAATATGACCTCCTGTGGTCGATGTTTTAGAGATATCTATCATATTGCATGGATTCAAGCAGTTTGACCTGTTGAGCTGGGCGAGTTATCACCATGCAGCGCTTCAAGTGCTTACTCTCTTTTTATCCGTGCATTGGTTCATTGGATTCAAACATTTCATTAGACTTCTTGCCTTATTTTGGGGGGATATTTTGAATATGGGGATAATAAATTTAGAAATCTTTGGGATGAAGAAGAGGAAAGAGAGGGCAGCGAGGGAGTGCCATGACTATAAAATTTATCAACCACTGTGTCTCTTACGTAGTTTCAAATAACTAGAAGGCAGATAGTGAATGTTTTCAACACAAAGGAAATGATAAATGTTTGAGATGATGAATATGCTAATTACTCTCATTTGCTCAATATACATTCTATGTATGGAAGTTCACTGTGTACCACATGAATAGGTGTGATTATTATTTTTAACTTTTAAAAAGGTAGTTTCTCATGGAAGCTGAATGTTGCTGGATAGTTTAACAGAAGTCTGTATTGTTTTGTTGTATTTTACTCATTTTATCTCTTTTTTTGACCTGGAAAATATTAAGTTAGGATGGCTGTGCTGGAATACATCATCTCCACCTGTATATTAAGGCTCTGTGTTATTTAAAAATTTGTCTAAGAAACATATATATTGATGGAGCCTCACTGTGGTGTGTCTACTTCTCTATTTTATTTTTATTTTTATTTTTTTTGGTCTGGTGCTATTGAGCCACTGTCTATAGGAATAAAAGGATGTTAGCATGACTGATAGTTCAGAGACCTGTAAGTAGTGATTTTAAAGACAAATTATATAGATCTTTGTTAGTTCCGAATCTGACTACCTGTTACATCTGCTTTATAGTCATGCTCTGGCTTTCCCATGAAGGCTGTAGCATTGTGCTTTATCTCTTTGTCTCCACAGTACAAAATCTTGGTTAGAGAGAAGAGTGATAAACCCAAACAATGCAAACTCAGTTTACCTGAGAGTGAGTAGCACAGAGGCCTCCACTACCACTCATTTCCCTCTTCACATGACAATGGAACTTTTTATTACAAATAAATTTTATTTACTCACGTATATTCTTATGCTAAACTGATACCCTTTTTCACAATGGATAAAACAACGATAAATGTTTGCAGCCTCACACGTCTATTCTCAAACCCTGTTCTGCAATTTCTGGCAATAAAAGGCTTTGCTTGGTGTGCATTAAAATCTTAGTATTAAAGTCAATGTCTGCTTTCATAGAAAGTAGTGTTTGTGACCTCTGTTACTGTATTTTCGCCAGCAATTTGCACACTAGTCATGAGGCTTTCTCTTTGTATAGGTCTTAGATAATGCAGTATCTTGACACGGTACTTTTATGGTAAGACAGAGAGGATGCTGTTTTTGTATTAATGTGACCAAAATACTTCAAAGTCAATCTTATAGAATCCCCGTATTAGACATCCCCCATAATTTTTTAATTGAACAAAACCCCTCTGTGAGAAATAACAATTTGTATATGATTTCAAAGGCATAATTCAAACTATAGCAGAATAAGAAAAATAATGCAGGATCTAACAAGGCAACACTTAATGAAAAATCGAGGGCCAGGCACAGTGGCTCATGCCTGTAATCCTAGCACTTTGGGAGGCTGAGGCTGGTGGATCACGAGGTCAGGAGAGCGAGACCATCCTCGCTAACATGGTGAAACCCCGTCTCTACTAAAAATACAAAGAATTCGCCAGGCGTGGTGGTGTGTACCTGTAGTCACAGCTACTGGGTAGGCTGAGGCAGGAGAATCGCTTGAACCTGAGAGGTGGAGGTTGCAGTGAGCCGAGATCATGCCACTGCACTCCAGCCTGGGTGACAGAGCAAGACTCAGTCTCAAAAAGAAAAAGAAAAAGAAAAATCAAACAAGTTTTTGGATATTAACCATAGTGATCACGCCCTAAGTATGTATTTATTTTAGGTAAATCTATAAAGTAGGAATTAGCTGGTTAGCTGCACTTACTGGCTTTAGGTTGCTGGTTAGTTGACTGGAAAGGCTGTTGGGCTAGAGGTGATAGGACACATAGATTATCGTGCAAAAAGGTTGCAGCCCTGGTTTCTAGAATGTATCCAATGGTATCTCTGCTGCCTAGCTCATAGGGTTATGTTTTAAATGAGATGATATAAATGTGTTATACTACATTTTTAAACATTAGTTGATGTCAGTACATCTTTTGGCAAAGAGTCTCCTTATGAACCTCAGGGAGCTTGTATCTACAGAAGGAGTTTGGCTCATAAGATATTTTCCATACAAATTATATAAATTTTTATGTGAAAAAGTAGTGCCCAAACTATTAACTCATGGAGAGAGATCAAATGCTGGTTTTTTTAAAAATTAAGCTCTATTAGTCCATTTTCACACCGCTGATAAGGACATACCAGAGACTGGGAAGCAAAGAACATTTAATTGGACTTACAGTTCCACATGGCTGGGGAGGCCTCAAAGTCATGGCCGGAGGTGAAAGGCACTTCTTACATGGCAGTGGTAAGAGAAAATGAGGACGATGAAAAAGCAGAAACCCCTGATAAAACCATCCGATCTCGTGAGACTTACTCACTACCATGAGAACAGTATGGGGGAAACGGTGCCCGTTGATTCAAATTATCTCCCACTGGGTCTCTCCCTCAATGTGTGGGAATTATGGGGGTAAAATTCAAGATGAGATTTGGGTGGAGACAGAGCCAAGCCATATTACAAGCTTAGTGAGAAACCTAGTTGCTTATACACTATGTATTATTTTCAAATTCCTTTTAATATTTTGGTTCTTATCCAACAAAGAGATATAGGGAACAAATGCTGTAATTATCACCCATCTGTATAATATGGACTTTCTCATAGGGAACTTACATTTTAGTAGGGAAAATATAACAGATACCCTAATAGAGGTTACAGAGTGGGAGGTTTGTTCCGTAAAAGGAGAATGGAGATGTACGACTTGGTGTGTGTTGTGGGTTGAGGAAGATTGTGGGTTGGGGAAGATGCTGGCAGCTAGTGAAGAGTCACTTTCTGCCATAGAGATCAATTTTCTATTGGTCAACGGTGGAGGTTCACTAATGTAGGTTGGAGTGATGCTTCAGGAGCGGACATGGCTAGCATCAACTATTTCAGGAAACCGTAAGCAGCTGAGCCTTATCTTCGGTGTAGGGTATGAAAAGGGAGAGACAAATGGTAAAAATCCAAGTTAAAATGATGTGATGCCATCTTGGAGGTCCTTGTAAGTCAAGCAAAGGAGTTTGTGCAAAAAGTTTGAACATTAACAACAACAAACAAACAAACAGAAAACAAAAAAAAATACATTATATTGTGTCTGTGGGACCTTCCCATCCTTAGGTTTTAATTTTCCCCTCTGTCAAATGAGAGATTTTACTTGATAATCTCCAAAATTGTGACCAGCTCTAATGTTTTATAATTCCCTGAATTATTACATCTTAACTTCTCCCTGATAATTATTTACTGATCACATATTTATAGTAGAACTGAAGTGATTTCTGCAGTAGCTCTATAGCACCAGGTGCTGGAGACTGGCAACCCAGGGTTGGATAAACTGAAGGAGTGAAAAGTCTAGTGTGTACTGGGGTTGGGAGGGTAGTCATGTATTAATGATTTAACTGTCATCTGGAAAACTTGATGGGAACTAAGTAGAGGATGCTATAAGGACCATTACCTGCTCCTAAGATATCATGAGCAAAGACTGGAGAGTAGGAGTGGGCCTAGTCTACAGATTAGTGTTCTATTATTGCTGTAACAAGATGCCATGAAATTGGTGTCTTAAAACATCACAAATGTATTATCATACAGGGCTGTAGGTCAGAATTCTAGTCCAGGACTCAACTGGGTTAAGATGAAGGTGTCAGCAGAGCTTCGTTCTTTTCCGGAGGCTCTAGGGATGAGTCATAGTCATTATCTTTCCCAGCTTCTAGAGGCTGCCCATATTTCTCGGCTCTCGGACTCCGTCTTTCTAGTGACATTGCATTTCTCTGACCACTCTTTCATAATCACGTCTCTGACCACAGCTGGGAACGATTCTTTGCTTTTAAGAACGCATGTGATTACATTAGGCTCACCTGGATAATTCAGGCTACTCTCCGTATCTCAAAATCTTTAACCTTAATCACATCTGCAGAGTCTTTGGAATCCACATGTTCACAAGTTCTAGGAATTAGAGTGTGTACATTCTTGGTGGGGGGTGGGGGTGGGCTGTTATTCTACTTATCACAGTGTGTTTTTAGGAAAGTAGATAATTTCACAACGTTATTACATGAAGGCTGAGATTGTGAGAAGAGGTGAAGCAGCCAGTTATGAAATGTGTTTTGTCTTATGTAAAGAGTTCTGAAGTTATTCTGATGGCCATAGAGAGCTATTCAATTCTTCCTAGTAGCGGACTATTTAATCTATAATGATGTCAAACAATTGAAGTGGGTAGCTTGTAGTACCCAACCATCCTTCTCATTTTAAACATGGGAAAATGAAGACTATTTTTTGACTCAGTATACTTGGGACACAAATTAGTGCCATGTACATATCATTATTTATCATTTATTTTTATCACGTGCTTTTCTACCCTTTCCTCCTGCTTGTTTTTCCTGTAGCCTGAGGCAATGCCATTCATGGTTTATAACACTTTGGGTAAAAAGTTCAGGTAGATCTACACTGAGCAAAGGTAACTCAGATTTGAAGACTGAAACTTGGTCTCAGGGAGGGGGTTACTTAGGACAGCACGAGACCTTGGAATGGCCGCACACTGAGCTCATGCATGTTGGAGCTGACATTACCCATGTGAGGAGGTGGATGGCCTCTTTATGTATTCAACCTAGGAGCAACACTAGCTTTTCTCTGAGGTCCCCACAAAACAGATCTAGGAAATCTGATAAAAGAATTGCCCCGCTACACTGTGTTTTTAACATAGGAACGGGCAGTTAACCTGTGTGTTTGTTCAGGAATGATTCGTAATACAGAAGATGAACTGGTGAGTAGAAGAAGCCTAGTAAACTGGAAGATTCTGTTGATGAAACAGGGAAATTGAGATTTATTATTCAGTCAGTTCCAATTACACTGTTGTGTTGCAGAGGAAAGCAGCTAAACAGGATGCTGGCTGGTAACACCAGCAAAGTGGAATCAACCTCAAAGGAGATGGTGTCAAAGTGGTGTTCAATGCCTGAGCTTCTACCGAGTGAGTCACTTGTGTGAGAATGTCTTGACACAGTTAGAATTGAGGAGCCCACACTATATCTGATCACAGAAATGTTAATGCAGAATAGCAAACTGGCTTTGATCTTCATGGGATTGCAGGCTAGGGGATAAAACAGGGTGCATTTTTAAAGGTCATCTCTACTACTTATGAGAAAACGGCGTATCGCATCCCATGTACCTGTGAGACTGTATATCAAGAATCACAAATAAATACATTTGAAGGAAAACTGCAAGTTGTTTTGCATGTGTGAATTTGACTTTTTTTTTTTTTTTAAGTTTTTCTGGAAGAATTTAGAATCCTGAAAACTTGTTTCTTCTGTGTTGTAGTTGATAATATCTACCACCCACTATGGTGCATGGAGAGGAAAAACCTTCTATCCCCTACTTTATGTGTCATTGATGTGACATAATTTTTCAGAATAACCACACAATTTCAAAAGTGACTTCTTTTCTAACTTGCAAACAGAGGTGACAACAGTGAAATATGTCCTGTAAACAAACCCAAAAACAATATTTTTGAAGAAGTTGTAGTTCAATTTATACCAAATTATGGAACACTAGAGATTTACAGTGATGCGTTCTTTTATTCAGATGGAATAGGAGAACCCATAGAGTTGAAGCTGTTTGTCTGAAGGTTTGCAGCAGATCAGTGGCTCTGCCAAGCCTGCAACTATCATCACCTGACTCCAAGTTACTCTCTTTCTAGTCCAGCACAGCTGCCTCCCAAGTTTAATAGTCTATGACTCACAATCCAGATCTATGGTGACATATAATATTTTAGTTTGATTCCAAATCAACAAGCCAGTTTTAGAAGTGCTTACATTGCTGCGTTACTTTTTATACTATTGGATTCTTCAAGTTGAGTCTTATTTCTAGAACTCCAATAAGAATAACCAGAGGAGTCATTTATTTTGTTATTATGACATTTATTGAACACTTATTGGGTGGCAAGCTGTCTTATAGAGGGTGAGGATACAGCTATGAATAAAACAATGTGTATTTTCTCAAAGTGTTTATATTACTGTGGGAGAGGCATAATAAACATATTAGGTTCTATAGAGAAAAATAAAGCAAGATAAAAGTGAAAGAGTGCTTTGGGATGAGTGGAGTGATAGTTGCTATTCTGCACAAAGTGGTTAAGAAAACCTTTAAGTGGAAGAGATAATTTGAGGAGAGATCTCAAGGAGGTGAGGAAGTCAGCTCTGCAGATATTTGGGATAAGCATGTTATAGATAGAGGGAAGCACAAGCGTGAAAAGTCTGAGAAGATCATGAGAGAAGATCATGGTTGGCAACTGGCATTTTTAAGAGTGAAGTAGCCAAAGGTGCCTGAAACCAGGTGATCCCAAGAAAGTGAGGAAAAATAAGGTTAGGCAAGTAACAGGGGCCCTCATGATCACCTAGGACCTCATAGAACCTCTTATTCTTACTTTAGTGAGATGGAGGGCATTTGGAGTCACATTATCAGGCTTATGTTAAGGATCACTCTGGCACCTTTCTGTAGGCTCTGTGGTAATCCAAACCAGAAATGACAACAGAAACTAGAAATTACAATCAAACTCAAAGTGATAGTTGGTTGGACTTGGTAGGTATCATTGGTGTTGGGGAAGGGGATCAGAAGTAGTGGGATTCTGGATATATTTCAATTGTAGCCTCAACAACTTTTGTGAGCAGATCAGATGTGGAATATAAGAGTGATAGAAGAGTCAAGAATGGCTCCTAGGTTTTTACCCTGAGCAAGGAGAAGAGTGGACTTGCTATTTAGTGAGATTTCTGGAGATAGGAAGATAAGTAGTTTTGCTTCTGTTTTTGTTGTTAGAAGAGAAAGGAGAAAGGACGGTCAGCAGTTTGGCTTTGAATATGTTATATTTGAACTACCTTTTAGAGGTTCAAGTATTGGTTGAGTAGACAGTTGTATATTTGAGTCTGGGGTACAGGGCAAGCTCTTGACTTGATATAGATGTAAGTGTCAACAGATAGACATTTAAAGCTTTGAGCCTGGATCATATCACTTAAGGTAATGGATGAAGCCATGAATATTTTGATGTCATGGAAAAAATAGAGGAACTATGAAAGAATGCCTGGAACAAGAAACATGGAGGTGGGAGGAGATGCAAAGGACAGTGATGTCCAGGAATAAAGTGAAAAATGTGCTTCAAGAGTTGAGTGTGTGATCAAGGTATCAACACTGTTGGATCAAATGCCATGAGGATTAAACTTTGAACCACTGGATCTAGATCTTTGTTGAGGATTGCCTTGATAAGAACAGTTGTCATCACTCTTCTGAGCTATTTGCTCACACTGGCTTTACTTTTTGTCAAAGTCGAGGCCACTCTAAATAATGGTTAAATACAAGGGCTCTGGAGTTGCCCTGTCTGAGATCAAACCCTAGTTTCATATTTACTAGTTGTTTGAGCTTAGAAAGTTTAATTAACCCTTCTCTGTGCTTCAGTTTTTTCTTTTTGTTTTTTACTTTTGAAAGGAAAGAAATGATATGTTTTGTCTCATAGGTTTATTGGGAAGATTGCAAGAATTAAACATACACCATAGTATCTGTCATATAGTAAATGGCCAATAATTGTTAGCTCTAGTGATTAAGAATAAAATGATCACTAACATATACAAAATTACACCTGAGTTATATTTCCTTCTTACCCTGAAAATCATACAAACTCTTTCTAGAATTGTGCTTGAGTTGGTTGCACTATTTTCTGCTGTTTTGGTTTTTTGGTTTGATTTTTTTTTTTCAATCAATTTTTTTTATCATTACATGAATTAACCTCATTGTGATCTAATTACTTCCACATAGTTCTCCAGATTGTGAATGCTCTGGGAACCATAGCTTGTTCATATCTCAGAACCTTATGCAAGGGTTTGCACTTTTGGTAATTCAGGCTTGAAATTAAAATGGTTTCTGAATGCCCTGGTGATTGATTGACATTTCGCCTTCAAGGTCATTCCAATACTCAATGTAGAAGTGATAGGATAAGCTCTTAATTACTGGAATTACCTATAAATAAATAAATGACTTAAAATTCCTAAAATAATGTCTTATTAATCTGTGTTCCCTTTCTCTGTAAATTATTTCACAGGCATGACCCTCTGTAATGTTCTCACCTTTTAAAGTGATCATGAGGAATATCACGCAAGAGAGTTGACCTTTGGGGTTGATGTTCTTGCCCTATGGTAGACACCTTTGTGAAGTCTTCCCTCCCTTTCTATTTCTGGGACTAGAACTTAAAATGGTCTCTTATGTTGAATTCTTCTCATTCATATTTCTATAAACTCAAATAATGGTGCCTTTAACATCTTCAGACGTGCCTTCATGCACTACAAAAAAAAATGATGGTTTGATATTTGTTTCCTTTATCGTCTTTGAAATGCATGAATAAAGGTAACTATTTACAAACCTGAAATAAAGCAAAACTGTGTTTATTCGATTCTTGAAAAGCGGTTTTGCAAATCTAAATCAAGCACTGGGCTAGAGGACTACATTAAGCAACAACATCAGCCATGAGTGGTGTATTTTAGGAACTGTGTCCATGGACAGAATGAGATATCATGAGCAAATATCTGTTGCAATTCCCGTGCCAATTCATAAATGGCAACAGCTGATTCTTGCCTTGCTCACATAGTTGTAGTCTGGATGTTAAAAGGTAATATTTTCAACTCCTTGGTTTACTTTGTCAGGAGTAATAAGTTTCTAATAAGGAAGCTGTATTTATACTTCTCACCTGGCCTCTTTCTCTGCGTGTAGTCAATGCCACAAAAACTGTACATAGGCTAACACATTTATCTGAGTAAGGGTGAGAGACAAGAAGAACATGAGGGAAACTAGAGGTTATGCAGTAAATTCTATTGTAGTTAATGCCATAATTTATTCAAGATATTATCTAGTCCCCAGAACGTGCATATGAATGTTCTGGTGCTCTCTTTTCTGTACTTGTAATAAACAAGACATCAGAGGACACAAGAGTTGAGAGGGCCCAGTTTCAGTACCTCTTGTTATAAATCATCAAGCAGGTTGAGAGAAGATCACTGATGTTATCAGTATTTTTGAGCAGAAAGCGTGGATGTTATCAGTATTTTTGACCTGAAAGAGAATGGATGTTATCAGTATTTTTGAGCAGAAAGCATGCGTGTTTGTACACCTTCTTCTTTACTCCACATAGATACTCTGACAAAACACTATCTCTGCCTCAACCAGTGAGTTCCTTATCTGTCTCTGAGTGATTTTGTCCTTCTACAGAAACAGGAGTGTTTCTCTTAAACTAACTCCTTCATTCTGGATAAACTGATATAACAAAAACACCAGACGAAAACCCATGCCTTCATACCATACCTCCCCACCTCACTGTTGAGCTCACTCTGTTGAGCTCATATCCTCTCTTCTTTTACACCTCTTCAATGAGCTCTGTAATTTTCCAGCTCTTGGTCTTTTCTCTATTAATATCATCTACCTGCAATGCCATTCATCACTTCCTACCTGCCATTCTCACCTTTCATTTTTTACCTGAGGAGCTGCCTACTACCCCGTATGAGTTGTTGTACATGTTGCTTTTGACGCTTGTCACGTTTATACCCTGTTATGGTTATGATCAGCTGTGTAGATTCAACTTCCTTGACTAGGCTGAAAAATTGTGAATTGTAGGAAGTGTGTTTGAGTGTGCTTCCATTTCTGGGATTCCCACTGTCTCTAACCCTGTGGTACTTGGCATGGGTTAGGCAATCAACAGATGTTCGCTGAACAAATGAACACAAATGCGTAAAAAACTCAAACCTTTAATATTCATTTTAAAAAAATAGTAAATAGCATTACCAGGACTGACAGACCATAGTTAATTTGTCATTTCTACCTCCCACTTGCTGTCCTCAATAAAAGCGGAATAAAACCACAGATTTGCCAGTGGTCAAAAGATGAATCTAAAGGTCAATGATGTTACAACTGATTATTAACTGATTTCATTTCTGCCTACCAAGAAACGTATATCACTCAGCTTTTGTTCAAGCAGCATTGCTTTTGCTCTATTTTGAATTCATGGTGGAAAGGATGAGTTTTTGATAAAGATCTTGACTTTTTTTGTATCAAATAGAGCATAGGAAGGTATTATAGAGATTAGGTAATGAAATACCTAGGTTCTAATGCCTGCACTGCCTCTACCCCTGTCCAGCTCTATGACCTTGAACATGTCCTTGCCTCTGTCTAAGCCTTAGTCTCCCCAGATGTAACATGAGGAAGCTGATGTAGTGAATTGTCAGTGGCTCTTGCAGCCAAGCATACTAGACTGGAATTCTAGGTGGGATTCAGAGTAAATCCTTGTGATGACATATGACTCAACCTTCAGCTGTTAACTGGCCCGCCATCGTGGCAACAAGCACCAGATTATTCACACATTTTTGAGTATTTGAATTGCATAAGGCTGTTCAATGATGGTGAAAATTGGGTCCTAAATATGCTATCAGATATATATGTAATGTAACCTGTTCAGGATCTCATGTGAGTATAAAATGATGTGTGAAATATGCACCAAGCAAGAAACACTTTGAACATTATGATAAAAGAGTAATACAATTTGATTTTTATGAGTTAAAGATGATGGTACTATGAGACCTCTAGTTATATGAAACCTGGAACTATAGTATGTCTTGGTCTTTCTAGAAAGGAAAACAATTAAGAATGTTGTTTCTTACTGTTGTATTTTTGTTTCATAGAGTCAATATTCACTCAAGGCAGGAAGACAAGACCTGATATCAGCCCCTCTGTCCAAGTCATTCAGCACCTCACCCCTCCAGTTATATTTCTATTTATGCATATTTTATTATTCTTTTACTATGCCAGTACCACAATGGGAAATATGTTTACTTTTAAAAAGGTACCTAGAATCCTCCAATTTCTCATCCGAGAATGTAAAAACACTTACCTCACATAAACTCACTTAAGAAAATGTGAATGTAACACTGTTCCCCCAAACCGCTTTCTTCTTTGAATGCCAGCTTTTCACATAGCAGCTTTCCTGACCTCCTACTTCCAGGACCTCAGACCCCTCTGTCTGTGGGCTGGCACTTGGAATGTGGCTGTCCACTTGGCAAAGTGGAAAGAGCTTCTGTTCTTCCTGTGGCATCTGGGGCCTCAATTCTAGTTCCACCACTCAGCAACTCTGTGAATGCTGGGAGGACATTTCACTTCTCCAGATCCTAATCTCTTCACTGGTAAGAGAGGAATAATTATATTTACTTTTTTAACATGGCTAGAATAATTAGAGATTGCACAGAGAGCATCTAACACAGAGACTGACATGTAGTAGGTGTAGGTTCACTTCCCCTTCTGTAGATGGTCCAGGGTCTCTGACGCATCTCTGCTTCTTCACTGGTTTATCTCTGTGCTATGCTACCACCAAGCAGTCATCTATGCACAGATAAAGAGGGGAAAATGGTCTGCAGTCATCACTCGGGATTCCATCCAATTCAGTGAGGTCTCCAGCCACTACTCAACAATCATTCAGCAGCACTGCAGTGTCAGTGTCCTTATCTGTTTCTCATGCTACTGTTGTTCAATATCTACTACATAATGTAGTTTAGGAGAAAGAGACACGAAGTGGGTTCCGGTAGTCCTGGCTTCCAGTCCCGACTCTCAGATAAACCTACTCTTTGCCCTGTGCCAAGCCATATCCTTCTACATATTTAAATAACAGTCTTATACCTTAGTTCTCTCCAGAGATACATAGATTGTTCAGGCCTATGCACTTATGCTTTGATTTACTGGATATTCAGGTAATGCAGCCCATCTTTTTCTGTGTTTTCTTCTTCTTGTGGAATTCAAAGTCTGTGGGTTCCTGCCATTGCCCCTGAAGTGGTAACATTTCTGAGCCTGGCTGATCTAGAATCTCTTCAAAGGCTGTTCTTCGTTCCTGATAATGATAATTCAATGCATTTACCTAATATCTGGGAGTTTACAAAGTATTTTCATTTATTCGTTAGTATTGAAGTCTCAGTAGTAACTCCTGAAGATGGGGATTCTTACCCACATTTTAGAGATGAGGAAACAGGATGAGAGATGAAAGGATGTTCTCAGGAGTCGCACAGTACATGTTACATAGCCTGGATTTCAAGCAGCATCCTTCTCCCAGTCCCGGGTCTTGGCCTGAATGTAAATGTGATTTCCAATCCAAGTTCAAATGTCTGTGCACTCATTAGACCCTAGGCAAATCTTGTTTTTCTTGTATGAGAATGAAATTGAACTTTCAAACATTTTCTTAAGGCTGTAGGATCTACATTCTCTTCATTTTCTAATATACTTGTAACTTTAAATTACTTATTAAGCCTGAAGGATATTTCACTTCATTGTAGAAATTCACCATTGCCACTGGCTTCTGCAAAGCTTGGCAGTGAAGTTTTTATAAAAAATGTGGCCATTGAGAGTGGTCTCCTTGATACTTAAGTGTGTATTGTCTCAATCGTTGTCTTAATAGGTAGTTGCTGTAGAAGCAAATGCCATAGTTTTAATGGCAGCCTTGATTTTTCTTGTCTTTCCTTTAATGGAATTCCATTCTATACTTATTAATCCACTGAACTTATCAGTACACATCCCTGTCATTTCTCAAAAATGTAAGGAAACAGCATGGTATAGCACAAGCACTGGACTAAAAGTCAGAGGAGCAGATTTCAGACCCCCCTCTTCTACCAATTATTTGGAATGTGGCAAATCACTTCACTTCTGTGAACATCTGGTTCATGTTTTATACAACATTGAACTATATCATTTCTAAGGTTATTTTCCACCCTATTTGTTGAATTCTCCAGCATGTTCTACTTCCTACTTTATTAGATTAAATTACTCTGCTTCATTTTTTTTAATTTTGCAAGGAAATACTCATTACATATAAGGATAGGAGATTTCACTTATTTCCACAGATATTTATTGAGTACTATGTGAAACATAATTAAAATGTAATGGACATTTGGAGGAGGGAGACATTCCAGAAGAAGAAACTGTTATGAGTAAAGATAAAGCAGTTTGAAAGTGCACTTTCTAATGAGAACCTGGGGATTCACGGAGAATTTGCAGTGCATGGACGTGTGAGCAGTTAGCGTTAAGGTTAAGAAGAGGGCAGTGTGGAGGCCTCTACAGTGTGTACTATTTATAATCAAGCTCACGTGCATACACACACACACACATATACACACACACACTCACTCATCCCTTTCCAGGGTCTTCTGATGACCTGTACTGCCTGTTGCTCTTTTTATCTCAGCCAGCAGAGAGATAAATTGCCAAGATTAAGTATATCTGTACATTTGAGAAGGAACTCCATAAAAAAGAAGATGAAAATCACGGGTACCAGCATCTTTGATTCATACGAGGACCATTTTCAGTGGTAACAGTTTATCTTCATTGGTTGTGACTTCCTGCAGGACGTGACTTTTGATATATTCCTTCTTGAACTTCCACCAAGCACAGTTTCACCATAGTTGATGCTCGGTAATAGATCCTTGTTTGTTGGACCTAATTGCTGCCTACTGAAATCAATCCTAGAAAGGAGAGAAGATAGCTTTTTTTACATAGAATAACTAGGAGGGTTTTTTTTGTTTTTTTCTTTTGAATGAGCTACCAATAACAAAATAAAACTGCAGTGAAAGAATTGACAGCCTGGATCTGTAATCTGCCTGACCTGATCATTGTAAAAACTGATTCCTGTGTCAGCCTGCCAGATGGATCTTCTCCTTGAAATGTAACGTGCAGCACTTCTGAATGTGATTCAAGCTCAAGCTTCCTTTTCTCTTCCCTTCACGTTTG